>NC_086116.1:12804544-13109110 GCF_963921235.1 Mobula hypostoma
CTAAAGCCATGTAGATTGGCTGGTTAACTGGCCTCTATAAATTACCCCCAGTAATTATGAGTGGAGAGATCTGAGAGTACTTAATGGCAATGTAGATTTCAGGAAAGGACAAATAAGAGATGATGAAGAAAGGAAGGAAGATGAACACAAGATTAGACTAGTCGGGAGCTACAAAGGAATGCACAAGGTTGTCAGCTGTCTTTTTTTCCCTGCAGACACTCAATGGAGTGCAGAACAAAACAAAGTTGTAAACTGCCAAGTTCATCCTGCACACATGGCCAGCATGCAACAAGTCACAATTCTGCGTTAGGTCAATCCTTTGAGGCAATTTTCTTGTTCTATCAAATTTCCAGATTCCCCAAGTTTCAATTGTCCTTCAGTCTCAATCCTGACCAAAAAAAACGACTAAACTCCTGAAGCCTCTGTGGTACAGAACTCATAGATTTACAATCTGTGCATGAAGAAATATATCCTTATCTTCAACTCCATGAAGACAATCCTAAACCCCTTGTTCTAAACCGGGGTCGGCAACCTTTCTGCCTCTGTGGGCCAGATCGCGTATTAATGAGCGGACGGTGGGCCAGATAAATGCCATAAAAAAAACTTCAAATATGGGAATTATCCATTTAAATACATCTAGTTATATTTTGCCTCAAATTAATGAATAACGCATGCTAGAAAATCATTTGTGCTTAAGGTTGCCTACTCCTGTTCTAAACTCTCCACCAGGAAGAAACAACATTTCAGAATCTATTCTGTCATAAAGACCTTAATTTTTAAATTCCAGTAAGTATAGGCCAGAGGACAAACTCTCACTTCAAACTCTACTAACCGTGGGGGAAGAAAAATCTCAGTAAAATGACCTGAAAACAATACGCCTTTTAATATGAGACAATACAGCGGATGCCATATCTTTATGATTTCAGGAAAATGAGCAAATGGAGAATAAACGTTTCTCTAACTCTAGGAGTCACAATATATGATGATCACTTCAAGAACTTTATGACAATCTGTGCTGATTTGTTATTCTCTGGCTTAGCAGAAGATTACTGTATCTAGTCTTCACTTGAGAAGAGCTAAAATCTACCCCTTGCAGATGACGATACCAGCATGCCTTTGGTTTGGAATATGAATAAAAAAGGTTTTGCTTTTGTCAGTTCCACTTTAAGCGCATGGGTAGATGGGAAGATCAGATGGTTAGATGCCAGAATATACACACACTGCTTAAATAGTACATTTAGATTTACTGTTCACTAATAGCCATGAGATTGTTTTGGGAACATTTTAGTATTCCATGTGGGATCTGTGTTTCTCTAATTGGAACAGGCTAAGTGAATTGAAAGCAGTAAGATTTAATTATCAAAGTTTAAGCATTCTAGCACCCTTTGTTGTACACATAAATTGATTTTGCAGCTTTTTTATGTTATAAAATACATTGTTTTGGTTAGGAGATAAACCTAGCATAACATTAATTATATTTATTAGTACAACATAACAGATGTTAACACTAAATTTTTTTCAATGATTCAATGTTGCTTAAGTAATTTGCATTTTGCAGAAATGAACTTAGCCATCAAATGTATATTACAAATGGTGTATTCACAACATTCCAAAGGCACTGAACATTCAGATAACAGACAGCAATACTAAATAATTCAAGGTGCATAGCAGGCAAAAATTAACAACAATGCTCTGGAATTGTGTAGGAGGAAATAAATTTTTAAAATAATGTAAAAGAAAATATGGATTGATTTTAGTTATTACCAAATAAGCACTGGAAATAATCAGCTTCCAAGTATCTAGCATCACTTAAAAATGAAGCATAGGTCAAAAAAGAGTCGTAAAATACAGATAACCAATAGCATAGTTGAGTAAATGTAAATTTTAAGGAATGCCCCGAAGGAGGAAAGAGAAGTCAAATAGTGGAAGAATGAGAAGGGAGGGGATTTCCAGAGTTCAGTGGTAGATAGCTGAAGTTATGACCACTGACAATGATTACATTTGATAAAAAGAGGTTAGAACTGAAGGAGCACAGAACTGCGGATTTGGGAGCTGGAGGTGACTTTTGGAAGCTGTGGGACTGACCAATGTTCGAGAATTTTTAAAATCATAGTTTTACTTAGACTTCATTTAAGCACAAGGATGATGTGTGAAGGAGGGCTTGTTGAGAGTTTGAATGTGAATAGCATAGATGTGAATAAATTCTGGTAGGACAGCATTGATGTGAAATGTTAATGCTGAGCACTTTCAGCACTGTCTGTTTTATTTGTGACTTGAATTACTTTAAGTTTGGTCGAAGAGGAGAACTCTCTCTTTCGATCACAGATATTCAAGAGGAGAACATGTGGGATTGTGTTAGATTATTCATTTCTAGAGATAAATAAGGCAGGGTGAAAGCTGTTGCAAAAAGAGCCAAGTCTGAATGTTGGGGGCAAAAATGCCGCAAGGGCAGAAGGAAAGGCCGCTATTCAAGATATTCTGTCTATCCTTTTCTGGTCAGGAGTGGAACCAAATCAGGACTTTACCCTACAGAGAAATGGAGTTTTAATTGATATGTGCTTGTGAAGATGAAACATTTGACATGATTTTCATTCCCAGTAACATTTCGCCTGATTCAACTAATGGTCAGGAACAGATCAACTTCAATACGATTGCGAATTGATTGCAGATCCTCGGTTGCTTGAATGTTCTCAGCTGCTATCCAAGTACTTTTGATTTATAAACAAGATACGTCCAACGTATTCAAGAATGTATTGTTGCGTATGAACATTTCATCAGATATTACCTTCTTCTATGGAGCCCAATTAAATTTTGCTGGAAATTAATTCTGTTACAAAATATCAGACCTAATTTCGTTTTGGTTGCAAGATATGGTGCACAATTTTGTAGGCTAATTTGAAAGTCAAGTAACTTCAATAGTTTATTTAAGTGTTACTTCAAATTCCTTATTTTTCACTAGCCTAATACAAAAATAAAGTCTTTAACAAACTCGCAAACAACAGGAATTCTGCAGATGCTGGAAATTCAAGCAACACACATCAAAGTTGCTGGTGAACGCAGCAGGCCAGGCAGCATCTCTAGGAAGAGGTGCAGTCGACGTTTCAGGCCGAGACCCTTCGTCAGGACTAACTGAAGGAAGAGTGAGTAAGGGATTTGAAGTTGGAGGGGGAGGGGGAGATCCAAAATGATAGGAGAAGACAGGAGGGGGAGGGATGGAGCCAAGAGCTGGACAGGTGATAGGCAAAAGGGATACGAGAGGATCATGGGACAGGAGGTCCGGGAAGAAAGACAAGGGGGGTGGCTGTGAGAGTCAGTAGTGAGAGTCTACTATAAGCCTACTGACTCTCACAGCTATCTGGACTATTCCTCTTCTCACCCTGTCTCTTGCAAAATGTCATCCCCTTCTCGCAATACCTCCCTCTCCGCCGCATCTGCTCTCAGGATGAGGCTTTTCATTCTAGGACGAGGGAGATGTCTTCCTTTTTTAAAGAAAGGGGCTTCCCTTCCTCCACTATCAACTCTGCTCTTAAACGCATCTCCCCCATTTCACGTACATCTGCTCTCACTCCATCCTCCCGCCACCCCACTAGGAATAGGGTTCCCCTCGTCCTCACCTACCACCCCAACAGCCTCCGGGTCCAACATATTATTCTCCGTAACTTCCACCACCTCCAACGGGATCCCACCACTAAGCACATCTTTCCCTCCCCCCCCCCCGCATTCCACAGGGATCGCTCCCTACGCAACTCCCTTGTCCATTCGTCCCACCCATCCCTCCCCACTGATCTCCCTCCTGGTACTTATCCGTGTAAGCGGAACAAGTGCTACACATGCCCTTACACTTCTTCCCTTACCACCATTCAGGGCCCCAAACAGTCCTTCCAGGTGAGGCAACACTTCACCTGTGAGTCGGCTGGGGTGATATACTGCGTCCGGTGCTCTCGATGTGGCCTCTTATATATTGGCGAGACCCGACGCAGACTGGGAGACCGCTTTGCTGAACACCTACGCTCTGTCCGCCAGAGAAAGCAGGATCTCCCAGTGGCCACACATTTTAATTCCACATCCCATTCCCATTCTGACATGTCTATCCACGGCCTCCTCTACTGTAAAGATGAAGCCACACTCAGGTTGGAGGAACAACACCTTATATTCCGTCTGGGTAGCCTCCAACCTGATGGCATGAACATCGACTTCTCCAACTTCCGCTAATGCCCCACCTCCCCCTCGGACCCCATCTGTTACTTATTTTTATACACACATTCCTTCTCTCACTCTCCTTTTTCTCCCTCTGTCCCTCTGAATATACCCCTTGCCCATCCTCTGGGTTCCCCCACCTTGTCTTTCTTCCCGGACCTCCTGTCCCATGATCCTCTTGTATCCCTTTTGCCTATCACCTGTCCAGCTCTTGGCTCCATCCCTCCCCCTCCTGTCTTCTCCTATCATTTTGGATCTCCCCCTCCCCCTCCCACTTTCAAATCTCTTAACTCACTCTTCCTTCAGTTCGTCCTGACGAAGGGTCTCGGCCTGAAACGTCGACTGTACCTCTTCCTAGAGATGCTGCCTGGCCTGCTGCGTTCACCAGCAACTTTTATGTGTGTTTCTTTAACAGAATGTTGGAATTAATTACATAGCAATAGAACTAGCAATTCACACCTAGAGATTCTGAAAGCCCTTAAGAAAAATATGGCAACACATTCAATAAAAACATGTGGGCTGTAATTCTGGACAATGGTTACAAGGTATCAAAAAACAAAGACAAGAGCGTGCCGCAAATAAACATTTAATAATTCTTACAACCCTGATAAAATTAGACTTTCTTATTAAATTCAGTTGTGAATAATTTGAAATGTTCATTGAAATGCTCCTATAACAAATAGACTCATTGTCAAGTACTCTTTAATCACATGTTTTTGATAGTTACTGTTTGTTTATTTAATATTATTATTATTTCTTCTTTTTGTATTCGTATAGTTGGTTGTCTTCTGCCCTCTGGTTGAACATCCTAGTCAGGTGGTTCTTCATAATCATTATTCTACAGAATTGAGTATGCCCACAAGAAAATGAATCCAAGGGTTGTATATGGTGACATATGTACTTTGATAATAAATTTACTGTAAACTTTGAACTTGAAATTGTTGTATATTTCTAAGCCTACTTCTATAACATATACTTTTAAAAAATAATAAGTTACTAGTAGAATATGCAAACTATTTTCAAGTGCAAAAGATATCAACATAGCTTATCTTCATCTGTCATACATTCTGTATCATAAATTCTGAAGGGTACCCTTCTGAATACTGAAATCTATTCAATTAATCTGCACAAAATTAATGGCACAATCTAGGTTCATTTACAATAGGATTTACAGGGAAAGCATCTTGAATGAAGACTGGCCCAAACCTTAAACCTTTTCTAAGAACATTCTAACAGTTTATCTTATACAAAACCCAAACTTGTGCATATAAAAAAGGACTATGCTATTTATACAGAACAAATGAATTAGCAGCCATTTATTCAGTTCTCAAATAAAAACATACATTTGTCTTGAGCAGCTTTAAGAAGTGATCATGCAATACTACAAAATATTTTTCATCATAAACTGAAGCTTATCAATTCTCAAGTGTAATATTATTCCACAACTAGAAGCCCCATTAAGGTGAAATTACATTTTCTCCAAATTGCTTAAGTGCAACCTCTAGGGGAAGTAATTAGAAATAATGAGATTTAAAACAGAAACATTTTAAATATATTACATACAGCAAACCTATCACTAAAATTTCTACCAAATAGAGATTAGATCCCAAAGGGAATTACAATGCCACAGTAGCATTACAAGTGCACAGATATACAAGTATTAGAAGAGAAGTAAAAATAAAAAATCAGTTAAAAAAGTTAGTTAAAGGTAAGATAAATAGCAATATAATCATCAATTCCAGTCATTTTTGGATCCCAAATATTTTCACAAACTTCTTTTAGAATGCAAAATTTCCCTTTATAACCCAACAGACTTTTTCCAATGAAAGTGGAAAACCACCAAGCATCTTCCTTTCAGGATAGTTGACAGGTTAAATAAAAGGAAGTAGTTATACAAAAACCCTCAATAAGCTGTGAATTCTCTTTGCAACTCATCTTCAATTAAAAAGATGCATTGGAAACATGGTGATGCACATTTACCACATTTAGATACCAGTGCATCACATTTATTAGTACAGTTATTTTGCCCTCTCAATGAAACATCTCTGAACCAGCTCTGTGATATCTTCTATAAATACTTCAATTTTAACAGTTCTATGTTACTTTACTGCCTGAAATTTTTGAATAAAAATAATGCTGCTGTAATTTTACAATATCAAGATGTTGATAAATGCTTTGATCATGCTCAGTGGCCAGTATAATAAGCCACAGCTACTAAACTTGAAGTAATTGCTGATTTCCGGGTATTTCCTGAAATAAACATGCCTGAAGCAAAACACTTAAATTGTGGAGAAATGAATAAAGTGCTAAGAGCATAGAAAGTATGAAAGGGACAAATTCTGCAGCCTAACTAGAGTAAGCAAATTCCCTTCCAATACAGGATACTCTGCAGATACTGGAAATCCAGAACAGCACACAGAAAATGCTGGGGGAACTCAGCAGGTCAGGCAGCATCCATGGAAATAAATAAATATTTGATGTTCCTGGCCTAGCTCCTTCATTAGGACTGGAAAGGAAGATGGAAAATGCCAGAATAAAAAGGTGGGGGGAGGGGAAGAATGACAAGCTAGATGTTATTCTTGGTGATAGATGAAGCCAAGTGGGTTGGACAGGTAGAGGGCTGTAGAAGGAGGAATCTGGTAGGAGGAGAGTGGTCCATAGGAGAAAGAGAAGAAGGGGCACCAGGGTAAAGTGAGGAGTAGAGCTAAGAGGTCAGAGTGGGAATAGAAGATGGAAGAGTCAAAGAAAAACAAAAGAGAAAAAAATTACCAGATGGAATAATCAACATTCATGCCATTAGATTGGAGGCTACCTGGACAAAATGAGGTAATGCTTCTCCACCCTGAGAGTGGCCTCATTGTGGTAGAAGAGGAAGCTATGACCCAACATGTCAGAACAGGAATGGGCATAGGACTTAAAGTGGTTGGCCATTGGGAAATTTTGTTTTGCAGATGGAGCCGTAGTACTCAACAAAGCAGTCCCCAAATTCTCACTGGGTCTCACAAATGCAGAAGTGACTTCATCGGGAGCACCGGATATAATAGACAACTCAACAGATTCCCAAGTAAAATGTTGCCTCATCTAGAAGGACAGTTTGGGACCCTGAATGGAGGTGAGGGAGGAGGTGAATAGGCAAATACAACATTTCTCTCGCTTTCAGGGATATGTGCCAGGAGGGACATTAGTGGGAGGGACAAATGGACAAGGGAATCATGAAGGGAGCAATCCCTGCAGAAGGCAGGGAGTGGGAAGGAAGTAAAGATCTGTTTGGTTGTAGTATTTCACTGAAGATAGCAAAATTTGTGGAGAAAGATTGCTTAGACATGGAGGCTCATGGGGTGGTAGGTAAAGACAAGAGGAACAATATCATTGTTAAGGCAGCAGGAAGATGGGGTGAGCACAGATGTCCAGGATATGGAGGAGATGCGGGTGAGGGCAGCATCAATGGTGAAGGAACGGAAACCCCGTTCTTTAAAGGAGGAGTACATCTCTCTGGTCCTGGAAAGGAAGCATCATCCTGGCAGCAGATATGGTGGAGACAAAGGAACTGAGAAAAGGGAATATTATTTTTACAGAAGATAGACTGGGAAGAGGTACAGTCAAGATAGCAGTGGAAATTTGTAAGTTGACAAAAGATGTCAGTAGACAGTTTGTCCCTAGACATGGAGACAGAGAGAGATGGAGAACGGAGAGAGGGGTGTCAGAAATAGACCAAAGGAAATTAAGTGCAGAGTGGAAGTTGGATGCAAAGTTGATGAAATTGATCAGCTCAGCATGGGTGCATGAAGCAGCATCAATCCAGTCTTCAATGTAGCAAAGAAAGATTTGGGAAGCATTGCCAAGGAAGGCAAAGAACATGGATTGGTCTGTGTACCCAATGAAAAGGCAGGCATAGCTGGGGGCCATGGCTATTCCCTGAGTTTGGAGAAATTGGGATCCGAACAAGAAATTGTTGAGGGTGAGGACTAGTTCTACCAGATGGAGGAGGATGGTGATGAAGGGAAACTGGTTGGCTATTTTGTCAAGAAAGAAGCAGAGAGCTTTAAGGGCTTCTTGTTGGGGATAGAAGTGTATAGGGTCTGGACATCCATGGTGAAAATGAGGTAGTCAGGCCCAGGGCATTGGAAGTTGTTGAGGAGAACGAGAGTATGTTAAGTGTTGCAGATGTAGGTGGGAAGGGACTGAATCAAGGGCAATGGAATGGAGATAAAGTATGCAAACACGAATTCAGTGGGGTAGGAGCAGGCGGAGACAATGGCCTACCCGGAGAGTCAGATTTGTAGATCTTGGGTAGTAGGTAGAAGCGAGTAGTGCAGGGTAAGGAACTACGAGTCTAGTGGCAGTGGATGTGAGATCTTCAGAGTTGATGAGGTTAGTGGTGGTGTGGAAAACAGTGGCCTAATGGTCCAGAGCGAAGTCCTTTCCAAGGGGCAAGTAAGATGTGTCTTGAAGTTGCTGCCTGGCCTCACCAAGGTAGAAGTCATCCCACCACATGACAACAGCAGTCCCTTAGTCTGCAGGTTTGATGCTGAGGTTGGGATTGGTGTGGAGAGAGGGGAAAGCATAACATTCGGGGGGGAGGGGGAGGGTCAAGGTCCAAGGAGGTCAAGCTAGTTGATGTCTCATCAGCAATTTAAGATGAAGAAATCCAGTACAAGCACAGAACTAGAGTGGGATGTCCAAGAAGGGAAGGGTTGGACACAGGAATAGGGGTCATCTGTGCAGGGTGGGGAATTCTAGCCAAAGAAGTGGTCTTGAAGTTGGAGGCAATGGAAGTAGAGCTCGGCATCGTGGCAGGCACAGAACTCACTGAGTGGCGGGCAAAGGGGATCAAAGGCCTGTGCCAAGGACAGAACATTCTACCTCAGAGAGGGTAAGGCCAGAGAGGATGGTTGGGGTGTTCAGGGGGGTGGTGGGGAAAGGTTCTGAGAACCCAAGAGGTGACAGGGAAGCCTGAGAGACTTGGGGTTGGAGAGCTGTGGTGGGGGAAGGGGAGCCCAGGGGCCCAGTGGCAGTGAGGAAAGTCTCAGCCTGGAGGTGGTGGCAGCCAAGGTTGGGGCTGGAGATGGAGGCTACATAATTCACTATCTCAAGAAGTCTGGTATCGTCGGAACAGGAGTTGGTTACAGTGCGAGCTGCGATCTGGAGCCACGCAAGCCATCAGAATCAGAGTTGGAGACGATGGGACCCGCAGTCTGGAGGCTTCTGATCGAATGGAGTTCCAAGCAGGAGGCAGCAAGGGCCATGGTCTGGAGGTGTCCAGGGCCATCAGAAATGGAGTTGAAAACAGTGGGATCCACGGTTTGCAGGCACACATTTGAATCAAGGTCTGAGCGGGAAGTGGCAGTGGCCGTGGTTTGGAGGCGTACAGGACCGGAGTTGGAGACAGCATAATCTGTTGTCAGGAAAAAGGCAATCTTGCTATTCTTACTGAATGCGAGGAAGGCAAAGAACTGGCAATTGAAGGCATAGATCTGAAGGATGATGAAATTTCAGAGGAGTCCATAGCAGGCGGAGGAGAGAGAGGCCTGGAGCTGTGGCAGAGACTGAGAGAGAGTCCGCAGGTATTTCCACATAGCTGAAAGGATGGTGTGTAAAATTCAGAAGGAGAAGCTGTCTATGTACCTGGGATCCTCAGTTGGTCCAAACCTGGAGGCCTGAAAATGGAGCTGGAAGCCCTGTGGAACATGACTGCAGTGAAGACAAGTTCCCAGGGTGGTACATGGCTGTGGTAGCGAGTCTGGGTGAAAACATGGTCAACAAGTTGGAGGGCAGCAGAGATCACAGAGTGGGAGTAGTGAGAGAGGGTCTCACTGAACTCCCAAAGAGAAGATTTAAATTTCTTCAGGGTAGGCATAGCTCAGAGACTTTGCGGTGGAGCAGCAAATCATAAACACAAGAGATTCTGCAGAAGCTGGAAATCAAGAGAAACAGACAAAGTGCTGAAGGAACTCAGTAAGTGAGGCAGTATCTATGAAAGTGAATAAACATTCAACATTTTGGTCCAAGGCTCTTCATCAGGACTGGAAAGATAGGGGGAAAGATGCCAGAATAAAAAGTTGGCGAGAGGGAGAGGATGACAAGCTAGAAGGTGATAGGTGAAGCGAAGTGGGTGGGAAAAGTAAAAGGCTGGAAAGAAGAGGAGAGTAGACCATGTGAGAAAGGGAAGGAGGAGGGGCACCGGGGGAACATCAATTTCTCCATCTGGAATTTTTTTTTCTCTTTTTCTTTTCCGCTCCCGCTCTTCTATTCCCCACTCGGGCCTCTTAATTCTTCTCACCTGTCTGTCAACCGCCCCCCCGTGCCCCTCCTTCTTCCCTTTCTCCCCTTTCCCTGCTCCACAGCTTTTTATATTCTGCCGTCTTTCCCCTTCCTTTCCAGTCCTGAAGAATGGTCTTGGCCCGAAACATTGACTGTTCATTAACTTTCCAGAAATGCTGCCTGACCTGCTAAATTTCTTCTAATTTCGCAGATTCTGAGCTCATTTTGCATGATTTATTCCTGTTCCTTTCCATGAATAGCACATCACAATATTTTACACCCAAGTTTAAAACAGCAGTAAAAACATCTTGTCCAAGGAAATGTTTCAAATACATTGTCAATTTGTCAAGACAGAAAAATAGCCCATCTGTTAAACAGCAATTAACTAGTTGTTATAAATGATAACTGATCATAAAATTGACTGCATTCACCAGTTAAGAAATTCCTCCTTCAACAAACTAATATCGTTTTTTGTGTAAAATGGCCAGAACTGGTCAATCTGATTGAGTAATTGCAAGACTACAAATTTAACATACGGAAAAATGAATCTTGCCCATTTAACAGCATTTCTGTCAATTGATCCTCATATTTTACAAAATTCTATGTTCCTCTATATTATTGCCGTCACCTAGAAAAACTCTTGACACTACTAGATTCAGACTTGCTCCCGAAGTGTATTCATTCTCACCACAGAAAGCCACATCCAGAAATCCTTATAGCCAAGTAAGCTAGTCTTATCCATTCATTAAACATCAGTTAGACAAACAATGTACAGTGGATGCTGGTTAATTTGGACATCAGTTAATCACGGCAGCTGTTCATTCAGGACAATTCTTAAAGAAGAAAATTAAATCATGAAATTAGCTGGGAATCTTTTATTAGGGACACTATGCTGCTTAATTGGGACTGGAGACTACTGCCGAACAGTTTCTAACCAGTGTCAACCATGTGCACTTCTGTGATTGTTAGCCACTACACCGCCCTTAAAGCAAATAAATTTTAACTGGTGTCACTTGTGTGTTTGTATTCAAAAACCAGTGATTTTTGTCACTAATAAGTTGGCGAGTAATAAAGAGTCAGACAATTCATAACTGTTTTGCTTACTGCAGTTTCAAGCATTTAGGCTTGGAGATTCCAGAAACAGCTGAGAGTAAAAATGAAACCATTTCACTACTTCAAGTTAGGAACTACAAAGAAATTGAAGGAATTGACACTCATTTTGAATGTTACAATGAAACTGAAGATTTGGAGGATGCCATCGTCAAAAGCATTGTTTGAAGGTGTCCACGCTGATTTGGTTCACTTACACGCAATCAAAAAGAACACAGCAGATTCTACCCTCAATAAATACAAGGACCTAATGCACAATTTTATAGTAGTGTAGTAGTTTCGGTAGCATTCTACTAAAGACGGCAGCAAGAAGACAGCAAAGCCTGGAGGTGGATGCTGCTTGTCTATGACAGCACTATGTAGATATCCTCATTAGTGGGGAGGGCTTTATGCATGATAGACTGGGCCATATCCACTATTTTTGTAGGATTTTCAATTCAAAGCATTGGTGTTTCCATGCCAGACTGTGGTGCAACTAGTGAATATACTCTCTACCACACATTTATAGAAGTTCGTCAAAGTCTTACATGTCTTGCTAAATCTTTGCATTCTTCAAGGAGAGAAGAGGCGCTGCCTTACTTTCTTTGCAATGGCACTCACATACTTGACCCAGGATAAATCCTCTGAAATCATAACCCTAAGGAATTTAAAGTTGCTGACCCTCTACACCTCTGATCCCCTGATAAAAACTGGCTCACGGACCTCCAGTTTCCTCCTCCTGAAGTCGATAATCAGCTCCTTGGTCCTGCTGATATTAACATGATGACTTTCATTTTAAGTTGCAAGAGTGTAAAACCCATAGCTTCCGATAACTTTAATCTTCCTCATAACTTGGAAAATTATTTCAGGAAGATGCAATTTCCAAATACACATTATTGTACTGCTAACAGGCCTATACAAGTTTATTACAACTTGACGAAAAAGAATCCTCCCTCCTTTCAGTATCCAAGGAGAAACCTGGTCCTTGCTTCTCTCAACTGTCAAGCAAGATGCTAGATCCATCTCCTCCAGATATAGATTCAGAGTGCCAGTTTGCTCCCTTCCCCATGTTCCAATGTTGTGTTTGCTCCTTCTTCCCAAGGCAGGCTGCAGTCCCATCTGTTTCCACAACTAACAGTAAGAGGCTCTTCCTCTCCAAGTGTCCTATCCAATTGTCAGTTTCTTCCCATTCACTCCCAATGCTTAAGCAAAGGGGCATTTCCCCCCACCCCGTCCCTCTACAGCTCCCCAATATCCAAGACTGCCCAACCTTGAGGAAAGGAAACTGGTGGCATATTTTGCCTGCAAGATTGAAATGGCTATGTCAATTAAACCTTGCTGTGCAGTGGACTACTGACCAAAACTGCCGCTGACCATTCAGTTGACCTTCTACAGTGTACCAGACATTCCAGAAGAAATTCATTTTGGCTGCAAATTGAAGGCTGTAAGACAGTAGAATGCACTGTTCAAGTCAGCAATTTAGAAGATTGTGCAACTTTTTAAAAACAGGTTTGATCTGAAGAAAATTGAATGTGTGGGATCACAGCAGACAGAAAATTTGTCATTTATGTACAAATAATATAACTGGTTGAAACAAACATATTGCTACTTCTATAACGCAATTTCCCTCCTACAGGCCTGGCCATTCTCAATGTGGACAACTGATGTCAGTTTAGGATTCCATATGTGTCAGGGATGATGACTTACTCCCACTACCACTGAATCCATTGAGCTGGGAGAACTGCATGTCAAAACTCACCAAGCTGCCCACACGTTTACCTCCAAAGGACCAATGTTTTCTTTCACAAATTTTCCTTATTGTATAGTTGTAAAATCTCTTAGAATCTATTTTAAACATCTTGCTGGCTTACATTCATTCTATTTCCCTTCCCATCAGTTTCTTGACTACCCTTTATTGACTTTTCAAGCTCATTGTTATTTTGGAAACAGTATCAGCTTCTTTTAATCTAATAAATGTCTCAGTTAGCCACAATTGTCTGTTTCTAGTCATATTTGCTGAGAACTTTTTATTTAAATCTATATTGTTATTTGACTATAATTTTAATTTCTATTAGCCACTTGTTTCTTCAAACCCCTACCTGTGCCTGGGTTGTCATTTCCAAAGTACTCAAAGCCAGTGTAACAATAAGCTACATGATAGCAAGTGACTTAAGCACTTTAGTATTAATTATTTTAGCCTTTATGACTTTTCAGTGCACTTCAATTTTGAGGCCAAAAATAATGGGACCCTATTTTGTAGCTTGCAATCTCACAGTAATTAATGATAGACACTCAGCTTAAATGATTCCTTACCAGTAAAGACAGAGTTCTATACATTATTTTTATTTTAATTTTACATTAAAATATTTCCTATAACTATAAAAGCAAATTATACTGAATTCAAAATATCAGACATAATCAACACTCCCTCTATTTTTTTTAACAGGTGCATGGGCCGACCATTACTCTGAGCAGGAATTTTTTTTCATGACCTGAAAACTGCAGGGCTCTCTAAATGTTGTTTTTTGTAATATGCACATCAAACACAAACCACAACTCACACACATGTAAATGATGTCAAGGAGGTCAAAGCAACTGATAGGCACAATGGCGAAAGTAAAATGCTTTGACTAAATGGTGTCAGCGTTCAGCAGGCTGGTAGTTTTTAAACAATGAGTTTCAACTTCCATTCTCTGTTTATTGTTACAATTTGTAACAATGTGGTAACTTGAAATACTGACAATGTAAATACATTGGAAGCACTAAAAAGTAAAAGTTGACATATGTTTACTATTTAGAAAATTTATGGATTATATTCATTAACACATCATTGATTTAAGGGAATTTCACAATTATATTAGCAAATATAATTGCCGGGACTTGAGAAACTGAGTTACAGAGAAAGGTTGAAAAGGTTAGGACTTTATTCCCTGGAGCGTAGAAGAATGAGGGGAGATTTGATAGAGGTATATAAAATTATGATGGGTATAGATAGAGTGAATGCAAGCAGGCTTTTTCCACTGAGGCAAGGGGAGAAAAAAACCAGAGGACATGGGTTAAGAGTGAGGGGGGAAAAGTTTAAAGGGAACATTGGGGGGGGGGGTTCTTCACACAGAGAGTGGCGGGAGTATGGAATGAGCTGCCAGACGAGGTGGTAAATGTGGGTTCTTTTTTAACATTTAAGAATAAATTGGACAGATACATGGATGGGAGGTGTATGGAGGGATATGGTCCGTGTGCAGGTCAGTGGGACTGGGCAGAAAATGGTTCGGCACAGCCAAGAAGGGCCAAAAGGCCTGTTTCTTTGCTGTAGTTTCTGTGGTTCTATGGTTCAAAGATTTTAAAATTATATTAGCATTATATAAAAGAAAATTCCAGCTGCATTGACTATGTGCATTTCAGTTACTGTGCGACCCTGCACCCGCACAGCTTACAGTGGACATAATGTATTTTTCACAAGAATTACAATACATTTTATTTTAAATTGTCTGTTTCAATAATAAACTATCCAAAATAATTGTCCAGAAACTTCATCTCATTCGAATTAAGCTCATTCTACAATTTTCAACTTTCTTGAACTACACCACAAATAAATCCTGCGTACATAGTGCATAACAGTCCAAGGAAAATGTCAATCACTAGATATCACAACAGGTTTAACATCTGCACACCCAAGTTTTCTATTAAATTGAGTATGTAAGATAATCACTTTTATGGCAATAAGATCTTCAAGCTACTAAAGACGGTTTTGGTCAACTAAAAACTAGAAGACTAATGAAGTATTACTTCAATTTTATTCAACACATGCTCCACCAATTCCTTTATTATGTACTATTGGATCCGTTCAATCGTTTCATTCACTTTTCAACTACTCTCAAGGCATAGAATTAGGACTGATCTAATAATTGTGAAAATTATAGATATTCAACCACTTACTAACCAGTTTCCTGAACAATGATTGGTGACACCAGGAAAATTTTAAATTCAAAAAAATGTCATGCCTCAATTTATTTGCTTTCAACAGTAGATAGTAACTATATCAAAGTCTAATGTCAGACACATGATGGACATACAGAGAGGCCTATGAAGAAAAAGCAGGTAAGAGTTCAATAGCAAAATAACCTTAGGGTAGCAGATTCTTCTTCAAATGACCCACTCTTCTTCAGCAATAAAATAATGGACTGTACAAAGCTATAACAGCTCCAAAAAGTAACAACAAGCTGTCTGATGTTGAAGTACGAAATAATAATACTTCTACTTCCAAGAGATGTTCCACATTATAATAGAGCAACCATATAGAGAAGCAACAATTTTTCACTGAAGCCAAATATAATAGCCCATGATCTTAATTTAGAAAGAAGACAGCAAGCGAAGTAAATAGCCACGTTTCTGCAATCATGTGTTAATTCTGTTTGGTTAAAGGACTATCAACCCAAATTAAAGCACATTTAAATAAGCTTTTGAAAGTGATTCCCAATGCTTAGCTAAGCTAATTGTTATATAGGCACAATCTATTCATTCATTGGCTTAAAATAAAAGGCCACAAAGACAGAGGAAAAGAACAAAATGTTTCTGACCTGCCCACCCATCACCACTATTTTATCATTTCGTGTCAAAGTCACCTTCCGTACAGATACTCCTGTGCCTAGCATCACTTTATGTACATAGAGTCAATGTATTTAAGCTATCTTAAGTATTTGTATTTATTGTGCTTTTTATTATTGTGTTTTTTATGCTGCGCCGGACCTAAAGTAATAATTATTTTGGTCTCCTTTACACTTGTGTATTAGAAATGACATTAAACAATTTCAAATCTTGAAGATATACTTCAGCTGAAAATTTTTTAAAAAATGTTATTTGGTTCAAATTAGTGAACAATTTGGCATGCTGACCTTCAGCAGCTGAGGCATTGGGTACAGATGTTGGGATGTTAAGTTGCAACTGTACAAGACACTGGAAGCTACACTTGTGAGTATTATATAGCAAATTTGCCAATGACACAAAGCTGGGTGGCAGTGTGAAATGGGAGGAGGATGTTATGAGAATGCAGGGTGACTTGGACAGGCGGGGTGAGTGGGCAGATGCATGGCAGATACAGTTTAATGTGGATAAATGTGAGGTTATCCACTTTGGTGGCAAGAACGGGAAGGCAGATTATTATCTAAATGGAGTCAAGTCAGGAAAAGGGGAAGCACAACCAGATCTAGGTGTTCTTGTACATCAGTCACTGAAAGCAAGCATTCAAGTACAGCAGGCAGTGAAGAAAGCTAATGGCATGCTGGCCTTCATAACAAGGGGAATTGAGTATAAGAGCAAAGAGGTCCTTCTGCAGCTGTACAGGGCCCTGGTGAGATCACATCTGGAGTACTGTGTGCAGTTTTGGTCTCTAAATTTGAGGAAGGATATTCTTGCTATTGAGGGAGTGCAGCATAGGTTCACAAGGTTAATTCCCGGGATGGCGGGACTATCATATGTCAAAAGATTGGAGCGACTGGGCTTGTATACTCTGGAATTTAGAAGGCTTAAGAGGGGATCTTATTGAAACATATAAGATTATTAAGGAATTGGACACGCTGGAGGCAGGAAGCATGTTCCTGCTGATGGGTGAGTCCAGACCCAGAGGCCACAGTTTAAGAATAAGGGATGGGCCATTTAGAACGGAGTTGAGGAAAAACTTTTTTACCCAGAGGGTGGTAGATATATGGAATGCACTGCCCCAGAAGGCTGTGGAGGCCAAGTCTCTGGATGCTTTCAAGAAAGAGATGGATAGAGCTCTTAAAGATAGTGGAATCAAAGGTTATGGGGATAAGGCAGGAATTGGATACTGATTGTGGATGATCAGCCATGATCACAGTGAATGGTGGTGCTGGCTCGAAGGGCTGAATGGCCTACTCCTGCACCTATTGTCTATTATTGTTTGGTCACCTGCTGTAAGAAAAGTGCCAAAAAATTGGAATGAGTGTAGAAAAAATGTACAAGGATGTTGCTGGGACTTGAGAGACTAGATTATGAGAGAGGATGGGCAGGATAGGACTTTATTTCTTGGAATACAGGGGAGTGAGTAGTGATCTAAGGTGTATAAAATCATACATGGACTGACTGCATACAGGAAAATCACAAAGTAGATGGCATAGTCTTAATAAGAGGGAAAAAATTATTGAGAACTTAAGGGGCAACTTTATTTGCACAGAGGGTGGCACAAGCTGCCAAAGGAAGTGGTTGAGGTAAATACAGGAATGTTTACAAAGGCATTTGGATAGGATAGGAAAGGTTTAGAGGGATATGGGTCAAACGCGACCAAATGGGAGTAGCTTAGATGGGCATCCTATTTGGCATGGATGGGTTGGGCCAAAGGGCCTGTTTCCTTGCTGAATGACTCTATTTCATTCAATGAACAGTTGCATTATGTATAGTATTTAGCTACAGTAAGCAATTCCAAATTGACATGTCAGTATTTTTGGTACGAGATACATCAATATATTTAATGCCTTATTTACTACTTTGACAAATGTTTTATGATGCAACATGAAAATCATTAATAATGCTTGTACTTTTCATTGAAAATGCTTACTGAGAGAAAATAACTCATTTATATGGTCACTGTCCAACAAATAAACATTCATGTCTTCATTCTCCTGCCATAGAGGGAAATCTATTGCATGGGAGAGTTAGGTAAGGGATGTTGGTTTATCTTTATTTGTAAGATTTAGTGAAGTCCACCGCCAAGTCAAATGAAACTATGCAGGTAATTTTGTTCAAATTAGAGGTATTGCAGACTATAATCAAGCAATAATATCAAGCTTGCAAATAGCATGCTAAAAGATGCCTTGTGTACCCTATTCGTTATAACCAGAGAACCAGGGGATGAAACAGCAGATCTGGAGTTGTAAAATGGAATAAAATGGAATAGTTAATGAATACTATCTCAAACGACAGACAAAATAGCTACAAACAAAACGCTAGAGGAACCCATGAGGTCATACAGCATTTATGGAAATTAATAAACAGTCAATATTTTGGGCCAAGACCCTTCTTCAAAGAAGCTAGTCACAGAGGGTATAAACAACAAATTCATAAACTGCACACACACAGTGGCATGCAAAAGTCTGGGCACCCTTGGTCAAAATTTCTGCTACTGTGAATAGCTAAGCGAATAAAAGATGACCTGATTTCCAAAAGGCATAAAGTTAAAGATGACACATTTCTTTAATAATTTAAGCAAGATTACTTTTTTATTTCCATCTTTTACAGTTTCAAAATAACAAAAAAGGGCCTGAAGCAAAAGTCTGGGCACTCTATGGTCAGTACTTAGTAACACCCCCTTCTGCAAGTATCACAGCTTGTAAACACTTTCTGTAGCCAGCTAAGAGTCTTCCAGTTCTTGTTTTGGGGATTTTCACCTATTCTTCCTTGCAAAAGGCTTCTAGTTCTGTGAGATTCTTGGACCGTCTTGCATGCACTGCTCTTTTGAGGTCAAGCCACAGGTTCTCGATGATGTTTAGGTCGGGGGACTGTGAGAGCCATGGCAAAACCTTCAGCTTGCACCTCTTGAGGTAGTCCATTGTGGATTTTGAGGTGCATTATCCTGTTGCAGAAGCCATCCTCTTTTTATTTTCAGTTTATTTTTACAGACAGTGTTATGTTTGCTTTCAGAATTTGCTGGTATTTGAATGAATTCATTCTTCCCTCTTCTAGTGAAATGTTCCCTGTGCCACTGGCTGCAACACAAGTCCAAAGCATGATTGATCCACCCCCGTGCTTAACAGTTGGAGAGTGTTCTTTTCATGAAATTCTGCACCCTTTTTTCTCCAAACATACCTTTGCTCATTGCGGCCAATAAGTTCTATTTTAACTTCATCAGTCCACAGGACTTGTTTCCAAAATGCATCAGGCTTGTTTAGATGTTCCTTTGCAAACTTCTGATGCTGAATTTTGTGGTGAGGATGCAGGAAAGGTTTTCTTCTGATGACTCTTCCTGAAGGTCATATTTGTGCAGGTGTCGCTGCACAGTAGAACAGTGCACCACCACTCCAGAGTCTGCTAAAACTTCCTGAAGGTCTTTTGCAGTCAAACGGGGGTTTTGATTTGCCTTTCTAGCAATCCTACGAGCAGCTCTCTTGGAAAGTTTTCTTGGTCTTCCAGACCTCAACTTGTCCTCCACCGTTCCTGTTAACTGCCATTTCTTAATTACATTACGAACTGAGGAAACGGCTACCTGAAAACGCTTTGCTATCTGCTTATAGCCTTCTCCTGCTTTGTGGGCATCATTTATTTTAGTTTTCAGAGTGCTAGGCAGCTGCTTAGAGGAGCTCACGGCTGCTGATTGTTGGGACAAGGTTCGAGGAGTCAGGGTATTTATAAAGCTTTGAAATTTGCATCACCTGGCCTTTCCTAACAATGATTATGAACAAACCATAGCCCCAACAAGCTAATTAAGGTCTGAGACCTTGGTAAAAGTTATCTGAGAGCTCAAATCTCTTGGGGTGCCCAAACTTTTGCATGGTGCTCCTTTCCCTTTTTCCCCTCTAAAATTGTACAAAACAAAAATAATATACTAATCTTGCTTAAACTGTTGAAAAGAATGTTTCATCTTTAACTTTATAACTTTTGGAGATCAGTTATCTTTTACTCACTTAGCTATTCATAGTAACAGAAATTTTGACCGGGGTGCCCAAGCTTTTGCATGCCACTGTAATTATTAAATAATAAACAGAATATTTCAGATGTCAACAAACTCTATTACATAAGTATATGCAAATATTTTCTGGAACTCTCATGTTTGCAAAGATGAAAATTAAAGTTCTTAACACTGGATAAAAAAACAAGCGTTTGGACACACTTATAGCAAACTCTCATAGAATTGACTTTAGTAACATTTGAAGTCACCATATTGTAGTCAAGGCTTGTTTAAAAATTACTTTGTTAAAATCATTATTGTACATGTTCACACTGAAGCAACATCACTGGACCTTGTGTAATATGATGTGTTGATTTCAATATAATCTTGATTTCTACCAAGGAAACAGAAAGACAACAGGAGAATAAATAAAATGAATAGTTGCCTTCATTGCTTTCTCTTCTGAGGATTTTTTACTCATCCCTAGTGCTTTTATTTATTAAAATCAGATGTCGTACATATATGAAGTTTGTACATCTAACTGATATAACAGATATAAGCGAGTGACGCTGTGGACTGCATATCTAGTACTTTGTAAAAACTAGTATCCATATCAAAAATGGAGAACTTGGCAAAATTAGAATATTATTAAAACACATAAATTGTTGCATGTGAATGAACCAGAACTTAACATTTATTTCAATCTGCAAAATTATAATAACTTGTATGTTAAAATTGCTTTACCCACCTTAAACTACAACAGTGAAACTGACTCCAGACACACTAAAGCTCCAATAATCCAATATCCTGGAGACTCTGGTGCCAGACTGTCAGACTTACAATTCACTTATTTTTTTTAAAGAAATTATATAGGATAGTAATAAAATTTACAATGAACCTAGTGAACTTAAAGTGAGTGTGAGAATGGGCCCCAGTGTACTTTAAGTGTGGTTACAGAGGCCCAGGGAGGTTAAAATGAGATTGGCAACAGGGGCTCTGATGTGTTTAAAGGGAGCATTGATGCGTTTAAAGCAAGTATGGGAATGGCGGCCTGCTGAGCCAGATGCTAAGCTATCTTAGTTTCCAAACATTGGGGTACTTGATTACAATGGACAACAATTTTTTTTCCGAAAGTGTTGCTTCCTTAGAACTTTTTTTAAATTTATGTTAGACTGCTTGAAGCTGAACACAAATATAACTTCAGACTACTTGTATCACAGAGGAAATTAGAGAAACAAAAGAAATATCTTATAGAATATAATGTGTTTAAATGCATTATGGTGCTGATGGTTTGCTAAGTAGTTCAACTAAGCTAAAAATGTTTTGTCGATTTTCATTTGTAGTCTGGTGTCTGAGGCTTCTCGCTTAAGTGTCCAACAATAATCAGCCAGGATTGATGGATTCCAGTTGCCCTGATACCACAATGCCCATGACTGTAATTGCCTGGTGAAACCTTTCACAATGCTTGTCACTGACAGTGCCAAGATTTGCAGGGAAGAAGTTGGAATGGGAATGCAGAAATGAATCTTTAGTGACGTGTTGCACTTCATGGTTTTGTATACTTGAAACATCTTATCAAACAGCTGCAAGAAGTTTAGTGCTCTGTAGTTGCCGAGAAAGGTTTCAACAATATCCTGGAAAGCCTTCCATGTGATTTTCTCCAATCCTACTAGAAGTTCATTGATTTGCCTGTCATTGATGACCTGTTTAAATTAGTGGACCAACAAAAGTACCTTCCTTAATCTTGGCATCAGTTAGTCCTGGAAACATCTGACTGACATCAAAATCCTCCATGGAAATTTACAGCCTTCCTAAAACCTGTCCTACGATGCAGCATCTACCCTGCGTAAGCATGCCCAGCTGACATTGTGGGCAACATTTCAATTGACTTGAATTATGAATTGAAATAACAAGTATAGGCAATTAAAGAAAAGATGCATGATTGGGAAAGTTCATGGTTATTTTCATGATCAGCAGCCCAGTATCCAAACGATACACCAAAAAGTATTCAGGAAGCAAAATTTTTGTTGTCCAGTATTATCAGAGTTTTACTATACAAGGTTCTCACATATTTGAGTACTACTGTTGACTACTGATAGCACTAGCCTCAGTATGACAACGATGGGCAGGAAAGCAATTCAAAGAACAAGGTAGTGCCTTACACCTTATCTTGGAAGGAAAAAAAAATTCTCTCTCACCATTATCACTCTGGCTCATTCCAAGGTGAAGCCAATATGCTTGTCATCAGATATAGGCAATAGGTGAAGCCAGGAGGTATCCTTTTCAAATCTTGAACATTCCTGAGCTAGAGTTTCAACAGGAAACAAACTGATTCCCTCTATGTAACTAGTCAAACCATTGCTACCTAATGAATGATGTCAACAGAAGTGACCACTGAAAGCATGTCTTATTCCAACCACATAGGTGCCAGGACCAAAAAAAAAACTTTTACTTCCTCAGATAGCTAAAGAAATTGTTATAAAGAAATTGGTGAGAGCCCCTTTGACTCTCACCATCATTTTTAAAAAAAATCAAAACACTATTGAAAGTATTATCCGGATTCATCACAGCTTAGCATGGTAAATCAGTAAATCCAACCTTTGTGACAAGAAGAAAACTCAGAGTTGTGGGCAGTTCAGCACATCACAGAAACTAGCCCCTCCTCCATAAACTCTGTCCGTACTTCTTGCTGCCTCAGTCAAGCAGCCAAAATAATCAAAGACCCCACCAACTCCCGACATCCTCTTTACTCCATTTCCATCGAGAAGATACAAAAGCATGAAAACGTGCAGTGCCTTGAAAAACTATTCAATCCCCACAAATATTTTTACATTTTACTATCTCAGTCTCTAAATTTAAGATGTATTGAAGTAGGACTTTTTGACCTAATCTACAAAACAAAACAAATCAAAATGAAGACAAAAGAACATTCAAGAAAAGTCAAAGAAATGATACTATAGAAGCACAGATTTGGAGAAGGGTACAAAAACATTTCAAAGACACCGAATGTATCTCAGATCTCAGTATAATCCACATGAAAAAGTGGAAAAAATATGAAACCACAGCCACACTGCCTAGGTCTGGCTGTCCTTCCAAACTTCATCACCAGAGAAGAATGGCACTTGTAACTGAAGCTACTGTAGTATCAACATTCATTCTCAGTGAGCTGAGAAGTCAGTGACTGCAACTGGAGATGAAGTTTCTTGGCTCCACAATCTCTATGGTCTTTCCCAAATAGGATATGTACGGAAGAGTAGCAAGGAAGAAGCCCGGGCTGAAATAAAAAGCATACGCTTTGCAAAGCATTCTTGGAAGATACCATAAAGATGTGGAAGAAGGTCTGGTAGTCTAAATAGACTAAATTGAACTTTTTTTAACCTCAACACTAAGCAGTACATGTGGCATAAATGCAACACTGTGCAGAAGCATGGTCACACCACACTTAATGTAAAGTATGGTGGAGGTAGTATCATGCTGTGAGATGCCTTTCAGCAGCAGGGACTGGAAACTAATCTGGATTGATGGGAAGATGAATGCAGATAAGTACAGAGAGATCCTGGATAAAAACCTGCTACCCTCTGCCAGAAAGCTTAAACTGGGGAGGAACTTCGTATTTCAGCAGGACATGACACTGCCAGAGTAACCATAGAGTGGTTTCAATTGAAGAAAATTGAGGTCCTTGACTGGCCCAGAGTTCTGACCTTAACACAATCAAACATCTCTGGCACGACCTCAAGACTGCTATCCACCACTGCTCCCAAACTAACCGAGCACAGCTTTAGCAATTTTGCAAGGAGTAAAAATTCAAAGTACATTGACTAACCAATGTCAAAATTGTACAACATACAATTTTGAGATTAGTCTCCTACAGGCAACCACTGAACAAAGAAGCCCAATAGAACCCATTAAAAAATGACCACCAAACACCCAATGTGCAGAAAAAACAAATTGTACAAACATCCAAAAGCAAGCAAACAATGGAAGTTCATGAAAGTGAGCCCAAGGCACTGCAGCGGACCCAGTAGCCCATTTGTCACAGGCCACAGCCCCAGTTCAGCACAAAGATGATTAAATTGCACAGAGCAGCTAGCTGAACCAGCCTGTCCCTTGCCTCATCCCTAGAATGGGCAAATCGTGCTTCATCATGTTGGTCAAAGTTAATACAGAGATTTATCCAAAAAGATCACTGGCTGTTATAGCAGCAAGAGATGGTTCAACTAAGTATTGGACAAAGGAGGATGAAGGCTTTTAAATTGCTGACATTACAGTTTTTGAATTTATTGTTTTTCATGCTTTACAATTTTCCCTGGGTGGAAAAAAATAGAGCAATTCACAAATAAGAATTCCCAGTTAAATTTATCAAAATCCTTGGTTGTAATAATCATTTATGTGGATACAGGGTTGGGGTTTCAATACTTTTATAAGGCACTGTAACAGCAGACTCTAGGACAGCTTCTATCCACTGATATAAAACTATTGAATGGTCCCCTAGTATGACAAGATGAACCCTTAACCTCGCAGACTATCTCGTTATGACCTTGCACTTTGTCTATACTTTCACTGTACTGTAATGCTTTATTCTTCACTTCGTTATTGTACTACCCTTTACCACCTCAAGGAACTGTTGTAATGAATTGATCCGTATGACAGTACACAAGACAAATTTTTCACTGTACGCTTGATAGAAACAAACCAGTTTACAAATTTTGAAGTGTGTAACCGCAGTGATGTTCACACCTCGGAGGCTGCTGATGATTGCTGGACCATCCACTGTACAATCAGGACTATTGTCTCCCTCAACGTAAACACTGCAGTGGGAAAATCTTTGTCCAAAGGTATCAAACCCGTGCAACTGAAGTTCCATTCAGTCAGTGAATGAATACATAGGAGCTGCAGGAGTCCACAATAACACAAATAAAATGCTAAAGGATCTCAACACAGGCAGCATCTATGGAGGGAAATAAAGTCAACAATAGATGCCTGAATTACTGAGTTCCTCCAGCATTTTGCGTACGTTGATCAAGATTTCTAGCATCTGCAGAATCTCTCATGTCTCTGAGGGTGTCCTCAATTTCTACTAAGATCCAAGAAGTGAGTAATAATATTCAAAAAGCTTCCCAAACCAGATATACAATCCTGTCTCGGACATATAAAAGGTTTTTGAATTCTGAGATCAAACAAAACTATCCACAACCTAAAGACCAGATGGCCCATTAGTTGTACGAGATCCATCTGCTACCTACTATCGAGTGTGTATTCCTGGCAATGCCAAAATCAGCTACCCTCTGAACATCCGATGATCAAGCCCACTATGAGTGGTCAAATGAAAAAAAAGCTCAAGTGCAGAGGCTACAAACACCTCCTGAAGCAAGCATGCCAAGAGTTTCTTCAACTGATACTGGCTTTGACACGAATGTTCTCAACTCCATCCCATAGCTCAACACATGCAACAATATTGGTGCTATCCCAGCCCTGTAACAGGCTGAAAAGACCATTCAACAATTGAAAATCTGCAAAGCTTCCAGAACACAGAATATCACTGCCGAGATTTTAAAAATACCAGAAGTATACTTCTGGCATCAATTCATGACCTAATCTCTGTCATCAGGGAAGAGGTGAACATGGCAGCAGATCTCAGAGATGCTATAGTCATGGTAGTTCCAACAAAAGTAATTACAGATGGTTTGCCCAGCTGCCTGCACTTGAGCTTTTTTTCCAGTCACAACTCATAGTGGGGTTAGTCCTTAGATCTTCAAAACATTGTGGCTTTTACATTGTTAAGGAATTCATAGATGCAATGGTTATCACAAAGAACCTCTTTCAAAGTTACTGAGAGCTCCAATGCAGGTTTTGCTCATGAAAACATAACCTTCACTATGCAATAAGTCTAAGGAAATTGTATGCAGCAACAATAAACTTGACACTTCAGAAAATCCAAATGCCCCGGCTGAGAGGAACAAGGAATGAGCATCAGAATCAGGTATATTATCACCGGCATGTCGTGAAATTTGTTAACTTAGCAGCAGCAGTACAATCTAGTACATAATATAGAAGAAAAAAAGTAAATTACAGTATACGTATATCGAATCGCGCAAAAAACAAATATATATTTAAAAAGTGAGGTAGTGTTCAATGGTTCAATGTCCATTTAGGAATTGGAAGGCAGAGGGGAAGAAGCTATTTCTGAATCGCTGAGTGCGTGCCTTCAGGCTTCTGTACCTCATACCTGATGCTAGGAATGAGAAAAGGGCATGCCCTGGGTGCTGGAGGTCCTTAATAACAGACGCTACCTTTCTGAGACACCGCTCCTTGAAGAGTCCTAGGTACTTTGTTGGCTAGTACCCAAGATGGAGCTACAACCCTCTTCAGCTTCTTCCGATCCTGTGCCGTAGCACCCCACCCCCCATACCAGACAGTGACGCAGCCTGTCAGAATGATCTCCACTGTACATCTATAGAAATTTTTGTGTATTTTTGTTGACATACCAAAGCTCTTCAAACTCATTAAATAGTATAGTTGCTATCTTGCCTTCTTTATAACTGCATCAATATATTGGCACCAGGTTAGGTCCTCAGAGATCTTGACACCCAGAAACTTGAAACTGCTCACTCTCTCCACTTCTGATCCCTCTATGAAGATTGGTATGTGTTTCTTCGTCTTACCCTTCCTGAAGTCCACAATCAGCTCTTTCATCTTACTGATTTTGAGTGCCAGGTTGTATCATCAGCAAATTTATAGATGGTATTTGAGCTATGCCCAGCCACACAGTTATAGGTATAGAGACAGTAGAGCAGTGGGCTAAGTACATACCCGAGGTGCACCAGTGTCGATCGCCAGTGAGGAGATGTTATCACCAATCCGCACAGATTGTGGTCTTACAGTTAGGAAGTCAAGGATCCAATTGCAGAGGGAGGTATTGAGGCCCAGGTTCTGCAACTTCTCAATCAGGATGTGGGAATGATGGTATTAATGCTGAGCTATAGTCGATGAGCAGCATCCTGACGTAGGTGTTTGTGTTATCCAGGTGGTCTAAAGCCATGTGAAGAGCCATTGGGATTGCAGCTGCCATTGATAATTGCCATAAGATCATAAAACAAAGGAGCAAAAGTCGGCCATTCGGCCCATCGAGTCTGCTCTGCCATTTTATCATGAGCTGATCCATTCTCCCATTTAGTCCCACTCCCCCACCTTCCCACCATAACCTTTGATGCCCTGGCTACTCAGATACCTATCAATCTCTGCCTTAAATACACCCAATGACTTGGCCTCCACTGCTGCCCGTGGCAACAAATTCCATAGATTCACCACCCTCTGGCTAAAAAAATTTTAGCTAAAAAAAAAATAATTCTGGCTAAAAAAATCTCCATTGTGGCAAAAGGCAAATTGCAGTTCTTCTCAATCTTAGCTGTTAACGGTAAGTTACTGACATTTTTACCTGCCACGCAATTACATATGACACATACTCACCAAGGAATTCAATCTTAGTGCAAAATGGAGTCAAGAAATACTGCACCTGAAATAGGCACCCCCACTCCCACCAGCTTGCAAAGTGAAAATCACTTGCAAAAGAAATCTATTAAAGCTTTATTAGCTCCACTTCAGAACCAAGATTACTCAACCCATCATCCAATCCCAACATAAAGATGCTGTTTGCAAATGGCACATTTGACATAAGCAACCAAGTCATTATTGACTCCTTTACTTAAGTATTCAAAGCTATGGTCTTTCATAAAATAATGAAATCTATCCACAAAGGGTCCTCACAAATAACACTTCCCTAGGATGAAGACCCACAGTATTCCTTGACTGCACTGAAGCATCTCAAGAAATTTTGCACGTCCTTTCCCATTCTCCCTTCCCACCATCCAGGGACCTGAACAATCTTTCCAGGTGAAGCAGGAATACATTTACACTTCTTTTGATTTAGTGAATTGAATTCTATGTACACAATACGGTCTCCTTTAGATTGTTGAAACCAGTGAGTGGGTTCTCACTTTGCTGAGCATTTGCATTCATTCTACAGGAGTGACCCCAGACCTTCCTGTTACCTGCCACTTTCCTTCTCATTGCACCCCTGATCACTTACTGATCTGTGGTCCCCTGCGGCGCCTCAGTGAGATTCAATGCAAGTTTAAGGAACAATACTTTATCTTCTAATCATACTGCAGCCTTCTATATTCAATGCTAAATTTTACAACTTCAGGCAATGTGACTTATTAATCTGCATCAATCATCAATCTGGAATGTTAGTTTAACCCAGGGGTAGGCAACCTCAAGCACAAATGATTTTCTAGCATGCGTTATTCATTAATTTGAGGCAAAACATAACTAGATGTACTTAAACGGATAATTCCCATATTTCAAGTTTTTAATGGCATTTATCTGGCCCGCCGTCTGCTCATTAATACGCGATCCAGCCCACAGAGGCAAAAAGGTTGCCGACCCCTGGTTTAGCCTGTTTTTTCCCCTTCTCTCTGGGAGTGGAGCACATGACCAGCCTGACCTGCATCCATTTGCTCTGCATTTCACAACTCCGAATTCTTTTGTAAGGCTATTTTATCTATATTCTCAGCCTCTAATTTCACGTCACATGCTGGTGATAATAAACCTGATTCTGAAAACTATGTTTGCAGCTTCTCCTTACTCTAACCCTGTTTTCACCCTGTCACAGATATTCCATTCGGTGACACCACTTCCCACCATCCCCCAGCTTCACCAGCATCTTTTGCCTCCTTTTCAGTTCTGAGAAAGGGTCTCTGAACTGAAATACTAACCGCTTCTCATTCCACAGATGTGGCCTGACCTGCTGAGAATACCCAGCACTTTTTTTTTTAAATTGTTGTTTTTGATTTTCAGCATCCTGCAGTTATTCTGATTTTCAAAATTCAATTCTTGTCTACAATGTGGAAATTTGAATGGTATTAATTGCAAAAGAAAATCATAATTACTTTTTGTACATAAGCCATGACTATAACTTGGAAAACATAAATCTATACAATCCTAACTCTGACGCCCGGTATCCAAATTCAGGATTAAAAAGAGAGGAAGGGAGATTGAAGCTAGCTAGCACTAAAATGTTGTAAAGATAAATAACCACAGGTTACAGCAAGAGTAAAGCTACAAATCTCCCTCAGCTAAAAGAAATGCACTGGTTTGAGAAGAGAGAATTGTTTAATCTTGCAGCAGGTTCAGCTAATGACTGAGGTACAAAAATGATTCACTAAATTTCTTAAGAAAGTACACCTTTCTTAGAGAATAGAGAAGTATTTCAGCTAAATTTAGAATTCCAACATATAGCAAATTTTTAGAATTGCAAATTCCCATTTTTAAATACTCAGATGACTCATTGTTAGACTTGCCACCATCTGTTGCTAAATAAATGCTGCCACCATCTGGCAACTAGAATTTCATAAATCAGATGTTCCAAAAGATTTCTCTGTTTTAAATATCACCTCCAGATTTACCAGCTCCACACCTACTCTACCACATAGTTTACAATCTAACTCTTTACTTGCCAGTTATTGTAACTGACCACCCTCTGACCAAATGTCTGACCTCCTGCATGCAACTTCCAGCATCCACACCAAATATGTCAGGCTCATCCCTTTTCATCTTTTTGTGAATAATTTGGTGGTACCTTCCCACATAATGCATCCAGCTAGTGCAACTCCGTCATTGTGTTCAGTAATTTCCTGAATCCATGATTTTACACACGAATTGACTTCCCAGTGCAACTTCAGGTATAAGCTTAAGGAATGATATTACAAATCACACAGCATGACCCAAGTTCAGATCTTTCAGATTTATAAATCAGCTGCAGAATAAATTTTAATCTTTCCATCAAACCCATTAGCCATCTCAGAGACAGAGCACAAAGATTATTTTTTCCTGGATGAAACTGTAAATAATAATCAAAATATAAATTTTAGAAAACTAGATAAGCATGATTACTTATGTACAAACTATAACCCTGTCAAAGGGTTTATCATTTGAAGTCAATAATGGCCAATATGCTGTCTAATTAAGGTGCTGTTCAAAGCATGCATTCTCCACTGACATAGAAGTTTCTCCACTTCATTATGAGGACTATACTTCAGGGACATGTTTACAGCTCATCTAATTTGCTAGCAGACAGTGAACTAAATTACTTCCATAATAAAAACCATCCTCCATCTTTTAATATTCTACCTTTCTAGTCACCGGTAAATCTACGCAAAAACTGAACTGCAGTTCCACAATCACTCAGCTAGATAAAATGCTGTTTTAATCTTCTTTTGAGAGAGGTAAACAAACTGGTTTGCCCTGAAAGGCTGACTAGGAAATATACAATTTTTTTAAGGAATAGATTGTAATAGCTATGATAATACAAGGAAAGTTTTACAATGGACAAAAGAATCTAGATACTGATAGAGTATGACATACTCGAGACCGATTCTTTCAAATCGAAAGGGAAATGGTTTTCCTCCACAGTAGCCTCATAATACTGTGAAGTACGCCTGTGGCTTTTGACCAATTGAAATATATATCACCAACTAGATTCTGATAAAGTTCCTTTGGTGCAATGAGTAATATCAAGAGGCAATTTTTATTATTGCATGTCCACTTTCTCATCAGACCAGTTTCCTTCAGCTACAGACTTCAACCCCACATATTCAGTGACACCTTTACACCAACAATTCAATACAGAATTACGTAAAATTTCAAAATACAGGAAGAATATTCAAAATTATGCAAAATACGAATTTTCAGCAGTTAGCAAGAGACACAGCATGTTAGCCTTGCCTGAAAAAGGGCGAGTGCAAAAGAAGTCTTGCTACATACAATTGCTCAGAGTCCTGGTGAGTCTCCAGAGTTGTTATTTCCCCTCTATAAGACATCCATAACCTACAGTCACAGTCTCAGAAGTCTCACAATGATCAGCCATTCAAAAGAAAGGCAAGAAAGGATTTTTTCACCTTGAGTGTGATGAGTCTTTGGAATTCAGTACCCAAGATGACAATGAAGGCTCAAACAATTAGTATCTTGAAGACAAAGATTATCAAGTTGCCAACATCAAGACATTCTAGTTGTAGTGGGTTAGTACAAGAAATTGGTACTTTGTTAAAGGTCAGACGTGTTCATTAAGGCACCAGTGGCTAATTGACTTTTCTATACCCCACACTTTCTCTATCCTTCTTCCTCCCACTTCCTTGACCCACACTCTCCCCATTTCTCCTCCAACAAACTTCCTATTCTCTCCTCCCTGCATTCTGCCTGACTTCTCTTCACCCTCCAATCCCCCACATTCCCCCACTTTCTTCCTTTCTCATCCTTCCCCCGACCCATTCACCCCTTTTTACTCTTCTTTTCCATTCTTCACAATCTCATTGACCACGCGTGAGCATGGTAAATCACATCAGGCAAATGACAATCATTCCTGCCATCAATACAATGGGAAAGAAGGGAAGATCAAGTGGGATGCTGGCATGCACTAGGCTCACTGTTGTGGCTTGGGAGAATAGGCTTCCTAGCTGTCAAAGTGATAAAGTATGTAAAAGGGTTAACACGATCAGTTAAACAACAGCAGCCTGTTTTTCTGCAAGAAACCGCTGATGATCAACTGATGTGCTAAGCCATGCTGAGCCATATTTCTTCTCAAGAGTCAATGTTTCAAGATCCTTGTTTCTTTGTGCAGTCATACACATACATAAGATCAGCTCCAGTCTGTCTTGTGTATGTTGCCATTATACCTATTCTGTAATCTGTCTCTCGGTACTGTCAAGCACATAGATAAGTCTGGCTCCAGATTGGTATGTGTGGGGGTATCTGAGCAACTATATCTCTTCTGTAAGGGGTACTGTTAGTTCGTTGGTGGACAGAGCAGGAACAGTCAATGCCACAAGACATCAACCAACCATTTCCCTGACCTACTGAGCTCCTCCAGCATTTGTATGTTGCTCCAGACCCCAATATCTGCAAATTCCAGTGTCTTCATTACCGGTATGGTGTATTCTTTCCAGTTTCTTTCCCCAGTAGTTCAGACTTCATTCATTGCCTCCTACTTACACTGCCTCTCCACCCCAACTTCCATTATCACTCCCTTAAAGCTACTTATGCATTGGCTTCCTGTATCTTTTAGAATTGATTTTAAAGTTCTCTTACTTCTTTTTAAAGCTTTTAATCATCTGGGACTGGAATACATCACAGAATCGTTTTCGTTTTATAATCCTGCTCGAGCTCTCAGGTCTTCTTCCACCAGTCCCTTAAATTTAAACATTCTCCCTCAAAAGATCATTAGGCAGGTCAGCTTTTTTGAATTACGCTCCTAAACTGTGGAATTCAATACCTAAAACTTATAAAAGGGATGCAGACTCAGTGGAGACTTCTAAACTCCAACTCAAAACCTATTGATTTAATCTTGATATTCACATGTTTTTGTCTTTTATTTTTATATTTTTTATTATGTTTGTACTTTTAACCTATTGTAGAGCACTTTGAACTATATCATCTGTATGAAAAGTGCTCTCTAAATAAAGTCATTATTATTATTATTATTATTTGTTTACTCTAGCACCTTCTTGCAGATAAAACTGCAGCCACAGGTAACTGAATCTTCACCTTAGCATAGAGTTTCTTTCGATCTTTTCCACATCTTTCCCCTTTCTCTGCAACATTTCCTTTCTAACATTTACCACCTCTGACAAAAGATTAACTCGACTTCACTCTTCACAGATGCTGCCCACAAACTGCAGAGAGGCTCCAGTACTTTTGTTTGTTAGTTCTGATTTCTAGTACATGCAGATAGTTCACAACCTTGGTCTCATTCAACCTTGAGATGAGCTCTGGACAAAAAAAGACTGTCTATCTTCATTTCTGCAATTCAGTGCAATACTTTGTTAATAATTCTTAGAACATAGTCTTAAACAGAAAAGTCAAACCACTCCTTTCACAGTCTTGAGATGTGCAAAGGTGCCTCATACTCAACGATTTTTAAATATGGGTATATACATCTGCTAAACTGAGCATCCCAAATTCTTAATAATAGCAAGCGAATAAATAATCAGATAACTTTTATAAACAAGAGAAAATCTGCAGAAATCCAAGCAACACACACAAAATGCTGGAGGAATTCAGCAGGCCAGGCAACATCTGTGGAAAAGAGTAAACAATTGACATTTTGGGCTGAGGTCCTTAATCAGCACAAAGTCTTTTCCACAGATGCTGCATGGCCTGCTGAGTTCCTCCAGCATTTTGTGTGTGTTGCTTGGATTTCTGCAGATTTTCTCTTGTTTCTAAAAGTTATCTGATTATTTATTCACTTGCTCTTATTAAGAATTTGGGATGATCAGTTTAGCAGATGTATATACCCATACTTTTGTAATATTGGTTAGAAGAAATGGGCAATAAGAATGATATTACTAATTATTCTACCCTTCTTCAGAACAAAATATTATCGATCCTGACAAGGCAGATAGTTTATTGATTCATCTAAGAAGTGGCAGCCTAATTTGTTGTACAGCACAGAAATGTTGGGTTATTTGTCAGGCTAATTTATGCATTCTCATTTTTTAGTCCAGTGGTCCCCAACCACCAGGTTGCATAGCATGTGCTACCGAGCCATGAGCAAACGATACGAATCAGCTGCACCTTTCCTCATTCCCTGACACGCACTGTTGAACTTGAACATAGGGTTGCCAACTGTCCCGTATTTGCCGGGACATCCCTTATAATGGGCTAAATTGGGTTGTCCCATACGGGACCGCCCTTGTCCCGTATTTCGCCCGCTAAGGTACAGTGTTCCTGTGAAACCTTTCATGCCGAAATGGCATGAAGCGAAGAAGCAATTACCATTAACTTATATGGGAAAAATTTTTGAGTGTTCCCAGACCCAAAAAATAACCTAACAAATCATACCAAATAACACACAAAACCGAAATAACACTAACATATAGAAAAAGCAGGAATGATATGATAAATACACAGCCTATATAAAGTAGAAATAATGTATGTACAGTATAGTCGGGAATATGAAGGCAAAACCGATTAGTGGGAAAAAATTCGGCACGTACGCGCATGCGCACATCACGTGCACGTCACACATACGCACACAGGTGCTCGCGCAAGGCTTCATGGTCACGGTAGTCTTTCCTGGGGTAAAGTGCCCCGGGATTTGACTGCTACTTTTGTCCCTTATTTGGGAGTGAGAAAGTTGGCAACCCAAACTGTAAAAGACAAGGTTGAGGTGAGTTTAACCCTACTGGAACACACCCTCCCCACCCCCCCGCAACCCCCCGCCCCCCCCGGTCCGCAAGAATATTGTCAATATTAAACCGGTCTGCAGTGCAAAAAAGGTTGGGGACCCCTGTTTCAGTCGATCATGGACGATTGACTCAGGTAAAACTGAATCGAAGCAAACGGATTTCAAACAATCCAAATTATTTTTTTCCCTGTGAAACTGCAGCCCCCCCCCCGAAAGAGAAACTGATAACACAATTTGGAAAACAAAAGTTAACATGAAAGAGGATACATTTCATATAATTGCTTTTGACCCTGAGTCTTCATTCAGCATTCTAAGTGAACATTGCCTCTGAATTCATATGATTATTGAGTTAGTAACTGGGCAATAATATTCTAACAGGCGAAAGACAACTGATTCATTAGTCTATAAACCAAAGTAGCTATGGAAAGATAATTAAACAAATTGTGATTATATCTTTTACTCTTTCAGTTCCTCGCTCCCACTTAATGAGTCCACTGCAATTTTTGGTAGATCCTAATTAGATCACAGATCTGGGTTCTAAGATCAGAATTCAATTTTTTTAAAAATATAAAGTGAAATGAATTTAGCTGTCAACTTTGATCATAAAATAAGTAAAAACTGAGCATAAAACTAAATATATTACTTTTTCATTATGCATATCTCATTCCAGCAATTTTGCTCACATTTGCATTATTTCTCTTCCACTTCACAATTTTTAATTCAATTATTTCTTTTTTTTTTCATTTATTTTATTGAACACGTTGCACCATTAATACCAGCAATCAATTGTCTTTGCGCTGAACATCTGGAAAACTAAGAATCAGGTAACAGTTTGCACAGCTTGAAATTCTCACATCTCAAAAGGACAATTTTTCTCTCTAAAGTAAATACCACCTTGTCTGAAGTGGCCTGATTTGTTCTGGGAACAGAGTACATTTGCCTCCTGCTGGCTGGAAAGATTTACTGCAGTGACAAACATCATAAGCATTGTGTAAACTAACTGAAATCAACTTATTCATTCTACAAAACCCCCGGTTTGCAGCCCATCTAAAAATAATAAACAGCCACAAATATTTTCCTAAACACAAGAGATACTGCAGATGCTGCAAATCCAGAGCAACACGCACAAAATGTTGAAGGAATTCAGCAGGTCGGGCAGCATCTGTGGAAATGAATTTAAAAAATCGATCTTTCAGACAGAGACCCTTCATCAGGACTGGAAAGGAAGGGGGAAGATGCCAGAACAAAAAGATGGGGGGGGAGATAGAGGTGAAGCAGGACGAGATAGACAAGCTTTGGTGACAGGTGACGCCAGGTAGACTGGGGGGGCGGGAAAGAGCGGGAAATGAAGTAAGAAGCAGGGAGGTGATAGGTGGAAAAGAGCTGGAGAAAAGGAAATCTGATATGGGAGTTGACCCTGAGAGAATGGGAAGGAGGAAGGGCACCAGGGGAGGTGTTGGACAGGCAAGGAAAATACAAGACGGAATGGGGAGGGGAAAATGGTTACCAGAAGGAGAAATCGATGTTCATGCCATCAACACATAAAAAGTGCTGGAGGATCTCAGCAGGCCAGGAAGCATCTAGGAAAAGCGTGCAGTTGACGTTTCAGGCCGAAACTCTGTGGCAGAACTGGAGAAAAAAGCTGATGAGTAGATTTAAAAGGTGGGGGGAAGGGAGAGAAACACACGGTGATAGGTGAAACCTGGAGGAGTCTTGCACGAGGACTCCTAAGTCCCTCTGCACCTTTGATATTTGAACCTTTTCTCCATTTAAATAATAGTCAACACTTCTGTTCCTTTTACCAAAATGCATTATCATACATTTCCCAACACTATCTTCCATCTGCCACTTTTTTGCCCATTCTTCCAATCTGTCCAAGTCCAGCTGGAATCGCATTGCTTCCTCAGTACTACCTACTCCTCCACCTATCTTTGTATCATCCGCAAGCTTTTCCACAAACCCATTAATTCCATTATCCAAATCACTGACAAATAATGTGAAAAGTAGTGGTCCCAATACTGACTTGCAGAACACCACTCGTCACTGGCAGCCAACCAGAAAAGGTCCCCTTTATTTCCACTCGCTGCCTCCTGCCTGTCAGCCATTCCTCTATCCATGCCAGTAGCTTTCCTATAATGCCATAGGATTTTATCTTATCAAGCAGCCTCATGTGTGGCACCTTATCACATGCCTTCTGAAAATCCAAGTGAATGATATCCGCTGCCTCTCCTTTGTCCACCCTGCTTGCTACTTTCTCAAAGAACTCTAACAGATTTGTCAGGCAGGATTTCCCTTTGCAGAAACCATGCTGACTTTGACTTATTTTATCATTAGTCTCCAAGTACTCCGAAACCTCATCCTGAATAATTGACGCCAACTGTTTCCCAACCACTGGGATTAGGCTAACTAACCAATAATTTCCTTTCCTTTGCCTTCCTCCCTTCTTAAAGAGAGGAGTGACATTCGTAATCTTCCAGGCTTCCATGACCATGCCAGAAACAAGTGATTCTTGAAAGATCATGAACAATGCATCTGTTATCTCTTCAGCAACCTCTCTTAGGACTCTGAGATGTAGTCTATCTGGTCCAGGTGACCTATCCACCTTAAGACCTTTGAGTTTGCCTAGCACTTTTTCCTTTGTAATAGCAATGGCACTCACTCCTGCTCCCTGACACTCACAGACCTCCGGCACACTGCTAGTGGCTTCCACAGTAAAGAAAGAATTTCCCGATGCAAAGAATTTCAGGATGTATATTGTATCCATTTCTCTGACATTCAATGTACCCATTGAAAGTTCATTGCCATTTCTTTGTTCCCCATTACTACTTCACCAACATCATTTCCCAGTGGTCCAGTATCAACTCTCACCTCCCTTTTACTCTTTACATAACTGAAAAAAAACTTTTGGTATCTTGCTTTATATTATTTTTGTCCTTATATTTCATCTTATCCCTTCTTTTAGCATTTTTAGTTGCCTTTTGTTGGATTTTAAAAGCTTCCCAATCATCTAATTTCCCAAACTCTCTTTTGCTACCTTATATGCCCTGTCCTTGGCTTTTATGCAGTCCTTAATGTCCCTCGTCAGCCACAGTTGCCTACCCCTGCCATTTGAGAACAACTTCTTTTGTGGGACAAATCTATCCTGCGCCTTGTGAACTATTCCCAGAAACTTCAGCCATCTCTGCTCTGCCATCATCCTCACCATTAATCTCCTCCAATCCACCTGGGCAAACTCTCTTCTCATGCCTCTGCAATTCCCTTTATTCCACTGCGATACTGATACATGTGACTCACGCTTCTCCTTCTCAAACTGCAGTACGAATTCAATCATATTATGATCACTGCCTCCAAGGGGTTCCTTTACATTAAGCTCCCTCATAAAATGTGGATTATTGCACAACACCCAATCTAAGATGGCCATGTGAATATACATTTGTGACATGTAAAGTTTTTAAACTTTCCCAAGTCTAACATAAAATGACATGAAATAATAGATTAGTGTTACTTCTGCTGCTTTTGGACTTGCTGTCATAATACTAATAAAACAACCATTGGTCAATGCTACAACAGAGACACAGTTCAAAGTACTCAGATTACTGCATTTAGCTTCCTGTGCCACTTCTAGCAGACAAAGAAACAATGGAGACCGTGTGACACCAGTTAATTAATAGCACCTTGTGATCAAGATAAAAAGAGGCTGTGACCCAGAAATAGCTTCAAAGAGTCAGAATATAATAACTACCCATTCAAGTGAAACAGATTTCACTTTTGTGCTAACTGCCTAAAATGCAAGTCTGTAGATATTTAGATTGGTTAGTTATGTAACAAGCCAAGATCAGAGGAAATAAGACAACATGGTTATTTTAAACTGAAAAGCAAAGGGAATATTCACAAAACTTACTGATAACATCAAGAAAGCTACCAATTATACTGGAAACTACTGTGCAAGCCACCATCTATCATTTCAACCAATAGGATTCAGAGTATTGTTGTCACAGCCATGTTAAAGACATGGTACAATCACATTAAATGTGTATCACAGAAACAAGCTTCACTTTTAAGCCATCAAAATCCACAACTTAAGTATCTAAGCAACTTAAACTGTAACCTTTTCCATAGATGCTGACTGGTGTGCTGAGTTCCTCCAGCATCCTATGTCTGGTGCTTGGATTTCCAGTCTCTGCAGATACTCTCGTTTGTAACTGAAGTCTCTACTTGATTTTACATTTATGAGACAGCAATGCAATTAAATGGGTAAGGGTGGGGGTGGGTGTACAGCTACTTCTAATCTTATGCAGGCACTCCTAGAAAGCTTAAAAGATGAAAAGTAAACAAATACAGAACAATATGCAATAACAGCATCCACACGTGCAGATTGTATTAAGTTTCCATAACAAGCAATCATCAGGCAAAGCACATTTTAGCAAGTATCTAGAAGGATTAAAGTTCAGAGCTTCCTCCAAAGAGTCAGTGAGAATTTCCAGAGTATCACAATTCTAAAATTTGCAGACAAATCATCGCAAACTCCACGTTGTCAACACTGTCCACATCAGAAACTGGAAAAGGAAATGTGATTGCGCACAATCATGAAATATACTTAACATGCCAAAGAGGCAGAGGGTGTCAATCTTTTGTGAGCAATTTAAATTCTTTTGTGCCCTGGTAGCAAAAGGTGTGTGTGTGTGTGTGTGTGTGTGTGTGTGTGTGTGTGTGTGTGTGCGTGCGTGCGCACACCTCAGAGGGAACATTGATAGGCCCCCATTCACTTGACTCGGTCCTGATTAGCTGCCCCTTCAGTTGAACTTTTAATTCCATTGGCTCGTGTTTCTCTGGCTCTTAGCGGTTCATAGATGGTGTCTATTTTAATACGTTTGTCTATGGAATTATCTGAAGAGAACCACACTTCTAATAATTCTCGTTTCAGCTTCATGTTTGCCTGTGCCAGAACCTCTGTGGTGTCCTGGTTAAAGTGGAAAATTTTTCCCATATAAATTAATGGTAATTGCTTCTTCGCTTTATGCCATTTCGGCTTATGAAGGGTTTCACAGGAATGCTCTACTTTCGGATAGCAGGGGAAACCTGTACAACAAACCAAGAGATATGCCACTTACTGGCATTGGTTTGGCCTCGAGTTAAAGATCCACTCCCAAACATAACAAGTCCAACGGCTGTCCCTTTGCTCCTCACCCAATTTCATCCTTATAACAGAGCGTCACAAACATTTAAGTTTGGCCAACTCAGTCTTAAAACAGAATTACCTTTCTATTTTGCTTTCACATTTTAGAATCACTGAACAAAATATATACTGATACATGGCAATCCAGTACTGAAAGGATATAACTATTTTACTCCCCCCATCTCTTTTAAGAGACTCTTGGATAGGTACATGGAGCTTAGAAAAATAGAGGGCAGTGGGTAACCCTAGGTAATTTTAAAAGCAAATACATGTTCGGAACAGCATTGTGCTGTAGGTTTTCTATGTTTCTATGTTCTATGTAACTGTGACTGAGTAATGGCCGTTAACAATCAAAACGTTGTAAATGTAAGAAATCTAAAAGTGAAAGTTGGGGAAACCATGGAAAAAAATACTTTGGAATTTTGAAACGATATTATAATCCTGAAATGTTCTCTGAACAATTTGTTTGGAAGGGAGGTGAATTGCTAAAGATTCAACATCAATTCCCTGCACACAAATTACCTCACATTTTTACATTTCATTACAATGAATATCTAAATATTGTTAATTAATTAGTTAATTAATTGAGATGCAGCATGGAATAGGCCCTTGTGGCCTCTTGAGCCACATCACCCAGCAACCCCCGACTTAACCCTAGCCCAATCACAGGACAGTTTAAAATGACCAATTGACCTACAAACCGGCACAGCTTTGGACTGTGGGAGGAAATTGGCACACCCGGAGGAAACCCACGCGGTCATGTGGAGAACATTCAAACTCCTACAGACAGTGGGGGGAAATGAACCTGGATCACTTGTACTGTAAAGCATTGTGCTAACCACTACATTACCGTGCAACCCCAATATCTTTTCTCTTTAACCCACTAAAAATACAAATAAATTGCACGTTTTTAAAATCACATAAAGATCAAAACCTTTGCTGATGATTATTTGACACACTACTACTACGTCGACTCAGGCCTAGGGGGCCGGCGTTGGGCAATTATTTGACACAGATTGTGTAATTTCAAGTTAGAAATGCCCACCAGCCTTACAAAATGACTTTTAAAGAAGTATTTCAGATATAAATTTCTTATAGTCCATATCACCAGAAAACATACAACTTTGAGATTATTAGAGCATTAACAAGAAGAACTGAGTCAATTTTGATGTATACAGTTGAGGCTTAAGAGAGGATATTGAATACAAAGTAAGATATTCTGCTTGGAAAACTATTTTAAAACAATCACTGTAATAAATGTGCTACTTCTGGGGTCACAGACTGAATTTACAACTCTTTCCTTCACCATACAGTATACAAGTGTACAGCAAGCTGCAAAATTTATTTCGACTCAAACATAAATTCAATAAAGTAACATGTGGAATGTATCCAAACATTAGCAACTATAAATCAACAACTAATTTAAGAAAACACCAAAAGATCGATCTCAGGAACTGTAAATTTTGAACATCTAAAAGCAATCTTGTATGTAGTCTAATTACAGCTTGGACCAATTTGTCATCATTTAGAAGAATTTTACTTCCTGTTGTTTCACAATTAGATCACTTATTAACTATGAAGTCAAGACAGACAACAGAATTCCCTTGTATAAACAAGAATTGTTACAGAAAACCATAAACTATAAACTCTAAGACAAAAGAGCAGAATTAGGCCGTTTGGCCCATGTCTGCTCCGCCATTCAATCATGGCTGATCCTTTTATCCCCCTTCCTCTGCCTCACTCCCCAGTCTTCTTCCCGTAACCTTTGATGCCGGGTCCAATCAAGAACCTATCAAGCTTTGTCTTAAATACACCCAACGACCTGGCCTCCACAGCTGCCTGTGGTAATAAATTCCACAAATTCACCACCCTCTGGCTGAAGAAATTTCTCCACATCTCTACTTTAAATGGATGCCCCTTTATCCTGAGGCTGTGCCCTCTTGTCCTAGACTCCCCCACCATGGAAAATATCCTTTTCACATCTACTCTGTCTAGGCCTTTCAACATTCAAAAGGTTTCAATGAGATCCCCCCCTCATCCTTCTAAATTCTAGCGAGTTTGAGTGCCATACAGCTCTCAAACTAAATTGAAGATTTTTTAAAAATAACCAGTTATACTTGCACAATGTGATCAAAAATCATACAAGATTGTTTGGTGCTATTTCCAGTACACAAGTATATATGAGAACAAAGTAATTCTTATTCCAGATCCAATGCAGTACACCAAAAAAAACAATAAACGAAAGAACAAAATATTTTAAAAAGCACAATAAAGATAAATACATGAGACTGTTTATATACATAGATCAATTGTACGTCCATAAAGTGACACTAGGCACAGGAGTATCTGAACATAAGGTGACTGACAGGAAATGATAAAGTATTAGTAGTTAGGTGTGTGGATTTGGCATCATGCAATGCAAACATTTATTAATGCAAGATACTTAAGGAATAAAAAAAAAAGCAAAATGCTGAGGCTAGTCAGCAGATCACATAGCATATACTGTATCTGTGGATAGTCATGAATGAAATTTTTGTTTTTCCTCTCTTCACAGTTACAACCTGCCCCTAACAAACTTAGCTTTATTTGTCACATGTACATTGAAACATATGGTGGAATGCACTGTTTGCATCAATGACCAACACAGTCTGAGGATGTGTTGGCGGTAGCCCACAAGCATTGCTTTGCTGCTGCCATAAGCATAGCATACCTACAACTTCCTAACCCATATGTCTTTGAAATGTGAGAGGAAAATGGAGCACTGTGAGGAAACACACAGTCATGGGGAGAATGTAAACTCCTTAGAAACAGCAGCATAACTGAACCTGGGTCACAGACTCCATAATACATCACACTAACCACCAAAGGAAAGAGCAGTCTTTCTCCACCATCAAGACTATGCATGATAATATTTTAGAATGAGAAACCGTAAACAGCAGTTTAAATGAAGGATCACTAGTTTGTATTTTAAGCAGAAAAGTAGAGAGTGTTATACATTATGATGCTGGACTATGGTTACGATCCTCAATCCCACGTAAGACGAAAGAGCTGATTGTGAACTTCAGGAAGGGTAAGATGAAAGAACACATACCAATCCACATAGATGGATCAAAAGTGGAGAGAGTGAGCAGCTTCAAGCTCCTGGGTGTCAAGATCTCCAAGGACCTAACCTGGTCCCAACACATCAATGCAGTTATAAAGAAGGCAAGACAGCAAATATACTTCATTCAGAGTTTGAAGAGATTTGGTATGTCAACAAAAACACTCAAAAACTTCTATAGATATACCATGGAGAGCATTCTGACAGGGTGCATCACTGTCTGGTATGGGGATGACTACTGCACAGGACCGAAAGAAGCTGCAGAGGGTTGTAAGTTTAGTTGGCTCCATCTTGGGTACTCGCCTACGAAGTACCCAGGACATCTTCAAGGAGCGGTGTCTCAGAAAGGCAGCATCCATTATTAAGGACTCCAGCACCCAGGGCATGCCCTTTTCTCACTGTCACCATCAGGTGGGAGGTACAGAAGCCTGAAGGCACACACTCAGCGATTCAGGAACAGCTTCTTCCCCTCTGACATCCAAATCCTAAATGGTCATTGAGCCCGTGAATACAACCTCACTTTTTAAAAAGATATAATTTCTGTTTTTTGCACAATTTTTAATTTATTCAATATGTGGGTATCTTCGGGAGAAGAGAAGGCTAAGGAGTAAACCCTACACAAATCCGGAGTGGAGCCCCTAAGGCAGTTGGATGACGTATCACGCCACCTCCCGGCAGCTCCTGCAGCCAAGCTGATGCCAAATGTACTGCTTCGCATTCCTTTGGACCACATCCGCGAGGCCGAGAGGGAGATCTTGATGTCTGGGCAGCCCAGGATTTCCATATTCATCGCCCTGGTCTGCGCCCCGGATACCAGGTGCATCCATTGTCTACTTAGACAGACGGAGCCATGACAATTGATTTTCTTATTTATTATATTACTATTATTTTCTTCTCCTTCTATATTATGTATTGCATTGAACTGCTGCTGCTAAGATAACAAATTTCACGATACATGCTGGTGATAATAAACCTGATTCCAATTCTAAAGTTTAAAATTCAAGATCAAAGTAAATTTATACATGTTACAATATTATCTGGAGATTTTCCTGTAGGCATTTAGAGGGAAAAAGAAATACACAGAATTCAATAAAAGCTACACAAAAACAGACAAAGACTGACAAACAACCAATATGCACAAGAGGACAAACTGTGCAAATAAAATGTAACACTGAGATCAGGAGTTGTCAAGAGTCCTTGAAAATGAACCTGCAGGTTATAGAATCAGTTCAGTGATGTGGTGATTGAAGCCAGCCATGCTGGTTCAAGAGCCGAAGGATGCAGAGGAGATTTACCAGAATGTTGCTTGGTCTAGAGGGCATGTCTTCAGACAATAGGTTGAGCGAGCTAGTGCTTTTCTCTTTGGAGAAAAGGAGGATGAAAAGTGACTTAATAGAGGTGTACAAAATCATACAGCTAATTCAAGGCGAACAACTTTAAGGTGATTGGAGGAAAGTACACGGGGATGTTGGAGATATGTTCTTTACACAGAGAGTGGTGGGTGCATAGAATGCCCTACCAGGGTTGCTGATAGAGGCAGATACATTAAGAGCATTAAAGAAACTCTTATTAGACACACAGATAAAAAAAAATGATGGGAGGCTATGGGGGGGGGGGAGGGTTATATTGATCACAGGGTAGGTTAAAAGGTTGGCACAACATTATGGGCCAAAAAGCCTGTACTGTGCTGTAATGCTCTATGTTGTAGTCTAATAACTGTTCTTGAACCTGGTGGTGTGGGACCTAAGGCTTCTGTATCTCCTGCCCGATGGTAGTAGTGACAATAGGGTATGGACTGCAAGGTGGATCTCTTTGATGATGGATGTTGCTTTCTTATGGCAGCACACCATGCACATGTATTCAATTGTAGGGAGGGTTTTCCCAATGACAGACCTAGCTGTGTGTTCATTACTTTCTGTAGCCTTTACTGTTCCTAGGCTTTAGTGCTTCCATACTAGGTTGTGATGTAACCATTAGGATGCTCTCCACTGTGAAACTATAGAAGTTTGTCAAAGATTTGGTGAAATGCTGAATCTACTCAAACTTCTAAGAGAGCAGACAGTCTGTTGTGCCTTCTTTGTGATGACACTTGAGTGCTGGTACCAGGACAAGTCCTCTGATGTGATAACACCAAGGGATTCAAATCCACTGCCCTGGTTTCAGGAACAGTTATTACTCCTCAACCACCAAGCTCCTGAACCAGAGGGGACAACTTCATTCAATTTCACTTGCCCCATCACTGAAGTGTTTCCATAAGCTATGGACTCACTTTCAAGGACTCTTCATCTTATGTTCTCGATATCTATTGGTTATTTATTTATTTTTATTATTATTTTGTTTGTTATTTTTATCTTTTTGTATTTTCAGTTTGATGTATTTTGCATAATGGTTGCTTGTCTGGCCTACTGGATGCAATCTTTCATTGATTCTGCTATGGTTCTTGGATTCACTGTGAATGCCCACAAGACATGAATCTCAAGAGTTTTATTTGCTAACATATACATACTTAGATAATAAATAAATTTACTTTGAACTTTGACCCTCTCAATCACCAAGCCCTTAATGAAGACTGCTTCATAGACCTCTGGCTTCTTCCTCCTGTAGTCGGTAATCAGCTCTTTGATTTTGCTGATGTTGAGTGAGAAGTTGTTGAAGCATCATTCAACCAAATTATTAATCTCCCTCCTTTGGGTGATTCTTCATCACCTTTGATTCAGCTAACAAAACTGGTGTCATCAGCAAACTTAAATACAGCATTGTTGCTGTACTTAGCTACACAATTTAAACATAAACTGAGTAGAGAGCAGGGAGTTAAGCACACAGCCATGTGATGAACCTGTGCTGATGGTAAATTGTGCTGATGATGATGAAGCTAGACAACATTTAATCAATATAAACCCCTGTTCCTTTTACAGCATCATACATTGTTTAAGAGCACAGGGAAAACTTACACAATAATGACTAACACAAACACGAGGAAATCTGCAGATGCTGGAAATTCAAGTAACACACACAAAATGCTGGTGGAACACAGCAGGCCAGACAGCATCCATGGGAAGAAGCATAGTTGACGTTTCGGGCCTTCTTCCTGATGGCAGCAGAGAGAAGAGAGCATGACCTGGGTGGAGGGGGTCCCCAGTGACCGATGCTGCTTTCTTGCAACAACACTCCGTGCTCAATGGTGGAGAGGGCTTCACCCATAATGGACTGGGCCATATCCACTATTTTTTGTAGGATTTTCCATTTAAAGACATTGGTGTTTCTGTACCAGGCTGTGATGCAGCCAGGCAATATACTCTTCACCACACATCTAAAGTTTTTCAAAGTTTTAGATGTAATGCTGAATCTTTGTAAACTCCTAAGAAAGTAAGGGCTTGCTGTGCTTTCTTCATAATTACACTTCTGTGCTGGGCCCAGGACAGGTCCACTGAAATGATAACAATGAAGAATTTAAAGTTGCTGACCCCCTCCACCTCTAAACCCTGATGAGGACTGGCTCATGGGCCTCTGGTTTCCTCCTCCTGAAGTCAATAACCAGCTCCTTGGTCTTGCTGATATTGAGTAACAGGTTGTTGTTGTGGCACCACTCAGTCAGATTTTCAATCTCCCTCCTATACGCTAATCCATTTTGATTCAGCCTTCAGCAATGGTGTCATCAGCAAATGTGAATATGGCATGGGAGCTGTGCTTAGCCGCAGCCATAACTGTAAAGCGAGTTGCAGGGGCTAAGCACACGGCCTTGTGGTGCACCTGTGCTGATGGAGATTGTGGAGGGTATGTTGTTGCCAATCCGAACTGAATAAGGTCTGCAAGCGAGGAAATTGAGGATTCAATTGAATAAGGAAATATTGAGACCAGGGTCATGAAGCTTATTGATTAGCTTTGAGGGGATGACAGTATTGAATGCTGAGCTGTGGCAAAAAAAGAGCATCCTGATCTGTAACACATAAAAAAGTTGCTGGTGAACGCAGCAGGCCAGGCAGCATCTCTAGGAAGAGGTGCAGTCGACGTTTCAGGCCGAGACCCTTCGTCAGGACCTGTATGTATCTTTGCTGTCTAGATGTTCCAGGGTTGAGGAAAGAGGCAATGAAATGGCATCGCAGTGGACCTGTTGTGCCGGAGACAAATTAGAACAGATCCAACTTGCTTCTCAGGCAGGAGTTGACATGTTTCATCACCAACCTCTCAAAACATGTGATCACTGTGGACCTAAGTGCTACTGGGCGATATTCTTTGAGGTAGGTTACCATGTTCTTTTAAGATACTGGCATAATTGAAGCCTGATTGAATTATACCTCACACTGCCAAAATGAGAAGTTAAAGATCTCTGTGAACACTCCAGCCAGTTAATCAGCACAGGTCTGTAATACTTGGCCAGATACCCTATCCAGGCTGTACGCTTATCAAGGGCTCATCCTCCTGAAGGATGCTCAGGGACATCAGCTTCAGAGACTGAAATCACAGGATCAGTGGCGACTGTGGGAGTTTATCATGGATCCCCCATGTTTTGTCAATCAAAGTGAGCATAGAAGGGACTGAGATAATCTGGAAGCAAAACCCTGTTGTTGCTATGTCGCTTGATTTCATTTGTAAGAAGTGATAGCATTCAAACCCTGCCACAACTGTTGAACATCCTTCATTGATTTAAGTTTAATCAGGAATTGCCACTTCACCCATGAGATGGCTTTCCAGAGATCATATCTGGTCCTTGTAACTTTTTTGGTCGTCAGACTAGAACACCTCTGACCGGGCCCTCAGCAGATTGTGAATCTCATGGTCCATCCAGTGTTTTTGATTAGCAAAGACTCTGAATAATTTTGTAGGGACACACTCATCTACAACTGTTTGTATAAAGTTCATGATAACCATGGTGTGTTCATTCAGATCCACAGATAAGTCCCTGAACACTGCCCAATCCACCGACTCAAAGCAATCCCATAGCCGCTCCTCTGCCTCCTGTGACTACCTCTTTGTTGTGCTAAACTCTGAAGCCGTGCTCTTTAGCTTCTGTCTGTACGCAGGTAGGAAAAGGGCAGCCAAGTGATCAGATTTCCCAAAATGTGAACTGGGCATTCCTTATCTTCATACAACAGTGGTCTACTCTGTTGAGACCTCTGGTGCTAAAGGTCCTAGGCTGATGGAAATTGAGCAGAGATTTCTTTAAGTAAGCCTGGTTGAAGTCCCCAACCATGATTGAAATGCGCTGGGATGGACTTTCTCTAGTTTTGTGACAGCATCAAACAATATCTCAAATGCTTGATTACAGTTATCCGATGACAAAACTGCCACATCGGAGCACCACTGAGAGAGTTTACCATAAAACACACACCTCCAACTTTTGCCTTTTCCAAATCAGCAGTTCAGACCATCCTATGAATCAAGGAGCCTTCAGGTCTGATTGCTGTATCTGATATGCTGGGTGTAAGTCATGTCAAGGTTAAACATCAAACACAACGATCTCTCATTTCCCTTCAATACAGCCATCAAGTCCTTAGTTTTGTTCTCCAGCAACTGCACATTTGCTGACAAGATGGAGGGTGGAAGAGATCTCATTCCTCTGTGTTTCAGGCTGGCTTGGAGTCTCCTCTCCGGCTTTGCTTCCAGCCATGGTGATGAACCTTCATCTGCTTAAAGGTGCTGTACCCGTTTCCTTGAGTGTTATGCCCACCAAGTCCATAGGGAAATTGTAGAATCTGTGGTTCATGAAGTTAGTTCAAAAATACATTGCTTACAGGGAAATAACAAGCTTCAGATTGCAGCAAGAGTAATTCAAGAGGTATAATTAGTAGTACTGCATGTAACCCACAGAACATCACCATGGTTCACTGGCGCCATCTTCATACCAGAATTTATAAATGCAGAAATTAGACAGTCATTTGGGACAGGCAATTTTTCCATGTAAATTGTGATAATCAAATAAGCTCTTGCAAGAAAACCAGCAAATTTCCAGAGACAATATAACATAGTTTCCACAAAATTATATACCAAACCCCAAAAACAGAGAAGACTAACAAGTGATCCACATTTAGCTAGCTTGGTACTTGATTCATCCATTATACTTGAAAAGAAAAAACTGAAAACTTTTAAGATTTCTGGAGCAACAAGCTACAACCCCCATGGTATTACAGGAAAGATTCTAACATGGTTAAAGCAGTGGCTGATTGGCAGGAGGAAAAGTGTGGGAATAAAGGGAGCCTTTTCTGGTTGGCTACTAGTGACTAGTAGTATTCCACTGGGGTCTGTGTGTGACTGATTTTTTTATTTAACATTATATATCAATGATTTGAATGATGGAATTGATGGCTTTGCTGCAAAGTTTCCAGACAATATGGAGGTAGGTAGAGGGGCAGGTAGCTTTGAGGAAGTAGAGAGGCTACAGAAGGACTTAGATTAGGAGAACAGGTAAAGAAATAGCAGATGGAACACAGTGTCAGGAAGTGTACAGTCATGCACTTCAGCAGAAGAAACGAAAGGGTTGACTATTTTCTAAATGGAGACAAAATACAAAAAACTGAGGCACAAAGGGACTTGTGAGTCCTTGTGCAGGATTCACTAAAGTTTAATTTGCTGGCTCAGTCTATGGTGAAGGCGGTAAATGCAATATTAGCAGTCATTTCAAGTGGACTAGAATATAAAAGCAAGAATCTAATGTTGAGACTTTAAAAAGCCCCATAGGGCTTCATGGAGTGTTCTGAGCAGTTTTGGGACCCTTATCTTAGAAAAGATGTGCTGAAACTGGAGAGGGTTCAAAGGAGGTTCACAAAACTGATTCCAGGATTGAATAGCTTGTCGTATGAAGAGCATTTTTTTTTTTATGGCTCTGGGCCTGTATTCCTAGAATTCACAAGAATACACAAGCTCAGTGAAACCTCTCAAATGGTGAAGGGCCTTCACAAAGTGTATGTGGAGAGGATGTTTCTTATGGTGGGTGAGTCTAAGACCAGAGGACTTAGAGGGGTGCCCTTTTAGAACGCAGGCAAGGAGGAATTTCTTTACCCAGAGAGTGATGAATCTGTGGAGGGGAGGCCTTTATATATATTTAAGGCAGAGGTTGATAGATTCTTGATTGGTCAGGGCATGAAGGAATATGGGGAGGAGGCAAGAGATTGAGGTTGAGAGGAAAATTGGATCAGCCAGGATGAAAAGGTGAAGCAGACTCGATGGGCCGAATGGCCCAATTCTGCTCCTATGTCATTTACAGAACCAGTTTACTTGGGGAAAGAGCTTAGCTTGCCAAAGAACAGCTATAGATATCAAAAGATAAAAGAAATAAAACTTATAACAAAACCCATAAAACACATACAAAAACTAGCCAAGTTCTGGTGACTGGAAGAGTTACAAATTTTAGCCCACAAGTGATGGCAAAAAGATAGCAAAAGCTACAAAATGCAGAGGCTTGCAACGGATATCAAAAGCAGCAAAATATATTTACAATTATAAATAATGTAGTTGAGAGCAACATGAAACCCTAGAGAACTGTTATGACAGAATTGTTGAATAATTGGCATTGGCATTTCTTGTATAGAAAGAAGACAACAAGCATTCTTAATATTCTCAAGGATGGGAGTTCATCCAAATGAACATAAAACAGCAGACATAAGAGAAAGTACAGAGGCTGGAAAGCTGGAGTAAAACACACACACACACACACACAATGCTGGAATGCTGGAGTAACTCAAAGCCGGGCAGTATCTATGGAGGGAATTGAGCTGTCGATGTTTCAGGCTAAGACCTCACATCAATTCCCCCAGATATCTGTACATGTGACATCAAAAAACAGCAGTACAGAAGGCGAATAACAAACTCAAAAGCTGTAAACCTTCAGAACAGACGCTTCCCTCTGGCATTATGGAATCAAGAACATTGTTGATCTCCTATCATCTTCTAAAGTTCTTTCAATTGGTGAACAATTACAGTAATATGGAAAAATACACATCACTAACTTTTAGGGAAGGTGAGGGACAGACCAAGAAATTACAATACAAGGTGAATATCTATTATCAAGAAGTTACTACAATGACTATAATAAAGAATAGTGACAAGCATTTCAACCAATAAGAGCAGAAAGACTGGTTAGAAAAGACTACCTAACAAGCCTAAATGATTATTAGTTAAGAGTCAACTAAAATATATCCACTCTGAACCTAAAAAGGATAAAACAAAGTACCTCCACAACATAGAACATTAGAATTGTGTTGCTCGAAATGGATTGCCGTTCATGTACACATACTACAAAAATTTCATGACAAACTTCGAAACTAATCATATGGGGTAAGACAGGTGTCTGTGTTTTTCCCCCTTGGACTTACTACTGAGTGCAAAGTTACTGTTGTGACACCACTCAACCAACTGATCTATCTCACTCCTGTCACCAATCAAAAATTCTACCAACAGTGGATTCATCAGTAAATTTATAGATGGATTTTGGGCTGTGCTTAGCCATACAGTCATAGCTGTAGTGAGTAGAGCAGTGGATTAAGCACTTGGGGTGTACCTGTGCAAGGAAATATTATTACTGATCAGCATTGACTGTGGTCTCCTGATAAGGAAGTCAAGGATCCAGTTGCAAACAGAGGTACACAAGCCCAGGTTTTATATCAAAGTTGCTGGTGAACGCAGCAGGCCAAGCAGCATCTATAGGAAGAGGCGCAGTCGACGTTTCAGGCCGAGACCCTTCGTCAGGACTAACTGAAGGAAGAGTGAGTAAGGGATTTGAAAGTTGGAGGGGGAGGGGGAGATGCAAAATGATAGAAGACAGGAGGGGGAGGGATGGAGCCAAGAGCTGGACAGGTGATAGGCAAAAGGGGATACGAGAGGATCATGGGACAGGAGGTCCGGGAAGAAAGACAAGGGGGGGGTGACCCAGAGGATGGGCAAGAGGTATATTCAGAGGGACAGAGGGAGAAAAAGGAGAGTGAGAGAAAGAATGTGTGCATAAAAATGAGTAACAGATGGGGTACGAGGGGGAGGTGGGGCCTTAGCGGAAGTTAGAGAAGTCGATGTTCATGCCATCAGGTTGGAGGCTACCCAGACGGAATATAAGGTGTTGTTCCTCCAACCTGAGTGTGGCTTCATCTTTACAGTCGAGGAGGCCGTGGATAGACATGTCAGAATGGGAATGGGATGTGGAATTAAAATGTGTGGCCACTGGGAGATCCTGCTTTCTCTGGTGGACAGAGCGTAGATGTTCAGCAAAGCGGTCTCCCAGTCTGCGTCGGGTCTCACCAATATATAAAAGGCCACATCGGGAGCACCGGACGCAGTATATCACCCCAGTCGACTCACAGGTGAAGTGATGCCTCACCTGGAAGGACTGTTTGGGGCCCTGAATGGTGGTAAGGGAGGAAGTGTAAGGGCATGTATAGCACTTGTTCCGCTTACACGGATAAGTGCCAGGAGGGAGATCAGTGGGGAGGGATGGGGGGGGACGAATGGACAAGGGAGTTGTGTAGGGAGCGATCCCTGCGGAATGCAGGGGGGGGGGGGAGGGAAAGATGTGCTTAGTGGTGGGATCCCGTTGGAGGTGGCGGAAGTTACGGAGAATAATATGTTGGACCCGGAGGCTGGTGGGGTGGTACGTGAGGACCAGGGGAACCCTATTCCTAGTGGGGTGGTGGGAGGATGGAGTGAGAGCAGATGTACGTGAAATAGGGGAGATGCGTTTAAGAGCAGAGTTGATAGTGGAGGAAGGGAAGCCCCTTTCTTTAAAAAATGAAGACATCTCCCTCGTCCTAGAATGAAAAGCCTCATCCTGAGAGCAGATGCGGCGGAGACGGAGGAGTTGCGAGAAGGGGATGGCGTTTTTATATATTGGTGAGACCCGACGCAGACTGGGAGACCACTTTGCTGAACATCTACGCTCTGTCCGCCAGAGAAAGCAGGATCTCCCAGTGGCCACACATTTTAATTCCACATCCCATTCCCATTCTGACATGTCTATCCATGGCCTCCTCTACTGTAAAGATGAAGCCACACTCAGGTTGGAGGAACAACACCTTATATTCCGTCTGGGTAGCCTCCAACCTGATGGCATGAACATCGACTTCTCTAACTTCCGCTAAGGCCCCACCTCCCCCTCGTACCCCATCTGTTACTCATTTTTATGCACACATTCTTTCTCTCACTCTCCTTTTTCTCCCTCTGTCCCTCTGAATATACCTCTTGCCCATCCTCTGGGTCACCCCTCCCCCTGTCTTTCTTCCCGGACCTCCTGTCCCATGATCCTCTCGTATCCCCTTTTGCCTATCACTTGTCCAGCTCTTGGCTCCATCCCTCCCCCTCCTGTCTTCTCCTATCATTTTGCATCTCCCCCTCCCCCTCCAACTTTCAAATCCCTTACTCACTCTTCCTTCAGTTAGTCCTGACGAAGGGTCTCGGCCTGAAACGTCGACTGCACCTCTTCCTATAGATGCTGCTTGGCCTGCTGCGTTCACCAGCAACTTTGATGTATGTTGCTTGAATTTCCAGCATCTGCAGAATTCCTGTTGTTGTCCAGGTTTTATAGCTTGGTGATAAGTACCAAGGGGGTAATGGTATTGAATGCTGAGCTGCAATTAATAAACAGCAGCCTGACATATGTATTGCAGTTGTCCAGGTGCTCCAGAGCAGAGTGGAGCATGTAGACAACCTAGACTCTGACAAAAGACCCGGATGTGGGGGTAGGGAGGTGAGATGACAAGTTTGCAGATGACACAAAGGTTGGTGGTGGTGTAGATAGTGTAGAGCAGGGGTCCCCAACCTTTTTGCATTGCGGACCGGTTTAATATTGACAATATTCTTGCGGACCGGCCGACCCGGGGGTGGGGGTAGGGCTGCCAACGGACAAGAGTAGCAATCAAATACGTTGGGTTTACCCCGAGAAAGACTCAAATGACCATGAAGCCTTGTGCGGGCACCAGTGCGCATGCGTGTACGTGCCGATTTTTTCTACAAATCTTTTTTAGCGATTCTGTTCGGGGGGTTGGGGGGTGTTAATCACGACCGGTATATAGGTGATAAGTGGCTAATACACTCAATTTCATTTCTAAAAGGGTTTATCTAACGAATTTAATATTAAACACACAGCGCATATTTTCTTCGCATGAATATAGTGATATGTCAATTATCAGGGGAGCTTGAAGTAAGTGTTGAACGAACTTCCATTAGAAGTGGCAGAAGCAGGTTCGATATTATTATTTAAAGAAAAATTGGATAGGTATATGGACAGGAAAGGAATGGAGGGTTATGGGCTGAGTGCAGGTCGGGGGGTCTAGGTGAGAGTAGCGTTCAGCACGGACTAGAAGGGCAGAGATGGCCTGTTTCCATTCTGTAATTGTTATATGGTTATATAAGTCAATAGCATCATAACATTTTAAGTAATGTTTGGATATTAAATACACAGCACATATTTTCCCCCTATGAACATATAAAATCATTGCAACACACCAATATCGCTGAATCAGTGGGAGCCCTGGGCTTGTTTCCCTGCAACAAGACGGTCCTATCGAGGGGTGATGGAAGACAGCGATACTCAAAGAGGGTTCCTTATGTCCAATCTATTCCGCAATTTAGTTTTCGTTGCATTCATTGCAGAGATATGTTGGAAATGGAAGCAACAGCTTCAGTGCTTTCGTGGCTATCTCAGGATACTTAGCCTTGACTTTGATCCGGAATGCCGGCAGAGATGTTATGTCAAACACACTTTTCAGCCTGCCGTCATTTGCAAGCTCAAGGAGTTGATCTTCTTCCCGTGCTGACATGGATGACGCGTGTGTAATGACCACGCGTGCATTCAAGCTCAACAGTTCGTGTGACAGAGAATGAGGAAAGGTGCAGCTGACTCATATCATTTCCTCGCGGCCCGGTACCGGTCCGTGGCCCGGTGGTTGGGAACCGCTGGTGCAGAGGATTGTCGAAGATTGCAGCGAGACATTGATAGGATGCAGAAGTGGGCTGAGAGTGGCAGATGGAGTTCAACCCAGAGAAGTGGGAGGTGGTACACTTTGGAAGGACAAACTCCAAGGTAGAGTACAAAGTAAATAGCAGGATACTTGGTAGTGTGGAGGAGCAGAGGGATCTGGGGGTACATGTCCACAGATCCCTGAAAGTTGCCTCACAGGTAGATAGGGTAGTTAAGAAAGCTTATGGGGTGTTAGCTTTCATAAGTCGGGGGATAGAGTTTAAGAGTCGCAATGTAATGATGCAGCTCTATAAGACTCTGGTTAGGCCACAATTGGAGTACTGTGTCCAGTTCTGGTCGCCTCACTATAGGAAGGAATGTGGAAGCATTGGAAAGGGTACAGAGGAGATTTACCAGGATGCTGCCTGGTTTAGAGTATGGATTATGATCCGAGATTAAGGGAGCTAGGGCTTTACTCTTTGGAGAGAAGGAGGGTGAGAGGAGACATGATAGAGGTGTACAAGATAATAAGAGGAACAGATAGAGTGGATAGCCAGCGCCTCTTCCCCAGGGCACCACTGCTCAATACAAGAGGACATGGCTCTAAGGTAAGGGGTGGGAAGTTCAAGGGGGATATTAGAGGAAGGTTTTTTACTCAGAGAGTGGTTGGTGCGTGGAATGCACTGCCTGAGTCAGTGGTGGAGGCAGATACGCTCGTGAAGTTTAAGAGACTACTAGACAGGTATATGGAGGAATTTAAGGTGGGGGGGTTATATGGGAGGCAGGGTTTAAGGGTCGGCACAACATTGTGGGCCGAAGGGCCTGTAATGTGCTGTACCATTCTATGTTCTATGTTAAAGGTTACTTTCCCCCAACATTTCTAAAAGTAAAACAAAATGTAATGCTTATAAAGAAAATATATATGAGATGGTTGCAATAACTACAACCATTCAAAATAATAAGGAAACCAGGTGGTACAGTTTTTCAGAAACATTGACTTTTCACTGGGCCTGGCGACAGATGGATAGATACTCTATTGATCCCAAAGGAAATTATAGCATCACAGTTGTATTACAACTGCACAGATACACAAATATTAGAAGAAAAGAGAGAATAAAAATTAAGTTAACACGAACAGTCTAACAGGATGGGGTCACCACTTCCCTGGCAATAGTTTGACTCATTATAAAGCCTAATAGCCAAGAGTAAGAATGACCTCATGTAGCGCTCCAAAGAGCAGCGCAGTTGTCTTAGCCTATTACTAAAAGTGCTCCTCTGTTCAGCCAAGGTGGCATACAGAAGATGAGAGACATTGTCCAGAATTTCCAGGATTTTCCATAGGGTCCTTTATTCTACTACAGCCCCCAGTGAACAGTTTGACTCCTATAACACAGCCAGCCTTTCTAATCAGTTTATTGAGCCTGTTGGCATCACCCATGTTGATGCCATTGCCCAGCACACCACTATAAAGAAGATTGTACTGGCAACAACACAGTGGTAGAACATGTGAAGGAGAGGCCTGCAAACTCCAAAGGACCCTAGTCTCTTCAGGAAGTAGAAGTGACTCTGGCCCTTCTTGTACACAGCATCTGTGTTGGTGCTCCACTCAAGACTGTCATCCAGGTGCATCCCCAGGTACTTGTAGGTCCTCACCACATCCACGTCCTCATCATCTATAGTAATAATGCAGGCTTAGTCTTCCTAAAGTCCATTACCTTCTCTTTCGTCTTACTGATGTTCAGCTGCAAATGAGTCAGCTTGCACCATTTGACAAAGTCCTCCACCAGAGCCCTATATTCATCCTCCCATCCTCCCTTTAGACACACAACTATTGTTAAGTCATCAGATAATTTCTGTAGATGACATGACTCTTCTCTTTTTATCGAAAATGAGGTATACAGGGTAAACAGGAAGGGAGTCAATATAGTCCCCTTTCGGGCCTAGAGCTGCTTATAGTCATGTCTGACACACAGTTCTGAAGCCACACAAACTGTGGTCAGCCAGTAAGGTAGTCCATTATCCAGGATACAATAGAAATGCCAACCTCTATTGAACGGAGCTTTTTCCCCTGCAATGAGGGCTGCATGGTATTGAAGACACTAAAGAAATCAATAAACATGATCCTCGCAGTACTGCCCTACTTATCCAAATGAGAGTAGGCTCTGTTCAGCAGGTAGATGGCAGTATCATTGACGGCAATGTACTCCTGGTAGGCAAACTGCAGGCGACTGAAGGCTGATCTGACCAGAGCTTGGAGGTGTGCCAGGACCAGCTCCTCTAGGGTCTTCATGATGTGTGATGTCAGGGCCACTGGACGGTAGTCTTTCAAGACTTTCAGTTGACCCTTCTTGGGTACTGGGACCACACATGATGTTTTTCCACAAAGTTGGGCCCTTTTCAGGCTGAGATTCAGATTGAAAATGCACTGGAGTACTTCATAGCTGCTCAGCACATTCCTTCAGGGCCCTGAGGTTTACACCATCCGGTTCCAATGCTTTACCATGTCTGAATATCTCCAGAGCCCTTCTCACCTGCTTATGAGTGAAGGTGAGTCCATGATGACTGGGGAGTTGAGGTGGAAAGCGAGGGCTGGAGGAGGTGAAGATCGGGACGATGGTTGGTGTATGGATGGTAGATGCAGAGCATGGAGGGGGATGTAGACAGTGGAAGCCTGTGTAGTTCATCTATGTGTTGCTGAACACACAGAGGGGGAAGTGGGGAGGATGGGAGATATTGTGGCTGAAGGAGCATTGGGTGCCTCGACACCTGGACTGGTGTGCTGAGGGCTGTGAACAGGAAGGCAATTGTCAAACCTATTGAAGAACTGGTTTAACTCATTAGCCTATTCACGACTATATTCCAATGCTCCAAAGCTGCAAGTAACACACACAAAATGCTGGAGGAACTCAGCAGGCCAGACAGCATCTATGGAAAAAAGTACAGTTGACATTTGGAGCCGAGACCCTTTGGCAGGACAGCATCTGCAGATTTTTTCTTGTTTATGAGCAGATTGAAGCCAGAGATGTTCTTCATGCCTCTCCACACCTTCCATGTGCTACTCTTATCCAAGCTTATTCTCCACCTCTCTCCTGTATCCCTCTTTAACCACCTTGATCTTCTTCTTTAGCTCCTTCTGCACCTGTTTTAATTTCTCCTGTTTTGATCTAAAGGCTCTTTTTGTGATTGACAAGAGCCTTAAGATCACTGGTGACCCATGGTTTGTTGTTAGGGAAGCAGCGCACAGTCCTTGATCGCTTTACAGTTTTACAGATTAGCGCAATGCTATTACAACTTGGAGTGTCAGAGATCGGAGTTCAATTCTAATGCCATCTGTAAGGAGTTTGTATGATCCTCCTGTGAACAAGTCAGTTTTCTCCCGATGCTCCTGTTTCCTCCACATTCTAAAGATGCACTGAATAGCAAGTTAATTGGTCATTATAAATTGTCCTGTGGTTAGGCTAGCACTAATTGCTGTCTATTGCTGGACAGTGCAGCTCGTTGGGCCGGAAAGGCCTATTCCGTGCTACATCTCTAAAGAACAAAATAAAAAATAAAATAAAATAATGCACTCCAAAGTTTTCTGGCTGCAAAGGTTATATCTGAAAGGAGCAAGTTAGCATAGAACTGATGCTAATTGATATTTTGAGAATGGCATAGTCACCTCTGCACATTTTAAATAAGATAAATAACCACAGAGCAATTTCTTTCCATGTAATATCAAACCAAAGGATTCAAGCTTGTTTCCTCCATTAGCCTCATACCACTTTCCTCTGTGGCCAGGTCAGCAGCTGATGCCAAATCCACAATAACATTAAGGCATGCACGTTCATGATATTAAATTATGTAGAGAAGCCACAGTAAGATTTCTTAAACAATATTAAATACATTTCAAAAATGTGTAGTGGAAAAAGATGCTATCACCTGAAGGGAAAGCAGTTACAAATCCAAACACAAGGAAATTTGCAGATGCTGGAAATTCAAGCAATGCACACAAAATGCTGGTGGAACGCAGCAGGCCAGAAAGCATCCATAGGAAGAAGCACAGTCGATGTTTCGGGCAAAGACCCTTCATCCTATGGATGCTGTCTGGCCTGCTGTGTTCCACCAGCATTTTGTGTGTGTAACAACTACAAAATATCCAGTTCTTGACAAGATGCCCACATTGTGGAAGAAAAGAAATGACAGTTCATTACGTCATCACCCACTATGAACACTGGAAGAGGAAACATGCACCAGAACATACAGTGGCTAAACTTGACAGAATAAAATAAAATAATTCCCATTCAGAAAGAATTACACACAGACTACAAACTGACTGGCACACAGCACTGCTTGGTGACGTTGACTAGGATGCAGAGAGGCGTACAGACAGCTGATGCTTATCCTTGATGTCTGAAATTCAAAGGGAGTGTGGATGTAAAACCTGGTTTTTACTGGAGATCTTGGAAAACAGTGCAAGGATCTGTCAATGATAATTCAAGTACATGTGCTTTATGCCCTGTCAAGCTAATAAGACAATTGTTCTTATTTATTAATTTCCCACTTTCTTTACTAATACATAATCTTTACCCCTTATCCTACTATCTTGGGCAAAAATTGTCAACAGTTTCTTTTTGTCAAAGTAATTTCTCTTCTATCCTATCTTGTGCAGTTATCAAACTCTCTTGTGGAAATGACAATTCTTCATAACTCCCCAGTTGGCAAGAGCTAAGAAGATTTCTGAATCACAGACAGTTCTGATCTAACCTTGTAAGCATAAACACTTCCACTCAAGAGTCACTGGACTGCTTTCTCACTGAATCAAGATTCTTAGCTTCCTCAGCTTGGAAGCAATGTTAATTTTCTCAACAGAAGAATGAATATGCATTGCAATGAACTCCACAGCTTACAGATATGTTGATCTTCCTAATGTAATTGTGACAGAACTTTCCGACAGTTATTCATATTTACCACATTTCCCACATCTGATAGTATTGCCTGTGATTCTTTCCATATTATACAAAATATTTACAATTAAATTTACAGAAAAATGAGAAAGCAAAGTATAGAAGAAATCTTTCAAAGCTTTATATGGTTTACCAGAAGGGTTCATATTATCCTGTTCAGATTAAAATTAGGTTGCAAATGACCACATGAGCATAAAGACTGGCCCTTGAAGATCAATGAAAGAAAATATATGCCACTTTCTCAAGTACTTTGTCTTAATAATGTACAAATTTCTAACTTCCAAACTTTGGTTAATGAAAAATGGAAAGTTTATTTCAAGTAAAGGGCCAAGAAAGAAATCCAGTTAAATTTTCAATCCTTGGGAAAGGGAAATTGCCACATTGGAAAAGAGAAAACAAACCAGATTTTAAGCTTGTGTAATTGGGAGCTCTAAAATATGAAACTGACAATAATATTATAAAGTATAAATTATCTTTCATATTGTATTTGAGAATATGGAATTATCACTATGGTCCATAAAAGTATATTGTGCACAAAGCCTCAACACTTAATGAATAATATGTACTCATAAGTAGTGGATATTGATTCAGACTAAGATGTACTTTACAATGAAATGCCAGTAATTTCATGGAACTGCAACCAAGTTTAGTGTTGCCCTCACAGGTAGAAATCCTGAAGTTACAGGTCATTCTTAGCTCGTGATTACTTAATACATCCTCATACCCAATTCTTCACTGCTGTAAAGTTCAAACCTACAGCAATTCTTGAATTGACATCAGGTTAGAGCTGTGCAAGTACAGTGACTCAGTTTATTTCATGAAGAGCAACACTTACTAGGGACAAAAGTTCAAGCATATCTACTTTATCTTTGAACCTTTGTTCAGCTTTGGTTAAACACTGTCCATTAAGTGTTTTATTATTTAGTTTTGGTAAATATATAATCATTTTAAAAAATCAAATTGAAAATTAGCTTATAAATGTATCTGAATGTCTAGTCTCATCTTGCTCTTGTTCCCTCAACCTAGAACACCTAATGATTAAGTGCTAACTGTTCTACTTTCTGAGAGGACTCTGCTGTGATCCTGACCATAGTTTACATAGCACCAAAGGCAATGACAAGCAAGCACACAATGTATTGTGTGCATATTGTGAGCTGTGATTAATACATCCTTGCCAGGGACTTCAATCAGACTTGTTCAAAGAAATTACTGCCAATTAGCATCAGCACATCACCTTCAGTGCCCAGGATTCAACACAGTCAACTATTGCTACACTATTATCAAGAATACCTACTATTCCATCTCTGCACCACATTTCAGAAATTTTGATCATCTGGCTGTCCTCCCCAGTATACAGGCAGTTTAAAGAACAAGGCACCAGACAAGTGGCAAAAGGATTGCCTGGAGTCAATGGCCTGGGCCATGTTCAAAATCGTTGTCAAACGAGACAACCCCAAACCAAGGTGCACAACACAGTAAATATAACTCATACACAGCACAAAGTAACATTACCACAAATAAACTAACAAATAATAAGGTGCATATATACAAGTTAAAAAGTAAACAGCATATGGCTCGAAGGGCCGAATGGTCTACTTCTGCACCTATTGTCTATTGTCTAATGCTACTGGTACTTCATGCGTGATAAGACCTAGATGCTGACAGGGAGTTCAGTAACTTCACTGCCTGGTGGAAGAGGCAATTCCCATCCTAACATCATTTATCCTAATGCTATGGTACATCCTGCCTGATGGCAGAGGGTCAAAGAGGTTGGAGGATGGATGGGAGGCATCACTAACAATGCTAAGGGACCTAAGTATGCAGCACTCCTGATAAATTATCTCTAATGGGTGGAAGAGAGACCCCGATGATCCTCTCAGCCAACCTTTCTAAGGACTTGCAGTCAGATGCCTTGCAATTCCTGTACCAGATGGTAATGCACTGGTCAGGGCATTTTTAATGGTGCTCCAGTAAAGCAGGAGTCCCCAACATTTTTTGCACTGCGGACCAGTTTAATATTGACAATATTCTTGCGGACCGGCCAACCGGTGGGGGAGGAGGGGTGTTAATCACAACTGGAATATAGGTGATAAGTCAACTAAGTCACTTATAAGTGTCTAATACACTCAATTTCATTTCTAAAAGGGTTTATCTAACAAATTTAATATTAAACACACAGCACATATTTTCCCCATATGAACATATAAATCATTGCAACACACCAATATCGCTGAATCAGTGCGAGCCCTGGGCTTGTTTCCCTGCAACAAGACGGTCCCATCGAGGGGTGATGGGAGACAGCGATACTCGAAGGGGGTTCCTTGTGTCCAGTCTATTCCGCAATTTAGTTTTCGTTGCATTCGTTGCAGAAAAGCCGGCTTCACATAGATATGATGTTGGAAATGGAAGCAACGTTTTCAGTGCTTTCGTGGCTATCTCAGGATATTCAGCCTTGACTTTGATCCAGAATGCCGGCAGAGATGTTATGTAAAACGTACTTTTCAGCCCACCGTCATTTGCAAGCTCGAGGAGTTGATCTTCCTCCCACGCGGATGATGCGTGGGTAATGACCTTGCAAGCGTTCAAGTTCCAACAGTGGGCGTGAAAGGGAATGAGGAAAGGTGCAGCTGACTCATTTTGTTTCATATCGCCAAATCATATTGTTTCCTCGTGGCCCGGTAGCACATGCTCTGCGGCCCAGTGGTTGGGAACCACTGCAGTAAAGGTTGTTTAAAACCGGGAAGGGGGATCCCTCACTCATCTCCATCTCCTCAGGAAGTGAAAATGCTGCTATGCTTTCTTGACCAAAGGCGCTGTTGAGGGTCCAGATGAGATCATCGTTTAAGTGCACTCCCAAAAACTTGGTGCCCCTAACTCACGCTACGGAGGAGCTGTGTATGGGCAGCAAAGAAAGGTCAACCTGCATCTTCTTAAAGTTCATTTACTCTTAAGCCCCCAAATCAAATCTAGGTGATTACACAACATCAAATCCAGAATAGCTGATCCCCTGGTGGGTTCAACCACAAGTTACTCTAAAAAGCCATCTCCTAAGCATTCTAAAAATTCCTTCTCTTGGGATACAGCGAATTTCACAGTCTACCTGCATATTGAGTTCCCCACCTTTTTTACATGTCTTCTTTATCTCCCGTTGTAATCTGTATCCCACAACCTGGCTACTATTCAGAGGCCTGTATATAACTCCTATCAGAGTCTTTTTACCCTTTCAGTTTCTTAACTCTACCCATAAGGATACATCTTCCAATCCTACATCACCTCTAAGGATATAATTTCATTTGTTACCAACAAAACCATGCCATCCCCTCTGCCTACCTGCCTGTCATTTCAATAGTGTGTATCATTGGACGTTAAGCCCCAAACCAAGATCTTTCTTCAGCCGTGACTCAGTGATGCCTACATCATACCTGCCAATATCCAATCGTGCTACAAGATCATGTACCTTAGTCAGTATACTGTATGAATTCAAATATAGCACCTTCAATCCTGTGCTCATCACCCTTTTCGATTTTGTTCCCATGTTACACTACACCTCATCCCATTGACTGCAATTTTTCCTCATCATCTGCCCGTCCTTCTTTACAGTCACACTACATACTGCATCAACTTATACACAAACTGCCCATTCTCTGCCCTATCACTCTGGTTCCCATCCCCCTGTTAAATTAGTTTAAGCCCTCTCCAACAATTCTAGCAAAGCTGCCAGCAAGGATTTTGGTCCTCCTCACATTCAGGTGTAACTCATCCTTTTTGAACAGATCCTACCTTTCCCAGAAGAGATCCCAATAATCCAGAAATCTGAAAGACTACCTTCTACACCAATTCATCTGTCAAATCATCATGCTCTTACCCTCACTAGAGCATGACCTAGTCAGCAATCCAGAGATCACTATCATATTGGTCCTGATTTTCAACTTTCTATCTAACTCCCTATATTCTCTCTTCGTTACCTCCTCCTTTTTCCTGCTAATGTCATTGGTATCAGTATGTATCAGAACTTTTGGCCGTTTACCCTCCTCCCCACCCCCCCCCCTTAGAATGCGGTGGACCCAGTCTGAGGCATACCTGACCCTGGCAGCTGGGAGGCAAAATACCAACCGGGTTTCATTTTCATATCCACAGAATCTCCTATCTGTTCCTCTAACTATGAAATCCCCTATCGCTGCTACATTCCTTTTCTCCCACCCCCTTTCCGTCTGAGCCACAGAGACAGACTCAGTACCAGAGACTCAGCCACTGCAGTTTCCACTTGGTAGGCTGCTCCTCCCAACAATATTCAAAGTGGTCTGGGTGACTGCCTCTCTGTAGCTCCCATATATCATTCTCCTGTATGAAACGAAGGTCATCAAGCTACAGCGCAAATTCTTTAAAACGGTCTCTACAAAAGGCAAAACAGGGTTGGTCTTTGTGAATAATCCCATTTTGCCTTCCTGATGGCATGGGAAAGTGCAGCTCTTGCTGACCTGACAGCTCTCTTACCCTCGATCTGAAGGAAGCATTCCAATCTCTCAGCCAGGTTCATACCTCTGCTGTCAACCATGGCTTCTGATTTGCCCTCACATAGATGCGTTTTGTAACAGTGACATCCTCAGTGCACTTTTCTTTGTAGCCTGTCACAGATCATGCATATTCATTGATGTTAACGTGATGGTCGTAGGTAGCCGCCTCCCTGAACACTTTCCAGTCTGTGTTTTCAAGGTAGTCCCGTAACAGTGAGATTGCTCCTTCTGGCCAGCTCTTTAGCTCCCTTCGAATTGGTTGAACATGTTTAATCAATGGTTAGTATGCTGGAATTAGCTTTACAGATGAGTGGTCAAAGAATCAAGGACTAATCAACAAGCTCCAAGACCTAGGTCTCGATACCTCCTTGTGCAACTGGATCCTCAATTTCCTCACTTTGAAGACCTTGACAGCCAGCAAAGCTGGGGTTTGTTCAGTCAGCTACGGCTTTTTTTCTCAGCTATCTAATAAGTAGAGTTTCTACAGGACCAGCTTATACATTGGACCTCACCATTTAGAACTGAACCTGCTTAATAGCTGAAACCACTAATCAGGGATTTCAAATAGCAAGTTTTTGCACCAGGTACTTTGTGGCTAGTGAGTCACTATCAACAACAGGAAACTAAAGAAATACAATCGAATCTATGAAAAACTATACATAAAGACTGGCAAACAACCAATGTGAAAATGGCGGCAAACTGTGCAAGTACAAATAATAGTGAGGACACTGCCATGAACAATCACGGTCACAAGACCATCATCACCCATGTCATATGACACAGCGCATAATGATGAAGATGATGACTGAGAACGAGTTGTTTTTTTTTAATTGAGTCGGCAGGTTGTCGAATCAGTTCAGAGTAGTGGTGAACGAAGTTATCCACACTGGTTCAGGAGCCTGATAGATATAGGATAATAAACTGTTCCTGACCTGGTGGTGAGGAACTTGTGGTTTCTGTACCTCCAGTCCAATGGTAGTAGTGAGAAGAGGGTATGGCCTGAATAGCTTTGATGATGGATTCTGCTTTCTTAGCAACATTTCAGGCAAATGTATTCAATGACTGTTTCCATTACGCTCTACAATTTATTTTGAGTGTTAGAAGCTTCACATATCCCTTGGACCTTTCCATGGTTACTTAAGGAATTAAAAGACTATTTTGCCTTTTTCCCCCCATGTATTTGTCTCTTGCACATGATTAACAAGAGTCTCTGATTGCACAAATTTGATCAGATGTTTCCCTTTTTATTCCTATTGTGTTCTCATGGGAAAGATGAATATTCTACAAAATATCAGAATGTTTCATAATAAGCATGCCTTTCCATTATGTGAAATTGCAATCCAGATACATGACACCAGGATTTGAAGATATAACCTTTACAATAGGTTCCTAATACAATTGGAATCCAAGTAGGACAGTTCCCTTCATAGCTCCCTGGTCAACCCTACTGTTCCCACAAACCACTTCTTTTTCTTATGATACTTTCCCATTCAACTGCAGGTAATGTAACACTTGTCCTCTCCCTTCTTGCCTTCCTATCATCCACAGCCCAAAAGAATGTATTAAGGTGAAGAAGTGATTTAATTGCAATTCTTCCACTCATATATATATATATTGCATTCAGTACTTACAACATGGTCTCCTTGACAGTAAAGAAATCAAATGCAGATTGGTAACGGCATGGCAAGACAACTGTATGCAGTCCACAGGGCCGACCCTAAGGTTCCTGTTGCCTACCATCCCATTCTTATTGGTCGGCACTGTTACAAAAGCAGCACCTCATCTTCCAACTGGACATGTTGTAGCTTCTGGACTCAATATTGAATTCTAAACTTTCAGGTAACTTGAACTGTCTATCTGCATCAGTCATTTATTTGTAATATTGGTCAGCTGGTGTTATTTTTGTTTCCTTTTCTGCCTCTGATAATAGTGGGCATGTTCAGCCTTACCTGCTGAGCACATCTTCTAGCTCCACATTTCACAACTAAAACATTCCCTTGTCTATGTTCCAAGTCTCATCATTTTGGTTATGCCCTATTCTCAAGGTCACCATAGTTCAACCCTCTTGAAAACACCCATCTCTCACCATCCCTGCAACTTAACAAGCATTTTCTCTCCTTCCCAATTCTGAAGAATAATTCTGCTTCTCTTCCCACAAATGTGGCCTGACAAGCCTAGTAGATCCAGCACCTTCTCTGCAGCATCTACATAAATGGGGTAAACAAAAACAAATAAACCAGCAGAAACTATTACTTGAAACAATAACAAAAATGCTGGAAGAACTCAGCCATTAAACAGCAACCATAGAAGGAGAAACTAGTCAAAATCTCTGTTCAAAGATCTGATTGAAGGTCTTTCACCTGAAACTTTAACGGATTACTTTTTCTGTAGAAAGCCTGCTTGACAGGCTTCCTTCCAGCATTTGTTTTTTTTTTATTAAAGAGTGAAGCCATTAAAGCAAAAATCTGGGTTTCCAAATTCAGAATGAAGACAACATATTGTGATAAAGGACAGCCTTTCTGTGGAATAAATCCTAATTCTGAGGATTTAAACTTTGTCATTTGATGAAAAGATCTTAAAGATCCCATCTTAAACCAATTTTTTTTTGTAATTCCTCTGTCGTACAGTTGATTGCCTTTTCTGTAATGTGAAACCTTTATAAGACCCTAACTAATACATTTGTCTCACAAGAAACCAATTTACTGAACGCTTAGAGGCTGTGATGGATTTTTTTCTCATGCAAGCATATGTAGGTCCCATACTGCAGTTTCCTTTTTACCTCGCTCCTCAATATGATTTTATTCCAATGAAAATCTTTGATGCACCTGCACTAGTTCCATCAACAAACCCACCCATACCCCAGCTCCCACAAAATAAAAACACCTTTCAATTAAAGGAGTGATAACTCATTTCAATCAGAAGCAGCACAATTGCAATACAAATTGCAATGAAAAAAAAATACCTAGTACTCACAAACATGAAGCAAGACCTAGCCTGACATGGCCCTACACCAAGCTGTGAGAATAAAGACATTCAGTCATGCTACACAAATGCAGCCAACACTGTTTCAAGAATGGCAATGTCAATAGAATACGTCAAGTGAATCTGTGGCTGCACATCGTCATTAAACTACAGAATTACAAACCTTCACTGGCTCTTATATCTGAAATTCAAGGCATATGTTCCAAAAAACTAAAAAAAGCATTAGGAAAAATAATTCCTTCTGTGAAAGGTCCACAAATGGAAAGGTTAAGAATTTCTCCATGAAGTTTGCATTCCAGAATGGCTGTAAGCAGTTTGTCAAGTTTGACACACAAAGTGCTAATTTCAAAGTCAGTAACTGCATTAGTTGATAATCTTCTGCTTACAATTTTGATATTCTGCATCAAGTAACTCATCATCTTATTCTCCAAAGCCTTTCTATCACTTCCAAGCCAAGAACCTGAACCGCAATTAAACGTTCTTCTTTTGCCTGGATGGGTGCAGAGCAGTTGAAACAACACCATGAAATAAGAACAATGATCCTATGTCCATGAAACTTTTCTCACCTGACAGAATTTCCCAATGTTTACTTTGTTCAAACCACCCACATGGCCTTCATTTCTAAATCTTGTCCCAGACTGTCTTCCCAAACCTGAGATAATTTTTTTCCTCTATTTCAAGCATCTAACAATGTAATTCAAATTCTTGCTAACTTAAGCCAAGATATCATGCCAAATTTCTAGATGAGCTTAACTTTTGAGTGGTAAACTTAAATATCGTAGTAGACTTTTAGCCAAACTCCATGATCATTTGAAAGATAATACCTATAACTTGACTCACATCAAGTTTCTATCACCAATTATACCAGTACAGTACCTCCTCACTTTCACCAGCTCTTAACGCAGCAATACCTAGATTTTAATACCACTCGATTTCAAAGACATGAAATTCCTTTATCTATCTCTGTAAAATCATAAGCTTTCAAGTTGTCCTTGCTCTTCAGATGCTCCTCTGCACTTTGTTCATTTTAAATGTCACCAAGTTTTCAGCCAAATTAGACCCATTTCCTTCTGAAAAGCTCTCTACCTCTCACTTTCCCTTTGGGAAGCTACTTGGGACCTCCCAACTGGGCCAATATTTTGGTCATTTAATTCGATACCGCATTTTTTATTTGATAATATTTATATTTAACAGCTAGAGCATTTCACTACATTCGAGCTTCCATGTTGTTATTGCTCACAAAGAAAAATTAACCAACTCAGCACTAAATGCGAAAACAATGTTCTAAAAACAAATTCAATTATTTCCTATCACTTTGTTGAGCAACAATTTTAATTTCCATTCTCATGACTGTGTGGCATGAATTGCTCAGACTTAGCCAATGAGTTTATAATCCATTATAAAGCAGTGACATAAATTACCAGTTTTGAATGTATATAATACATATAGCCATATAACATATATAGAAACGAGACTACATTTCTCCGAACCAGTGTGTAAAACACAGTAGTACACATAACACACACATCACATGATAACTTATGGAAATAAGGATAAAATCTACAAATGAATCACACATCAATACAAACTAAGGTGCAATAATATTAAATATTGTAAGGTACGGAACAATAACAGTTCAAATACAATGCAGCAGAGAGTTCAGAAGCCTAATGGGCTGGCCGAAGAAACTGTTTCTCATCTGATCATTCTTGTTTTTATGCAGCATAGCCTCCTGCCTGAAGGGAGAAAGTCAGAGGATGTTGGCTAGATGGGTGGGATCCTTAATAATATTAGGAGCTTTGTGTATGCAGCGCTCCTGATAAATGGCCCCAATGGCTGGAGACCCCCATGTTCCTCTCAGCTGTTCTTACAGTCCTTTGTGGGGACTTCTGGTCCGATGCTCGACTGCTCCAATACCAGATGGAGTTGCAGGCTCTCAATGTTTTTTTCATTTGAAGACTTCACTTTGCTCTAACCTTATCATCTGTTTTTTCTAAAGAAGTAGTTTAGTTGTCTATCACCAACTTACCATGAGTTATTCTGTCCACCTCCAAAGAATCTATCTTTTTTTCTTTCAATCTCTGCTGTCACACATGGTGATGGTAATTTTCACTTTAAAGCTCCATAAAAATTCTCATGTCCATGTGCAAATTCTCACCCATATAATTCCCAAACTATTATCCCCAACTTATCTCTTAACCTTACCAAGTCCTGAATATGTTGGGAGGCACAAAAGACTGGATGCGGGATTCTGGAACAACACACAAGACGGAGAAGGAACCCTGCTAGTCAGGTAGCATTTATAGAGGGAAAGAGATAGTTGATGTTTCAGATCGAAGGGTTGTGACCTGAATGTTATCTAGTAATACACATCATTTCCATTTGCAAGTCTCTCTACTCAGGTTTATTTCACCACACAGTGACAACAAGGTAGCACTACATTTTTAAAACTTCTTCAAAGACGCTGCAGCTCAAATATGTTAATCTACAGCACTTTACAACATTCATCCTTTATCACAAGATCACAAGACAAAGGAGCAGAAGTAGGCCATTTGGCCCATCGAGTCTGCTCCGCAGCTCCCCCATGAGCTAAACTATTCACCCATCTAGTTCCAATTTCCGGCTTTTTCCCCATATCCCTTGATACCCTGACTAATTAGATACCTGTCAATCTCCTCCTTAAACACCCTCAATGATCGGGCCTCCACAGCCATATGTGGCAACGAATTCCACAAATCCACGACCCTCTGGCTAAAAAAATTTCTCCTCATCTCTGTTTTAACTGGGTACCCTCTAATTCTAAGACTATGGCCTCTTGTCCTGGACTCACCCACCAAGGGAAACAACCTTTCCACATCTACTCTGTCCAACCCTTTCAACATTCGAAACGTTTCTATGAGATCCCCTCTCATTCTTCTATACTCTAATGAATACAATCCAAGAGCCGACAGACGCTTCTCATATGTTAGCCCCTGCATTCCAGGAATCATCCTCGTAAATCTTCTCTGAACTCTCTCCAACATCAGTATATCCTTTCTAAGATAGGGGGCCCAAAACTGCACACAGTATTCCAAATGAGGTCTCACTAATGCCCCATAGAGCCTCATCAACACCTCCTTACTCTTATACACTATTCCTCTTGAAATGAATGCCAACACAGCATTCGCTTTCCTTACCGCTAATCCAATTTGGTGGTTAACCTTTAGGGTATCCTGCACGAGGACCCCCAAGTCCCCTTGCACTTCCGATTTTTGAATTTTCTCCCCATCTAAATAATAATCTGCCCGATTATTTTTTCTTCCGAAATGTACAACCGTACATTTGTCAACGTTGTATCTCATCTGCCATTTCTTCGCCCACTCTCCTAAACTGACTAAGTCTCTCTGCAACCTTTCCGCTTCTTCAACATTTCCTGCTCCTCCACCTATCTTGGTGTCATCCGCAAACTTGGCCACAAAACCATTTAATCCATAATCCAAATCATCGATATACATCGTAAAAAGAAGCAGCCCCAACACCGACCCCTGCGGAACACCACTAGTAACCGGCAACCAATGAGAATAGGATCCCTTTATTCCCACTCTTTGCTTTCTGCCTATCAGCCAATGCTCCACCCATTTCAATATCTTTCCTATAATTCCATGGGCTCTCATCTTATTAAGCAGCCTCATATGTGGCACCTTATCGAAAGCCTTTTGAAAATCCAAATACACAACATCCACAGCCTCTCCCTTGTCAATCTTATTCGAGATTACCTCAAAAAATTCCAATAGGTTGGTGAGGCAGGATCTTCCCTTCACGAAACCACGCTGGCTTCGGCCTATCTTGTCATGCACCTCGAGGTATTTCATAACCTCGTCCTTGAGGATTGACTCCAATATCTTTCCAATCACCGATGTCAGACTAATAGGTCTGTAATTTTCTTTTTGCTGCCTCCTTCCTTTCTTAAATAGCTGAACTATATTTGCGACCTTCCAGTCCTCCGGAACCATGCCAGAGTCTATTGATTCCTGGAAGATCATTTCCAATGCTTCCACAATCTCCAAAGCCACCTCCTTCAGAACCCTTGGGTGCACCTCATCCGGGCCGGGAGACTTATCTATTCTTAGTCCACTTAGCTTCCCTAGCACTTTCTCTCTAGTTATCTTGACTGTACCTAATTCTATTCCCTGATACCTCTGGCTATCAGGTATATTGCTCATGTCTTCCACTGTGAAGACTGATGCAAAATACTCATGCAGTTCCTCTGCCATCTCTTTGTTATCCATTATAATTACTCCAGCATCATTTTCAATCGGTCCCATATCTACCCTTGTCACTCTTTTACTCTTCATATATTTAAAAAAACTCTTAGTATCCTTTTTTATGTTAATCGCCAACTTGCTTTCGTATTTCATCTTTTCTTTCCTAATGACTTTCTCAGTTTCTTTCTGTAAGTTTTTAAAGGTCTTCCAGTCCTCATTTTTCCCACTAATTTTTGCTTCCTTGTACGCCGTTTCTTTTGCCTTTATTTTTGCCTTAACCTCTCTCGTTAGCCACATTTGTGCCATTTTTCCATTCATGATTTTCTTTTTTCTTGGAATATATTTTTCCTGCATTTTCCTTATTTCTTGTAGGAATTTCATCCAATTCTGCTCTGCCGTCCCTCCATTTAGTTTACTTTCTCTCTCTCATACCACTGTAATTTCCCCTGTTCCACTGAAATATCGATACACCTGATACCAGCTTCTCTTTTCAAATTTGAAACTGAACTCAATCATATTATGATCACTACTTCCAAGAGGTTCCTTTACTTCCAGCTCCCTAATCGCCTCAGTTTCGTTACACAGCACCCAATCCAAAACAGCCGGTCCCCTGGTGGGCTTCTGGACAAGTTGCTCCAAAAAGCCATCCTGTAGGAATTCTACAAACTCCCATACCTTTTAACCTGCAGCTATATTATTATTTACCAGATTTAAATAATGTTTGCTATGCTCTGGCCAATGTGTCAACAGAAATGGTTTCTATTTATCCACAATGCCCAATGATACCATAAACTCCAAAGTCCTTCAAATAAAGGATGTCACTTGATAAGTAATAAATATTTAGCCTGGTAAGAATGCACATAGCCTTGAAAGCGCCAAAGTTTTAGCTATCCTTGAAACACTTCTTTACTGAAAGGATAGTAGGAGTCAATATTTTGACCCCTACATTGAGATTACATTAAATATTATTTTAATTTCTGGGATTGATATAAATTGTATCAAGGAGAAAATCAGAACAAATTTGGATTTCTTTCTACAACAAAATTAAATGAAGTTACACAATAATATTGAAAAAAATACTACACAGTTGGTTCAAGAATATTACATTCATCTCAGATGTGAAGTCAATTCCCTTATTAAAGGGTGAATAAATATTATTCTTTTTCCCTTGGATACTTGAAAGCTAAAGGAATACTGAGTCATTTATTTATTTACACTTTGTAATACATTTATATACAAGACTTTTCCATTACTTTGAGACATCCCACAGCATTTTTATCGCCAACAAGTGCAGCCACTCTTGTGTTCTAACAATCAATATGTACACTGATTGGTCTATAAACAGTAATAAAATTATGACTGATCATCTATTTTTTGAGAAAAGTATTGACCAGGACACCAGGAAAATTTTTGATTACTGTTTTTACATAGTACTACATCATCTTTCACAACACTTGAGATATGCCAGAATGTTGATTTCATGTTTCACAGAAATGTCACATTTTGACATGCAGAGCTCCTTCAGAACACTCTGAAGTACAGGCCAAGGTCTATATGGGCAGGTTTCTGGATAAGAACTTGAAAATATAAAAGGTGAAGGCCACAGTTGTCAGCTAGCTTAATACATTCTGAAACCAAACTGTTCACTCAATAAGCACTACTGCCCCTGTATTATTATTTGAGAAAATTATGCTGTATATGGATTGTTCGGCAACCAGAATGACACACATGGAATCAACTGTTCGGAGCATGCAAACCAAATTGTTAAATCGCCTCAATATTGCTCCGTGTGAATTCCAGAATTTTCATTTACTAGCAGTTTTCTGTAGAGGGCAGTAACAGCAGTTTTAAAATTTATGGAGTACATATATTTTACAAAGATCTAAGAATTATCTCTATTTACTTGATAATTTAACATTGTAAACAATAACCACCTTAAAAGTGATTACTCAGTAGTCTGATTAAGTGTTTTAAGTGATACCTCATATCACTGTCTTCAATTCACTTCATTATGGCAAAATGAAATCCAGGACTGACTTGAGTTCCAGTAAAGTCATAAGTTACTGTATATTCCAAACTATTATTATATGAGGGTACTATCCTGCAGCGCGGTGTACTCTGACACTCTTGTTTCAACGCAAGATTTACCTGACTATAATTCACTGTAAAATTGTTACTAATACCATAAAGGATTTAGTTATTCATTCAATTATATCTTGAGAAACTTTAATGACAACAAATTGGCAGCTATACTTTCCACATAACAGTAATATAATTTATTGCACCAAAATGTTTTTTTTATTACATCAGAAGAATATCACATATACTTAACGTACATAGATAACTGGACAGACTTCCTTTCCTGAAGAACAAGAATACAAGGAAATAGGAATAAGAGTGGGAGTACAACTCGGCCATCTGGCCCCTAAAGCCTGCCCTGCCATTCAATATGATCTTTGATAACCTACTCCCACTGCTGCTCTGTGAAGCGTTTATACGTTCTCCCCATAACCAAGTGGGTAACCTCCAGGTGCTCCAGTTTCCTCCCACGTTTCAAAGATGCACGGTTAGGGTTCATGAATTCTGAGCATGCTATTTTGGCGTCAGAAGCGTGGCAACACTTACGGGCTGTCCCCAGCACAATCTTCGGACTATATTGGTCATTGACACAAAATGATGCATTTCACTGTATGTTTCAATGTGACAAATAAAGCTAATCTTTATCTCTCTACTTCTGTGCCAGTTTCCCTTAGTCCTCAATCCCAGTGCTCTCAAAATAGCACTTTTTAAAAAATACCTCCAGTTATCTGGCCTCCACTACTCTCTGGGTTGGAAAATTCCCGAGATTCACCACTCTCTGCAAATCATTGTTCACCTCAGTTTTAAATGACCCACCCCCTACTGTAACATCAGTAAATAAAATGGGAGTGGTGGTTTCTGGTAGTTTGTTGACCATCACTAATGATACAAGCAGATTTTTCCAGATTTATTCCATTTAAATTCCTCAGCTACCAAACTCTGAACTCCAGGTCGTCTCCATTAGCTTCACCACCATACTCCAAAGTTCTACTAATACTCCAAGGAATGTTTTGATCTATTGTGAAATTCTGCAATCAGTGTATTGATTAAGTAAACAAGCTAATTAATGGGCAAAGGTTCAGCAATGCGGAAAGTAAAAATGTCATGTTCTACACCATTTTTGCCTTTTATTCAAATCTTAAATATCCAATTGCCTACTCGTATAAATAATCAAGAGTAATGTATTTTGAGAATACAGCAAAACAAAAATCGACTGTTTTCTATCATGGTACATTACAAAGGTCCAATTGGCACTTGCTGTTCAATACGTTTACAGCTGCCTCCAAAGTTTTCACAGGCTTTTGAACAGAGGCTTGTTCTAATCTGGAATCTGATCCAATATGACATCCTCTGCAGGGGATCTGTGGAGTTGCAGTACAGATAATATGAGACTTTCAGCCTGATTTAAGTGTCATTAGGACATGTGGTCTAACACAGGAAATATGAACCGAGATCTATACATTAAATTTAAATCATGTCAAAATGAGGATTGTGAAAGAAAGCAACACACGTCAAAGTTGCTGGTGAATGCAGCAGGCCAGGCAGCATCTCTAGGAAGAGGTACAGTTGACGTTTCAGGCTGAGACCCTTCGTCAGTACTTGGCCTGAAACATCGACTGTACCTCTTCCTAGAGATGCTGCCTGGCCTGCTGCGTTCACCAGCAACTTTGATGTGTGTTGCTTGAATTTCCAGCATCTGCAGAATTCCTGTTGATTGTGAAAGAAAAATTAGATGAAAAAGAATTTTAAGTTCTGACACTCATACCTGACTATTACATTGTCTTAGGGACAGATAAGTTATCTGAAGTATTAATGCCTGAATAATATTAAAAGTTCATACATATGGCCTATTTTTGTTCTGCCATATTTAATGGATAATTTTAACATATTCATGATCTGGCATAGATTTCAATGCCGGGTCCATCTGAAAGGAAACATTACAGAGCAATGAGGAACAGATAACTCAAGACTATAATTTCCAGATTTTGCATTTAATCACATATAAGCGTACATTAGAAATTACAGTCTTTGTTCATTATTGCTGTTAGAACAGATAGCCTTACCATTATTCTGAGAAATAAATAGGGGTCAGTTGAGATGAGATGTTATTTGATAGAAACAACACTCAGGGTGGTCTTTTGTATTTTCTTTACTACATTGAAAACTTTTATAGCCTGTTACTTAATTTAAATTAATGTACACTTCAACTGTAGGTACTGGGAAATAAAACTGAGGTACTCTGCTGCAAAGCACTTAATGCAAGTATGCAGAATACTTAAGGACCCAACAATTACGGGTATTTAAAAACTCTGCAAAAACAAACACCACTCAGCAAATTTATTTTCATTCCTAACCAACCAATACACCCCACGTATTTGTGCACCAGAAATGTTCCAATATTTCTTCAACCTACCCATTTGATCAAAACAACATAAGCCTCAGAAGTCAGAGGGTATTCGGTCCCTTACACCTACTCCCTACTCCACCAAATGAGCTTATGATTGGTCTTTTATCACAGATCCATTTTTCTATACCAATCAAATCTTAATGTGTCTTAAACATACTTAGTATCTAAGCCTCCAAAGTGATCTTTGGTAGAGAACTCCAAAATCTCAATCCTGAACTGATGATGCTCATTTCAAGCCTGTACCAAATAGCCCAGCTTGTGGGACTACACTGTTAAGAATAATTTTGTATGTTACACTGAGAACATTCCTCATTATCTCTAACCAGACAGGCCCTATGCTTTAATCTATCCTCCCAGGACTCACTGTATTCCTTCTACTGCAAGCATATCTATTCTTTGTTATTAGATGCTATCAAATAATATTCCATGTAAAATCTCACTAGGACCCTATATAATATCAATTAGTTATGACTGCACTCATATTTAAAAGTGTGGGCACATGGCCAAGTGGTTAAGGCAATCAACTAGCGATCTGAAGGTCCTGAGTTCGAGCCCCAGCCGAGGTAGCGTGTTGTGTCCTTGAGCAAGGCACTTAATCACATAGTGCTCTGCGACGACACTGTTGCCAAGCTGTATGGGTCCTAATGCCCTTCCCTTGGACAACATCGGTGTCGTGGAGAGGGGAGATTTGCAGCATGGGCAACTGCTGGTCTTCCATACAACCTTGCCCAGGCCTGCGCCCTGGAGAGTGAAGACTTTCCAGGCACAGATCCATGATCTCGCAAGACTAACGGATGCCTTTACATATTTAAAAATAAAAGGTGATATTCCGTTTGCTTGTCATATCTGCACATTAATTTTACTGACACGCCTGTCACTCTGGCCATCATTTAATCTATCAATATTTAGAAAATAATCTCTTTAAAAAGGAAATAGATGATAACACACTTCATAACATTATGTTCCATCCTCTGTGTGCTTACCTTGATATCTAGCCTTTCTATGACCCCTGAAGCCTCTCTTCGTCCTCCCCAGAATCTATACTCTCATATATAAGCAACTGTTTTGGATATGTTGCTCTTGGTCATCTCATTTAAATTACTGATATAGATTGTAAACAGCTGGAATCCCTAAACCAAACCATGTGGCACCACATGGGTAATCAGTCTCCCAACCTCAAAATGACCAGTTTATTCATGAACGCAGACACGAGGAAATCTGCAGTTGCTGGAAATTCAAGCAACACACACAAAAAATGCTGGTGAACACAGCAGGCCAGGCAGCATATATAGGAAGAGGTACAGTCGACGTTTCGGGCTGGGACCCTTCCAGCCTGGCCTGCTGCTGCATTCACCAGCATTTTCTGAATTTATTCATGAGTTTCCTTCATATTCTAACCTTTCCATCAGCCATTCAATGAAAATACATTTTACATCCTAAATAAGTCCTTCTAGAATGAGTTTCATTGCTCTCACTGCATCTTTCTGTCCATTCAAATTGGCACAGTCTGTCAGATAATATTATGTATGGAACTTCAGCTCTTGAAATGAATATTATTTTACAATCTCCCATTAACAGCTAACTAGTAGTTCTGAAAGAGTGAATGAAATCCATTACAAATCATCTGATACATTTCCTCCAAACATAATATATTTTGCCTTCATTTCATAAATTTAAACTTAATAAACCTCTAACATTTTAACTAATAACTAATAAACACTGTAATTTAACATATTTTGGAAGTAGTGATATTTAAACTTCCACATGAAGCTGTTCTACTGTGTAAGTAGCACATTAATTACATACACGTTCAGAATGCATAAGAACAATGATCAAAATTATCCACAGCAAATCTTAGCAGTATGCAGACCCATCATAATGCAGATTTCCACCCTTCAATTATGGGTTCACCTTGCACTCATCATATTGTTCATTGTAAAACTACATTAGCACATTAAATCTCTATTACTTTTCTGATAGGGAAGTGACAACCTCCATGAACAAAAGGACGCAAGCAGTGTATCTAAAGGAATAAGTTCACCAAGGGAGTGTGCTTTCATGAAAATCAAAAAAACTGCAGACGCAGGAAATCTGAAGCAAAAACATAATGCTGTCAACCCTCAGTGGGTCAGACAGCATCTCTAGAATGAGAAACAGAGATAATGTTTCACGTACATTGTCAGGGCTGACAATGAGTCTTTGCCTTGAATTGTTAACTCTTTTTCTCTTTCCATTGATATTGCCTGACCTGCTGAGGATCTGAAGCATACTCTATGTGTACTTCCATAGCCAGATATTCTATCTGCAGCGCCATTAGCACAAACAACTTCTGCCATATATTCTAAAGCACACTTCATCTAACCCCACCGGTACAGGCACTAACTGATGACAAAGAAACAATTTTAGATGGCTACACTTAGGATCTTAAGACTTCAAGCACATTACAAATCATTGCTAATACACAGCAATGCTGAGTTCTACAAAGAAACACAAAATTTCGAATATTATAATGGAAACATTTACCAGGGTCTCAAAATGTTCAACCTTCAAGGCAGAAATAAGCACTGCCGCCAGCCACATTTAGTTTTGAATTTAACGTATAGTAACAACATAATAATGGTGAAGAAGTAGTTCAAGAATTATTGTGAACTTCACTCTTGTTAGAACTGTCTTGTTAGCCTATCCAGCTACAATGTTCAAAAGTAGTCATAAACGTGATAGAAAAAAAAGAAAAATATTGCATCTATTTGATTTTAAGCAAGGTGCATGTCTTCTAGCTAACCCGAATATATCAGCTAATCAGCTTTTCCTGGAAGGACTTTGCCTTAAGTACACTGATTCAAACTACAGTCATTTTATTCCAATAAAACGAAGGAAGAAACAGGTAAAACTTTTCTTTACGTTCTGCTATTAGAATATCCTAATCCGACACGTCATCGTTTGTAAATAAACACGAGAAACCTCGCAGAGGGTAACGACTCACAGCATTTTTAAATTTCGGATGACGTTCAGACGTAACATTTTAATCAGAGCGTCGCTGGAGCCTATGTCGAAATCTACAGGCGCGACACACCCACCCCACGCAAAATGCGAAATCCACATTGAGCAACTTTAATTCGAATTTAACGCAAGAAAATTGGTATCCGCAGCTAACCAGCACTTGAAACAGAGCGCCGCACAAGAGTTAGTAATCAGATTCAGCACGAATCTACTCATTGTATTATAAGTCTTGGGTTTACTCACTTAATGTAATACCTCGCCCCTTCGAAGGTGTATCCTTCTTCCCAACCGGTTGGTAGATCTGTCCGAAAATAGGAAGCCTTAGCAACTCAAACAATGAGTATCCCTTTGACCCCCTCCCCACCACTGACCCTGACTCAGGCACAAAGCTGCAGCGTGGTAAAGAACTGGACAAATACACGGTGTTCCCACATTCTGTTGAGCCGAGAGCATTCACCAACATATACCGCCCGCCTAGAGCTCAGGACAGGTTAGTGGGGCTCTGGGAAGCACAACAAACTGAAGACAAACGACTACCTCGCACTGACAGAGTACGCATACTCAGCCACCGCTAACTGGTGCGGGAAAGGTGCAATCACCCAAAATCCATCCCAATTCAGGGAGTTCCGGTCCAGGGTCTCATTGTCACCTAATCCTGGTAGTCAGTATCCGCAGACTCTTGTGCCACATCCAACAAAGGGCCCCGACCAGGAGCCACACTCTTACCCAGGGTACCCGATCAGAACCCACTCTCTCACCCAGGGATCCCCGATCAGAACCTACACTCTCACCCAGGGAGCCCCGACCAGGAGCCACACAATCACCCAGGGGACCCCAATCAGAACCCATACTCTATCCCAGGGATCCCTGATCAAAACCTACACTCTCACCCAGGGGTCCCCAGACAGGAGTCACACTCCCACACAAGAGCCCTCGATCAGAACCTACACTCTCACCCAGGGATCCCAGATCAGAACCTACACTCTCACCCTGGGAACCTCGATCAGAACCCACACTCTCACCCAGGGATCCCCGATCAGAACCCACACTCTCACCCAGGGATCCCCGATCAGAACCCACACTCTCACCCAGGGATCCCCGATCAGAACCTACACTTCCACCCAGAGGCCCCCTGATCAGGACCTACACTCCCTCCCAAGGGTTCCCTGATCAGGACCCACACTCCCACCAAAAGGGCCCCCCGATCAGGACCCACACTCATGCGTCCCTTGTCAGAACAAGCCCAGCACTTTGGGCGACCTGGTTTCCCGCCCCCACTACGGTCCCAGCTGGGAATAGAGAAAGGTGTCGAGGGCGGGACGGGCTCTCCGTACCTGCCGTCTTGCGGTGCCCGCTGATGACGGCCTCGCCTGTCGCTGGATGCAGCCAGGTTGTTCGCTGTGCTTCCTCACTGGGGGAGAGAAACACACATATAAACACCGCGGGTCAATGGCAGACTCAAGGGGCGGCCACCCCCTCCCTTCCTCTTCTCTCCTCTCCCCTCCCCGCCGCTCCGCCCCGCACTCACTCGATGAAGAAGACGCGCCCGTCCCGGGTAACACCGTGAGACCAGGACCCCGGCAGCCGGAGCCACTCGGACTTGCAGTCCGCCATATCTGGAGCCGGGGAGGTCCCTGCGCACTCCCGACGCCTGTGACTCCTCCCCGTCGTGTCCGCACGCTCCAGTGGCCGGCGCGCGCCCCGACCAGGTAGTGACCGCTGCGCACGAGCGTCGCCCGGGCAGGCGCCCGAGGTGAGGGGGAAGATTCCTCCGGATCGAGCTGGGGGCGGGGTGCATAGGACGGGGAACGGGTTCGCACTCGCTATGTGCTTGCATGCGCTCGCGACCGCGGTGCGTTGCCGGGACAACAATGGACCGCGCCGACCTGGGGCACGTTCACTGCCCCCTCCTGGGGTCAGGGCGCTCTCCTGGAGCTGGCCAAGATACTGTATAGTCCCGCGGAACTGAAGTTAACCCTCAGTCCTGGCGGACACTTTCTTTTCGGTAACTTCTGTTCTTTCTGGCCAGAAGGCAACCTTTATACATTGTGCCATCAGCTTTAGGTAAGGCCACACTTTTGGTGGGTAACCCTCATGCAATTGTGGTCCAGCTCTGTACAGAACAACTTGCTATAGATTAACTCTACCCACTTCGCCCCTAACTCCTGTGGCATCCTCCCACAGTAACACAGTGTGTCCCAGAGATATAAGAGAGACTGCAGATGCTAGAAACTTGGATCAACCTGCACAAAATGCTGGAGGAACTCAACAGGTGAGGCAGCATCTGGGGAAGAAAATGAATAGTCAAATTTTTGGGCTAAGACACTCAATCAGGGTAGTCCTAGTTCAGGGTATGACCACCCCTAGGAGATAAACCATATGAATAGGATATTGTCACTTTGGAAACCCTACCAACTGTGCCCCCAATTCAGGGTAGGACTACCTCCTATGGGTTATCTTTAACTACTCTGCCTCTAGCTCTGGGCAAGACAATCTGTAGAAACTTCTACCCACTGTGCCTCCAGCTAAGGGCAGGAAACTTCCGTAAAGGTAGCCACTAGCTTAAAGTGCCCCCAACATTTGGCAACACAACCTCCGAGGGGTAACACCTATCCTATTTGCATTTAGTCTTGTGTAGATCATCTTTTAACATTAACTCTGAGCATATGTACAGCCAACTTTTCTTAGGGAAGCACTATGGATTCCTCTTATCTATAGATACCTCTTACTAGCAATCCTCAGAATCAGATTTATGATCACTGACTCAGATGACATGAAATGTGTTGTTTCACTTCTTCTATGGGTTAAGTACTTCCTCAAGGTAATTGTTATTCATCGTATAGTCTGTATTTTTTTTTATTCAGAGACTCCAGTGCTCTGGATGCATAAGACTTCTCCACTATCTATTCAAGTTTGAGATCAACTCTCACTTAAAGTTCACCCACCTTAGTGGAGATTCTTGTTATGGGTTAATTCTGCCCATTGTTAGAAGAAACACACCTGTACTTGGGGTCAACCATAAAAAAATCCCAGACCACACTTGATAACTAACATCTACTCACATACATCTCCCTTTGCTTTAAGCTCTGTCATGTTTATATATGGACAAATTTGCCTTCATTCTGTGTGTTATTGTAAAAGAGATTGATTCATGAAGAGTGCAGAACTGCAGGCACAAATGTCTATATCTTTGTCAGGGAGATCCTAACTTGCTCACAATGGATAATACATTTTAGCTGGAGGATTCCCTGCATGAAATGGCCTCAGGTACCAGCTGTTATACAAGTCTAGGACATGCTTCCAAAGTGTGATGTATATTTTCTGCACAATGTTTTGGTGATCCCTACAGTGAAATAACTCACAGATTCTAAGCGGCTGTACACATCTTGAAGGATTATGATGTTCTACCTTTGGATATATTTTACCAAATGAGCACTCAGGTGGGTGAGATTCCTCTAAGTTACCAAACCACACACAATGCATTCAGATGACAAATACAAATATTGCAGCTATTTTTCCTCTTTCCTGAGTTTTGGAAAAAAATAAAGTGCATAAAAGAGTGGTTGAATGAAAAATAAAGACTTTGCATAGTGTGTACAATAACACACAGAATGAAAGCAAATTTGTCCACATATAGACATGACATAACATAAAGCAAAGGGAATTATGACTCATCATCTTTATGTACAGTGTTGTATGACATAGGCAATCATGGTCTCATGACTATGATTGCTCTTGGCAAATTCTTCTACCAAAGTAGTTTGCCATTGCTTTCTTCTGGGCAGTGACTTAACAAGATGGGTGACTCCAGCCATTATCAATGTTCTTCAGGAATTGTCTGCCTGGCATCAGTGGTTGCATAGCCAGGACTTGTGATATGCTCCAGCTGCTCATACGACCATCCACTATCTGCTCCCATGGCTTCGTGATCCAGATCGGGTGGCTAAGCAGGTGTTACACCTTGCCCAAGGGTGACCTGCAGCCTAGGGAAGGGAAGGAGCACAGTACACCTCCTTTGGTAGAGATATATCTTTACCTCGCCACCCAGAATTGTGACTAGCCATATTTATTCAGGACAATGCAACTATATCTGGCAATGTAAACATTTTTGCATGACCACACTTTGCTTTATATTGTCACACAGGACACGTAGTTCTAGTACATATACAAAGGTCATTCACCTTGCACATAAACCAAGCTCTGATCTTGCAATGATAGCAACACCTAAATCCTAATATCTAATCCTAAATATCTAATATGTCATCTGGTGTTATCTATGTTCCGGCCGGAAGCACTCACTAAGTCCAAATGTTGAAGGTTCAAGTACCAATCCAGAGACTGACAGTCCAGTCCACTGCCTGCGTAATTCACTATCAAAGGAGCTGTCTTTTGGAATGAAGTGTTAGAATTCAAGAAATAGATGCAGGAATAGGCACTCAGATTATTGCTGATCTTTCACCACAGCACCACAATCCCGGTGGAATCCTATATCACTCGATACCTAAAAATCCATCAATCTCTCTTTTGAAAATACCTAGCAACTGAGCCTTCATAGCTCTCAGGGTGAGAATTCAAAAATGTCACTATGCTTTGGGTAAGAAAATGTTTTCTCATTTTTGTTCTGTTCAATCTCTTACTTTGAGACTGTTGCCACTTGTTCTTGAACGCCACCCAGGGGAAATATCAACCCTGCATCTACTCTGTCAAGCTCAGTGAAATATTTTGCATGCTTCAGTGAGATCACCTCTCATTCATTTAAACTCAGTAGAGTATGGTCATGCTGAAGGATCTCAGCCCAAAACGTCAACTCTTTTCCATAGATGCTACCTGGCCTGCTGAGTTCCTCCAGCATTTTGTGTGTGTTGCTTGGATTTTCAGCATCTGCAGATTTTCTCTTGTTTGTGAGTAGAGTATGGTCCAAGTGTTTAATTCTTTTCAATAATAAACACACAATCCCTGGAATCAATCTGTGAACCTGCTGTCTACTGGAAGCAGATTCTTCCTTAGCTGGAGAGGCCAGACCTGGAAGCATTGTTCCAGGTCTGGTCTCACCAGGACCCATATGATTGGAGCAAGACATCTCTCACTTTATACTCAAATTCTCAGAATCAGAATCAGGTTTATTATCACTGGCATGTGACATGAATTTGATAACTTAGCAGCAGCAGTTCAGTGCAAGACATAATGTAGAAGAAGAAAAATAAATAAATAAATTGCAGTATATGCAAATTCTCTTGCAATTAGGCTAACATATGCTGAACCTGCACATCACTATTAAGTGTTTTTAAGGATTCCCTTAATCTCTCATGTCCCTTTGTATTTTTCCTACCAAAGTGAATGACCTTGAGGAGGAATTTCTTTAGCCAAAGGATGGTAAATGTGTGGAGTTCATTGACATAGATGGCTGTGAAGGCCAAGTCATTGGGCATATTTAGAGCAGAGGCTGATAGGTTCTTGTTCAGTAAGGATGTCAAGGGTTATGGGGAGAAGGCAGAAGATTGGGGTTGAGAGGGATAATGAATCCACCATGATGAAATTGCGGAGCAGCCTTGATGGGCCGAATTCTGTTCCTATGTATTATGGTCTTATATTTTTTCCACATTTATACTTCATTTCTTGTGTCCTTGTCCATTAATATAATTTGTCTATATTCCCTTTAAGCTATTATCCATCCTCCTTTCTGCCCACGTTATCACAGTATTTTGTATCATTGTCAATGTTGCATACAATATATATGATCTTCTTATCCATCTCATTGGACTACGCACAGCTGTGGCCCCAGCACTGACCCCAATGGCACTCCAATGATCACATTCTTCAAACCCAAATATAACCCATTTATTCCTGCTCTTTTTTTCAGTCTATAAATGAATCAAAACACATTATACACGTCATCAAATAACCCTCAGTACCCATGTGTGCCAGCTTACTGAATTAGTTCTTGTGTGGTATCTTATCAAAGATCTTCTAAAAGTCCACATACACCACATCAACTGCTTTACCCTCATTTATCTTGCTAGTAGAAACCTAAAATGTTTCCAACAGATTTGTTAAACATGATTTTCCTTTTGTAAATGCATGTTGATTCTGTCCAATTAATATGTTTTATTAATCTTTCCAGCATTTTCCATAGTACTGATGTCAGTTTCTTGTTTTCTTACAAAATGGGAAATAATGATATTACATTTGTTACTCTCCCATTTGTGGGAATTGTTATAGAATCTACTAAATTTTGAAGGATGACGATCAGTGCACCCATTTTCTTTATACCCTTCTCTTCAAATGTTTGATGTATAGATCAATAGATCAGGGGATTCAGTGTCTGTAATTCCTTTTTGTTTCTCCAATACTTGTTTTATCTTCATGTTACTCTCTCTGTGTTCCTCACTTACTCAAGAATAGTTCTCCTCCATTATTTCCTCTACTTTCTTCCATGAAAGCGGATTTAATTTCTGTGCCATTTCTTTGCTTTCTAATGTAATTTCTTCCCTCTCAGTCCATAAAGGATCAACATGAACTTCAGCTGATGTTCTACCTTTTACATCTTTACCGCTGTATGTTTGTAAGTTTCTCATATTCTAATATCCCTTTCTTTATCAATGCATTAGTTTTCAATTATTGAATTATTAAATTTTCCAGTCCTCAGGCATACTTCTTTCTTGGGTCACATTAGAAATCTTTTCTTTTTATCTAATACTGTCTATAATTTCTCTAATAGCCAAGGCAAAGTTGCTTTCTTTATTGGATTTTTGCCTTTTATATAATATAATACTAAGTATTAATTTTTTAAAAGTTATCCATTTTTGGATTTCTTTCATATCATCCAATTTAGTTTCCAGATCTACCATAGAAAACTCATACCTTATGCTTGATTCAGATTTAAGACTTTGGTATCAGAATGAAGCAGATAATTTTGAATATTAACAGGTATTCAAAATTCTGTTATGATCACAGCTCTTCCAAGGGCCCTTTGCTGCCTGATCACCTATTAACCCTTACTTATTATACAGTAGAAGAAATAAAAAAGGGTCTGTTTCCTCATTGGTTCCTTGTCTAGAAACTATCTCTTAAATGTACCTTGATTCATCCTGCATATTATTAATGTTAATATGATTTGCCAGATTTTATGTCAACTAAAGCCCCCCACCTCATGATTGTTATACTAACTTTGTTATGTGCACCTTCAATTTCCTGATTAATACTACGACCTAAACTATCATTTCTGTCAGGTAGCCAATATACAACACCCTTCAAAGTTTATTGCTTTTTGTTTCTAAGCTCCACCCAGAATGATTCTACTATTTGACTTTCAGAGCTAAAATCCTTTACCTCATTTTTAAATCAATTCCCTTTGCCATTTTTCTGTTGCTTCAATATTATGTATTCCAGAATATTTAATTCCCAACTGTGATCACTCTCTGAGAGGGCCATTTATTTCTACTTGTGCTATTAGTTCACTTTTCTTGTTGCACATGTGACTTGCATTCAGAAAAAAAGAACCTTCTGTTTTACCATTCATGCAATTTTTCCTGGTCTGACATCAATTTCAGGTACAAACCTACATTTGTAAGCATGGCCCCATTCTGCATCTATTATCATTAATAATACAAGAACAAAGAACTGCAGATGCTGGAAATCTGAGATAAAAACAAAATGCTGGAAACTGCAGATTGGGGACCATCTATGGAAAGCGAAGTTATGTTAATGTGTCAGGACAAAAATCCCTCATCAGAAAATTAGAAAACAAGTTAGTTTTATATTTCGAGAAGGATAGTAGAGGGACAAAAAAACCCAGATTATTTCTCATAGAATTAGACAAGGGTCTTCCAATTTTTCCCAATGTTCATAGAGCTAACTGGTAAATAGATTATTGAGGGAAATTAAAGAGAGAGAACACAAACAGACGTGTGTGTTAAAGCTGTGAAATGCAGGTCAGAACTACTTTTAAATACTGAATTGAAAAGGAGAATGTTGAAAATGCCAAGCAGATCAGGTAGTGTCTTTAGAGAAAGAAAAAGAGAGGTAAAATTGCACATGGATAACAGCAAAACTATCCAGTTCTAATATAACAGAAAAAAAGAGCTATCTGAAATTGTGAAATTTGGTATTGAATCCCAAGGGCTGAAATGTGCCTAGACAGAAAATAAGGTGGTATTCCTCTTTAGTTCAGGAGGCCAAAGACAGATGTGTCAGGATAGGAATGGGATGCAGAATTAAAATGACAGACATCAATGAAGGTATCTTGCAAAACAGTCCTTCAAACTGCATTTGGCTTCTTCAAAGTAGAGGAGGACATATAGCGCACGCCAATTTCCTTACACAAATGAATTGCTGTTCCCATTATGAACCCCGGGGGAGCTGCTGCAGCTGGCAGGAAATGGCTTACCTGTGAGTCAAGAACCTTGCTCACCCACTCCCAGATGAGGGGACAAGGTCAGGAATTAGTTCCCTGCCATGCTTTAGCATTTCAGTAGGAGAGCAACTGCAGCAGAGGCTATGTTGTTTATGAACTGTCAGTCAGCCTTTTGAACCTCTTCTCAGGCTGGGATAGAGTTCAGGTAGATAGTATGTTCTGTGATGGAGTCAAGGACACGGCATCAAGCACACAGTGTTGGCAGAGGAGATCTTTTGAAGTATATCCTTTAGCAAGTGCTGACTGCCTCCCTGCCCTGAATAAGCTCAATAATCATGATGCAGGCAAATTGGTTGTTACATTTCTTACACTTCAAATATTAGTCTTTGGTTGTAAAGCACTTTGGTGTGTCCTGAGCTGATGAAAAGCATTATGAAAACGCAGTTCTTTCTTTAAATAATGTGCGCTGTGGGGCTGCTCTAAAGTGAGTTACCTTTCCTTACATTCTACTCTCTGTTGAAACATTTAACTGGTTAAAGGCAGTCCTGTCAGAAAAAAAAATCCCTAAGTGATATCACGCTAGATGAGCGAGAAAAGCTGAGGGTTCTTACAGGTAAGTCACTTTCAACTATCGATCCATAACCATGGAGGGAGTGCAAGCTCAGAGCAGTGTCTTGGTAATTGACAGATTTAAGAGAAGAAATGGCTGTGGATTCAATGAATCAAAAAAACAACTGTTCTGCTAATAGGTCCAGGACCAAAATCATCAATCATTTCTCCTTCCACTAATGCTGCTTGACTTGCTAAGCATTTTCTCTGTTCAATAAAATAGTGATCAGGTTCAGGGGGCTGTGAAAGTAAACATGACAAAAGAGTTACATGATCCGATACTCTTGAATCAAAGAAGTTAATCATATAATAACTTGAATAGAAAGGTGCATACAGGCTATGGTGTGCAGGGAATTGCAATATTGCTTCAGCCAGCAGCTCCCATTACATTACTAGCAGTGTAAGAAATTCACCCATAGAAAGCAGCATTGTTAGGGATAGAGGAATAGAAGGGAAGATCAGAGTTAACAATTGGAGTAGTGTACAGAGCATAATCAAGCAATATAGCAAATAGCAAAAAAAAAAGTTAAAATATGTAATGAAAATCCTGCCAAAGGGTTTTGGCCTGAAACGTTAACTGCACTCTTCTCCAGGAATGCTGCCTGGCCTGCTAAGTTCTTCCAGCATTTTGTGTGTGTTGCTTGGATTTCCAGTATCTGCAGGTTTTCTCTTGTTGGTGATATATAATAATAAGTCCTGTTTGATTCAATTGCAAAATATCTGTAGAGAAAATATTTCTCTTATTATCTAGGATTTTACATTTCATTGGAAATTGAAAAATACTTCCTTAGAGTTATGTACCTAATTTTATGTAAGGTAAAATCCCAATTTTCTTTCAGTTCTGCAACTTGGTCAATTCTCAGTCTAATACTGATAGGATGGCATCACTTAACCAGTAAATACATTTCTCCACAGAGATCTGCAGAGATCACAGCAGTTCATTCCTATTCTGAGTACTATTGACTGAACAGGAATTGGATTCAGACTACACAATCTCATTGGAGATTGCACCAGTATAGAATAAATCCAAAAACCAAGAGATTTTATTATGTGACCCATTTTATAAGTGCAAAGCTGCCGAAGGATCCAGTATGACTTGAGTATGCATAAACATGTTCCGAGGGAACTGAACTTCCCACGACATTGTAGGGGCTGTTCAGCAGATATTTGGAGCTGTGCCTGGACTGACATATGCAAACAAAAACTTAATGCATTGTTACAGACCCCTTGAGAAATTAGATTGTGACAGCCTTTGCCCTGAACTGTGCAATTCCTTCTGGCAATCAGCAGCCAAATCAGGATTTCTTGGAGGGACAAATGGCAGTTGCTGCTGAAAAGGTATATTGGATCATTTGATACTCACTTCAAGATATAATCCATTTATTGCTCTCTCATTTAATTCTCTCTTGAATTCTTTTAAGTGGCACGATACTGTATATCACACTAACTTGAATAAACCAACTTGAGTCCTGACCTCTACGTGGAACTTGGATATTCTCGGTGTGATCATATGGGGTTCCTCCCACATCCCAAAAATGTGGGTTGTGAAGTTAAGTGGCCACTGTAAATGCCCCCCTAATGTGTAGATGAGGGGTATCTTGGTACATATTAGCACCAATGACATAGTTAGGAAAGGTGAGTAGGTCCTGAAGAGAGATTTTAGGGTGCTATGTAAAAAGCTGAAAAGCATGACCTCCTGGGTAGTAATCCCTAGATTGCTGCCTGTACCATGCACCAGAGAGGGTAAGAATAGGAACATCTGGCAGATAAATGTGTGGCTGAGGAACTGGTGCAGAGGGCAGGAGTTCAGATTTCTAGTTCATTGAGATGTCCTCTGTGAAAGATATGATCTGAACAACGGGTCAGTTTACACCTGAACCTGAGGGAGACCAATATTCTTTTGGGCAGGTTTGCTAAAGCAGTTGGGGAGATTTTAAACTAATTTGGCTGGAATGGAAATTGGTGTTTTAGGTCTGAGAATGAGGCAGGTGGTGTACAAGTAGATGCAGTACGTAGTGAGACTGTGGAGAAGAAGAGGTTAATGATAGGGCAAAACTGCAATCAATTGGATCAGTTGCAATGTAAAGTGGAAAAATTGAATAGGGTGATGAATACAGGACTGAAGGTATTAGAGTCGGATGCACAAATACTGAATAAGATAGATGAATTTGGAGCATAGTTACGGATCGTCGTGTATGATGTGGGCATCACTGAGTCGTGGCTGAGTGATTATAGATGGAAACTAACATCCAAGGATACACATTGTATCGAAAGGACAGGCAGGTAAGCAGAGGCGCTGGCATGGCTCTCTTCATAAAAAATGAAATCAAATCCTTAGAAAGAGATGACATAGGATCAGAAGGTGTAGAATTGTTGTGGGTAGAGCGAAGAAATTGCATGAGTAAAAAGACCTTGATGGGAGTTATACACAGGCCTCCGAACAGTAGCAAAGATGTGGCCTACAAATTACAACGGGAGAAAGAAAATGTATGTCAAAAGGGCAATGTTGCGAGAGTCATGGGGGGTTTCAATATACAGGTAGATCGAGAAAATCAGATCGGTGCTGGATCCCAAGAGGGGGAATTTGTAGAACGCCTACAAGATGGCTTTTTAGAGCAGCTTGTGTTTGAGCCCATTTGGGGATCAGCTATTCTACTTTATAAGGCACTGGTGAGGCCTCTCTTGGAGTATTGTGAGCAGTTTTGGATGCTATATTTAAGAAAGTATGTGCTGACATAGGAGAGGATTCAAAGCAAGTTCATGAAAATGATTCAAGGATTAAAAGGCATATCATATGAGGAGCATTTGATGGTTTTACGCCTGTACTCATGGGAATTCAGAGGAATGGGGGGAAGGGTCTAGATGAAACATATCAAATATTGAAAGGCCTCAAAAGAATAGATGTGGAGCGGATGTTTCCTATGGTGGTGGAGTCAGAAGACACAGCCTCAGAATAAAGCGATATTCAATTAGAGCAGTGGTGAATTTGCAATTTGTAGCTGTGGAGGCCAAGTCATTGGGTGTATTTAAGGCAGAGGTTGATAGATTCTTGATTAGTCAGGGCATGAAAGGTTAAGGGGAGAAGGCAGAAGATTGGAGCTGAGAGGAAAATGGGTCAGTCATAATGGAATGGTGGAGAAGACTCAGTGGAATAAGTGACCTAATTCTGCTCCTATATCTTATTGTCTTAAGGTCTTATGGATTGAGAAGAAAATAAAAGTACCATCACAATAAATTTGAATTTTAAAAATAAACATGGAGATACAGAAGCAAATATTAGAGAATTTAACCGAAAGCTATATCGGAGGTGGATTTTGATAGAAATTGTGTAATTGGAGGCAGTGGGGTCTCAGCATAGAATGCACAACTATCAATAATGGGACAAAGGAAGACAGAAATCCTTCCAGGAAGATTTTAGTATTAAGGATGAGTGAGACTTGGAAGGAATGAATAGACAATTATTTTAGGTTGCTGATTGCTGGGTGAAACATATGTAGGTCAGCTAGAGCAGGAGTAAGTGTCAATGGAACATGATCAATAGAATGTGAACAAATTTAAATTTGTACAACTTGAGGGTGGTTGAATCTGGAGAGCACCTTTTAATTGCTGGCCCTGGAGGTGACAAGTTCTGAGGCTGAATTTCAGCAGCAGATGAACTTGGGATGAAAATGTTTAATGTTTCAAAGGATGGAGATGATTCACACTAAGAAAGTCATCTTGGTGTTGAGCATGATGCTGTGAGTGCGTGTGGCTGATTAACTTATTTCTATCCCATGTGACACCAGCCTAAATCAACTCATCCAATGATAGCATCCATTCCTTGAAACCTTGACAGTTTCAATACATTGACATTCCCACCACCCCACCCACCCAACCCAACTTCCTTCAGTTAAACCCCTGTGAAGCTGAGATCATCCAAAACAATACTGCCTCAACCTAACTTGTACCAAACTCTGTTCTTCTTTGCTATTTTGAACAAACATTGGCTTACATTAAACAGTGCTTTCAAAATCTTTGTCCAAGCTTGAAATCATTTGTCTCCTCTCGATCACTACCATATCTTCCAGCCTTACCATTTTCTTGGACATTTGTGCTCCACCAGTCTTGCTCTCACATTCTTACCGAATACTTGTTTCCTCCACCCTCATTCATTTGGTTGAACTATTTCACCTTTTGACCAACTTCATCTTTAACTTCCCTCACTATTTTCAACTCAAAGATGTAATTGTGGGGACCTGTTCAGGTTGAAGCGTTGTTTGTCTCCCTGTGGGGAATGTGGAATAGTCCCTTTTGCAGTGCTCGCTTTGGCAGCACATATACTAGAGCTGGAACGATACTGAGAAGATTAGCATGGCCCCTGTACAAGGATGACATACAAATTTGTGAAGCAGTTCATATTTTGGCTTGGTGGGGAAGGACCACAGTGTACGGTTCTTCTGCTACTGGAGAAGGAGGGGCCGTTTTATGTGAGGATGCCCCTCAATTATTGTAGTAGTTTTCTATGCCAGGGGCCACATGTGTGGCAGCAGTGCTATTGATGCGTAGGGATGTAATACAACTGTACCAAAATCATTGATTGTGAATGTGAAGAATTAAAAGGTATTACACTTTTATTCTTGTAAATATTTTTGTTATGAATAAAGCTTTTTTAGATAAAAAATAGTTTTTAACCTCATTTGTTTTTTTCTAGTATGTTGATCACATCAAACTGCTATCTATCCCCAGAAAGAACTGAAAACATTCATCACTGTTCTTGTCAATTTCCATTTGCCTGTCACTTTAATTCTCCATCCATCCCACTTCCACTCTAACAGTTCTGCCATTGGCTTCTTGGACTGTTCTAATTAAGCTACAACTTCAGCTTGAGGAACAAAATCTGATCTTCTTGAATTAGGACTTTATACTGAATTTCTGCCTTTCCAGTTTGTGTTAGAACTGGCCAGTTTTGATATAAAGTTGTAAGCCTATAATGTTTAATTGGGTCTCCTGCTCCCCAGGTGTTGTGTGACCTGCTGAGTATTTTCTCTGCTTAACTTTAGCATTTGAACTGCATTACATAGCACAGTTCCAGCATTGTGTACTTTCTCTGTCCTCTGTTCTCTTTCGTTGCCTTCTTGTTACATCTCCTCCAGAACAGCCATGATTAACAATCTTCACCACTACCACTTGCGTTATTCGGTCTTTCTTAGTCTTCATTCTGCCCTCTTTCTATAATTTAAAATATGTATAATTTCTAACTATTCCTAGTTCTGGAGAAATTAAATTAATTTGATTTGTTAACTCTTTTTCCAACATGTTCTGTTTTGTTTTCCTGTATTTGCAACTTTTTACTTTTCAGTCCAGAGTTATGTAATCTCTCCTCATTACTTAAACCCTTGCAGCTCTGATGACATCCTGGTGAATCAAAACTATACTCATTCTAAAGCAAACATTCTCCCTTCTTCTGAGTTGTATATACTATAAAATTCTACATGTGCTCCAAAACAAGACTTTGTGTAGTTGGTGAAAAATGTTCTTCCCATCATATTCCAGGTAGCTATTTATAAAGTCTGAAAATTCGTTAATACTTTGACTACTTTTTGAAACTGACAGCTTAATTTTAGTGATCAATCTTAAAGAACGTCTATATCTCTTTGGCCCTTCAAGATTCCTTTCTGTTTGTCTTTTAATATGCATAGGTCTATTTTTGTTGATTCAAAATTGTGAATTCATATTTGCATTGTAATCCACTTGCTTGCCCACACACTTAATCAAACAACATTTCATTGTAAATTATCCAGATTATGTACTATCAAGTCAAAACAACTCAAATTTATTTTTGTGCATGAGCATAGTGAGGTACAGGTACAGCATGAGCTGCCTTTGGGAGACTTCGGCGTAGAGTCTTTCAGAACAGGAGCCTCCGTCCCTCCACAAAGGTTGCCGTATACCAAGCAGTCTGTGTCACCGCCCTCCTTTATAGCTGTGAAGCTTGGGTAACCTACGGCCATTACATCAAGTCCTTGGAGCACTTCCACATAAGCTGCCTCCAGCACATCCTGGGAATTACCTGGCGTGAGCAGTTGCCTCACACTGAAATACTTCTAAAGACCAACTGCAGGAGTATTGAGGCCATGATCACCCAGCGGCAGCTGCAGTGGCTGGGGCACATGATAAGGATTTATACGGCCAGCTACATCATGGTTGACGCTCAGCTGAAGGGCCGAGAAGCGCTATAAGGTTCAGATGAAGAATTCTTTAAGGAAGTGCAAGATCAGACCCGAGGAACTGGAGGATGTTGCTGCTGACCATACCATTTGGCGGCAGTTGTGTAGGGACAGGGATAGTATTCTGGAGATGGAAAGAACAACCAGAGGACAGCAGAAGAGAGCCAGGAGAAATGCAGCCATGGTTGCCACCACTAACACATATACATGTTCCACCTGCAATAGAGCTTGTGGGTCTAGGATAGGACTGTATTGTCATCAAAGATCTCACCGTTAAAGGAGTGGACGTCATCATCGGATCTCGATGGACAACCGAAGAAGAAGAAGACCGGTACAACGGAAATCTTTTTTGCAGCAGCATCACAGGCACATAGTTTTGGACAACACACAAAATATAGATTAAATATAAAGTATATATCAAATATATAACAAAGAGAAAATGCTATGCAAAACAAGGTATTAATGATGATCATAAATGATTACTGAATGTCATTGGCAAACTTTCATTTTGGACCACTTGCTTAATAGTAAATGTACGACATAGTTGAAGTCTGAATTCAAATCTTTATTGATTATGAATACTGTAGGTCGGGTTTCAGAAAGTTCCAATGAAGACATATTCCAGTTCTTCACATGAACTATTGCTTCATTCCCTATGAACCATTCTCTATTGCTATTCAGAATACAGCATTCTCTCAAAAATCTGGACAAGATTCCTATTTCCAACATTATTGAAAACAGAACTATCTCATTTGTATTTTGCAGTATGGTGTCTGCTTTTGGTTTCTCAATAATAGCTGCAAAAGTAATTAAATGATTTGGAGATACCAGGAGAACATAGGGATAAATTAATTGCAAATCCTTGGTAAGCATTTGTGGCAGGATGTTTACCTTGCCAGCGAAATCACATTTACCTTCAGAAGAAAAATGTCAGAATAATGAAGACAGAATGTTTATTAAGTAACTATAAAAATAACTAGGAATAACATGAAACAAATTGTTAAGTAGTCATTTTGCAAGTGACAAGTGCAATGAATAACTAGTTAATGTATTTTCAATGTTCTGTGATACAGGATTTCAGCAAGGTGGAAGAGTGAACTAAAGTATTGGAAGTACAAAGAATTACTATTAAGAATTGGTAACTTGTTCCTCTGCTATGCTCTTAAATGAACAGAATGTAACAGACAATAGGCAGGCTTAGTGAAGGACGGTGCCTTTTTAACAAGCATCAAACAACATATAATTACATTTTCAAATTAAAAGAAGCATGTGAGGAAATCTTATGAATGGTTTTATTTAGAAACATGTTATGCTCTTCCTTACCAGACAGCAATCTTGTATGAGGCTTCAGGAATCCTGTGGATTGGACCTTGCAGACTTGTGACACTACAACTTGTTTGTTTAGAAGCTTGAATACTAAAAGAACAATACAATTAATGCAGCATTCTTGGCAATATCCTGATCATTTGATTTTTTAAGTATTAGTAACTTTGGGCAAGACTCAAATAATGTTGCAGAAGAATGCTGCATTTTAACTTGGTTTCCATCCAGTATCATTGAATCTTTATTTCATTATTCTCCTTATCATCTTTGGAACTTCCTCCATGTTAGCACAGTTGAACTAGTCCTATTCATCTCTTCTGTGGTCCATCTCTGTATCATGGTACATTGCTTGTTCCAATCCATTATCTTCACTATATTCTACAAGGGCATCACCCCTTGTTACTTCATATGGAATCCACCTGCTCCATTGTTTCTGATCTACGTTTGTACCTTCTGTCTTTTCCTTGGACAGTGGGGCATCAATCTGCAATTGTAATTCCACAACCACCACTGTGCATTATGGATCATACAGAATTTTCACCAAATTATAGGTTTCCCCAGCTTATGAATGCCCAATTTATGTAGAGCCTACATACAAATGAGTGTTTGTGGGACTGATTTACCAGCTACCGTGGGGCTGCAAACATCTTCTGCCACCTAAGAACTCAGTAGACAGCTACACCTCTGACTGTTTGGGTTATGAATAGTTTACACTTATGGAACCCTGCTGTCACCTGGGGATGATGTGTATGCTGTTTGGCCCTGGACAAAACACTGCTTTCTGTGGCTCAATTGCAGTTCTTGGCGTTTGTCAACCTCACAATTTCTGCATGTTTCTGAGCTGAAACGCTATACATTCTCCTTTAGCACAAATACCTATTTTACTAATGCAACATTACCTTTATTATCTCGCCCCACTGGCACTTAAACCTTTGTTCGTACTTTGCAACTTTTAGAGTTGGCTTCTTAAACATTTCCTTGTTATGGGCTGTGCTAGATAAATTATAATTTAGTCAAAACTGTGCCACCTTGTTCCCTCCCATCTTAAATATCTCTTCCCCTTTTCCAGCAGCTTCTGTTTACTTTCAGTGGTTCACATTCACCAATACACTGAATTGAAAACTGATTTCTTCACCTACAATGTGGCCTTTACCCACTATGTATCTGCAAATTCTTTAGTTCTCCACCCCTGCTCATTTCCAAGATTCTAATACTGTACACCCTGTTCCAGCACCACTAGCAAAGCCTTCTAGTATCTCAGTCTGTACTATTTCATTAGCTCTCTCTGCTGCAGAGATTTACTTCAGTCACTTCTCCAGGTACCCCTTCTATTGATCTGCCCTCGGATGCTCAAAGCATCACAGAACTCTAAAAATGCAAGCTGTCATTTATTTAAAGTTATCCTTAATTTTCATAAAACTAATGTGTAATTGTTTAATTTTAACTGTTGTAAATAGACTACATCTATACATAGTATTGAAAGAGATGGATATTAAATATTACTGGAAATAATTACTGTGCCAGTAATCAGTTTATAGTATTTTTAACAAATAGATTGACCATAACCTTGGTTTATACATCTAGAATAAGAGGCATATTTTTCACATCAATTTTTAAGGTAGCTTAGAGGTTAAAAAAGTAACCACAGTTAAATCTACTAATTTACAACAATCTCTGTTTTAAAACCAAGCTATCAATTGGTATTTCTATGCAAAAGGCTCATTCTATTTATCTGCTGTCTCTGCTTTATCTGTTCTCTGATCTACTTTTATTGATTCTGACTGTTTACATTGAATTGTGGCCTGAGCTGCTTTGAATTCTTGTTCAAAGTTTATCAGAACTTTAAACGTAAGCGTGTGATTTTCAGAATAAAGTTCCTAATACTTTAGAGTTAGATTTAAAATGCAACTTCTCAAATTAAAAAGCAACGGTAATTCATTGACATCTTTGCAGATAAATGCAACATGCCAAAGAGGCCTCCAAACACATGATCTGTCCAAATGAAGAATACAAGTTGAAGTTCAAGTTTAATTGTCATTCAACCATACACATGTACATAGCTAAATCAAACAGCATTCTTCCAGGCCCAAGGCACAAAACAAGCTATATACATAAAGTTACAATAGCACATACAGTCACAAAATAATATTAGCATAAGTCCTTGATTGGCATGGCCTGAAGGTTGACAATGCATGGGATGATATCCCGGAGCCACATTTCTGCAAGAACAAGCATAGAGCAGTTCGTCATCTTGTGCTAGGTGAGCCACAAATGAAGGGAATCCAACTTGTCTTCCAGAGAGTGAACACTCAAGAGCAGCACTGATGGGAGAGCCGGCCCACAGGAGCCAGCCCCCAACCCAGCACTTCAAGCTCCAGCCATCTCTCTGTTCTGTCGACCAAGCCGAGAGAGCCCTGCTAGCAGCCGAGGGGGTAACATCTTTTTGAACTTGCTCCTACCTTACCTATCTTTTTGTTTCCTACCAGTTTTTTGAAACCTTATTATAAATCTCAATATTGCTCTATTATGTCTTTGAGAATGACTAAAGCCCCTGCAAAAGAAAAAGAAGATGATTCTCCAACCACTTTGGAATCAATTGGAGATTTTCGTAAAAAGCAAAGAACAGAACTTTCTGACGAATTTCACAGCTTAACATCAAGTTGGACACTACTTAACAAACTCTAATCGAACATGATAAGCGAATTAAGGAGAATAAAGAAACTTTGTCGATACTGAAAGCGGACTTAGAAGACATAAGAAAGCTCTGCAAAAAATTATCATTATCTAATGAAAAATTAACAAAGAAGATTACCAACCTGGAAAGCAGAAGCAGAAGGAACAATCTACGTATTCTGGGTCTTGAAGAATCGATTGAAGGCGCCCACCTCACGGAGATTTTTGCAAGCTTTCTGAAGCAGCTATTCCCTGATTTATTGCCGTCTGTGCCTAAGTTGGACCGTGCCCACTGGTCACTGGCCCCGAAGTCTAAGCCAGGGGAATGACCCAGGTCGGTTATTCTGTGTTTTCATGAATTTCATACTAAGGAGCTTTTATTCCGTCATACCCGTCGAGTAGGAATGATCGATTACAACAGGAAAATGATTAGATTCGTGGAAGATTATACACCAGAGATTATGGCTGAACGTGCCAAGTATAAAGAGGTTATGTCGCTGCTTTATAACAAAGGGTTTAAGCCCTCCCTTTGCTTCCCCGCACATCTTAGAATCGTTCTGAAAAATGGTGTGCAGAAATGACTGGGATCGGTTGAACACACACAGAAGTTTTTGAAAGCAGACGATTAATTGTGTTATAGCTCTTACAAGAGCAATTATCTTTTTAATGTTGGATAGAATAAGGTTTTAATAAACTTATGTTTTGACCGTTTATATATCTTGCTTTTTGTTATTTTCTTTGATTTTTTTATTACTTTACTCTTTTTTTGAAGTTTTTCTATATATATATATATATATATTTTGAAATTGTTAAAATGAATCCTCTTAAGTTTTGGATTTCTGATCTAAGTTTATTTTGTCTGTTTTCTCTTAGTAGGAACATAATATCCTTGAATGATTGGAGTTTTGCCAGCAGGGTTTCTTTGGGAGGGTTGTCTTTAGGGTTTAGCATGCCCTCTGTTCTTTGGACAGCTTTTTTGGCTTTGGGAGGGGAAGGGGTGGCGTTTCTATTTTCTTTGGAAGCTACATTGGGCGACCATCCAAATTTTCTGTTTGAGTACCTTATTTTATGCTTCATTCTCCGGTTCTAATAATTTACTGTCAGATCTTTTAACTCTTCTGTTAATCAGTATTTAAAATGGATCAAAATATTAATTTACTTAGTTTTAATGTGAAAGTGTTAAATCATCCTGTGAAATGGAATAAGATTTTTGCTTATATGAAAAAGTCAAGGGCCCCCTTTATTTTTCTACAAGAATCGCACGTACATAGTTCTGACAATGCATGTCATTTTAACCAGTGGAGGGGTTTACAATTTCATTCTTCATTCAGAGCAAAATCTCGAGGGGTCTCGATTTTTATAGACAATACAATTTCTTTTGTTCAACATAAAGTTGTTTCTGACCCTAATGAGTGATTTGTCATAGTGTCAGGGAAACTAGATAATAAATTAATTGTAAACAACAGGAATTCTGCAGATGCTGGAAATTCAAGCAACACACATAAAAGTTGGAGCCCTCCAACTTTCAAATCCCTTACTCATTCTTCCTTCAGTTAGTCCTGACGAAGAGTCTCGGCCTGAAACGTCGATTGCACCTCTTCCTAGAGATGCTGCCTGGCCTGCTGCGTTCACCAATAAATTAATTGTATTTGCTAATGTGTATGCCCCCAATCTGGATGACCCAGGATTTTTTTGAGCATTTCTTTTCAATCCTCCCAGATTTGAGTCTTTATTCTTTAGTGATGGGAGGAGATTTTAATTGTTGTCTAGACCCAGTATTAGATCGTTCTTTTCCTAAATCAGCCAAACCTAATAAATCAGCTTTATTTATTCAATCCTTTCTAATGAAATGTGATATTGTTGATGTCTGGCGTTTTTTTTTTTACCCAGCAGAAAGGGAGTATTCATTCTTCTCTCTTGTCCGTCATTCCTATACCAGGATTGATTATTTTTTTTTTATTGGTAGTCAAGTGATTCCATTAGTTCGATCCATTGAATATAAAGAAATAGCTGTATCTGTGTCACAATGGGGTGTTGGGAATGGACTCAAATGCAAGACGCAGACACTGAAGTACAAGGAACAGGACTTGACTAGAGTAGGGACGTGACAGGATTCAGACCAGGAGCAGGGACAAGAACACAGACTTTGGCTAGGGAATGTGGGACCAGGACTAGAAACCATGGACTAGGAGACAAGGCTTCGACTCCCAAGCCCAAGACTGGACAAGTACCCAGAACCTGGGTCTTGCCTCGGGCTCGGACCCCGGAACTAGGCAAGGACATGACATGGCTTCAGGACAGGATGTGGCTGGGGACTAGAGGCCTGAGCTTGGAGACAGGCTGTGGTCTTTGCTCTTGAGGCTGGGGGCTTGGGTTCTCGGAGCCTGGCCGTGGGATCGTCGAGGCTTGGGTTCTCGGAGCCTGACCGCGGGATCTTTGTCTTGAAATGCAGAGGCTGATAACTTGGAGGCTGGAGCAGAGAGATCGAGGGAACTAAACATCAACAGAGCCAGGACTCATCGTTAACACGACACCAACATGAGACAGGACAGTACATAGACATAGAGCTGGGACTTATACTTAGACAAGCTGGGACTCAACCTCCCCACACCAAGGTGGGACAGGTCCACCTGTTGGGTAACGGCAGAACAGCCGGACTTACCCAACAGAGGCAAAGACATGACAAGTCCCCCTGCAGGGCAAGAGCAAAACAGCCTGATTTACCCCACAGAGGTGAGGACAAGACAGGACCCCCCACAGGGCAATGGCAGAATGGCCTGACTTACCCCATGGAGGCAGGGACAAGACAAGACATGACCAGCCACAGGGCAACAGCAGAACAGCCTGACTTACCCCACAGAGGCAAGGACAAGACAAGACAGATCCCTCCCCACCCCCACACAGGGCAACAGTAAAACAGCCTGACTTACCCCACAGAGGCAAGGACAAGAAGAGACAAACACCAAAGAACAACAGACAGTTCCATCTCTGCTCCAGGGTTACTCCGAGTCACAGCTACAGCCAGCAACCTCAGCTGGCTACAGAAACAGCCAGATCCCTACCTAACTTGGAGCAGCTGGCAGCCAGTCAGCTGGCCCGAGAAACAGCCAAATCTATACAGCAAAGACCGCTCCAACTACTGACAGCAAGGCTCCATAAGGGGATGGTCCCCTAATGCAGCCTAAAGATGGCAAGTGGCCACTCTAGCCTTCCACTGGCAGGTTGCTCCCAGGGGACCTTGACAAGACAAACCAGCAGCCCACACTCCACCCTAAGGCTACTTATATTCCAAGCCCAAAGATGGGAATCAGGTGCATATGATTAACTCAACCAAATGCAGGACAGCTGGAAGACCCGGAGTCCTGAGTCCACAGACGGGACTGTGAACCGGAATGTGGACTTCACAGATCGGACCATGACAATCTGATCATTCTCCTGTATTTCTATCTTTAAATCTTCCTGATTTCACTCATATGAACAGATCCTGGCATTTTAATTTAACTTTCTTATCTGATAAGGACTTTCTAAAATTTCTAGAGAATCAAATTACTCTTTTTTTGAAGAAAATGCGTTGGAAGAGACTTCTAGTCTTACCATTTGGGACACTTTCAAGGCATATATTAGAGGACAAATTAACTCCTATACTGCATATATTAAGAAAAAAGCTAATAAAGAGAGAACTGACTTAGTTAATCAATTAAAACAACTAGACCAGAAATATGCTTTGGCACCAGACCCTGAACTATACAAAAGACATATTGAAATTAAAACTAAATATGATCTTCTTATAATGTATTCAATTGAAAGCCGACTTTTAAAAGACGGAAGCCAATTGTATATACATGGAGAAAAACTGGTAAGCTATTGGCTAATCAGTTGAAGACCTTTATAGCTAAACGGCAAATTAAAGAAATTCGCAAAACCAATGGTGATTTGACAGCTGACCATTTTGAAATGAATGACACTTTTAGAAAATTTTATCCTAAACTGTATAGTTCTGACTTTGTTAAAGTTAATACTGCAATGAACAATTTTTAGACCAATTCAATATTCCTGGACTTTCAGTTGATAATCGAAAGCAGTTGGATCAACCTTTTTCTCAGGGGGAAATCACTGAGGCTATACGTTCATTGCATTCTGGGAAATCTCCAGGACCTGTCGGATTCTCTGGAGAATTTTATAAGGCTTTTTCTTCATTGCTTATACCTCATTTATGTTCTGCCCTTACTGATTCCTTCAAGGTGGGTAGGTTGCAAGAGTCTTTTGATGAAGCTTCCATTTTGCTTATTCTTAAAAAGAATAAGAATCCCACTGAATGCTCTTCATATAGACCAATTTCTTTACTCAATGTTGATGCTAAGAGCCTATCTAAAGTTTTGGCCCATAGACTCGAGAATATTATACCTTCTATAATATCTGATGATCAGACAGGATTTATTAAAAGTTGATATTCCCATTTTAATATATGACCACTGTTAAATGTTATGCATTCTCCATTCAAGGAAATATTGAATGTGTGATTTCTCTGGATGCGCAGAAGGCTTTTGACTGAGTTGAATGGAATTAACTATTTAAAAACTTAGAAAAATTTAATTTTGGGCCCAATTTTATTTTTTGGATTAAGCTACTTTACTTATCTCCCTCCGCTCAGGTCCTTACTAACTTTCAGTATTCTAAACCAATTAAATTCCAACGTGAAACCGACAAGGATGTCTGTTGAGCCCTTTGCTTTTTGATTTAGTATTTGAACCTTTAGCAATTGCCTTTCGAGAGTCTAAAGATATCACTGGTATCTTAAGGAAAGGTACTATTCATAAAGTTTCACTTTATGCTGATGACCTATTGCTTTTTATATCTAATGTTACAACTTCTTTACCCTCTGTGTTTCTGTCACTGACTAATTTAGTCAGTTTTCAGGATATAAATTGAATTTACATAAGAGTGAATTGTTTCCTTTAAATAATTTGATACCATCCGATATTAACTCTCCTTTTAAAATTGTAAGAAAACAATTTACATATTTGGGTGTAATAATCACTAAGAATTATAAAGATCAATTCAAAGAAAATTTTCTAACCTTAATAAATTATGTGAAAAAGACACTTTCTAATTGGTCGCCTCTCTCTTTATCATTTATTGGTCGAATTAATTCTATTAAAATCAATATTTTACCTAAATTTATAAAAATTTAGGACCCTCACAGCAGAGTGTGGCTGGAATGCAGAGGTACTGCTGGCCCATTACCATCACTGTCTTTTGGAGCACTTGAAATTTGAGGTGCTTACCCAGGAGATACCCACTGACCTTGAAAGCTTCATTACTCTGGCCCACTGTGTTGACAAGTGTTTTGTGAAATGACTCTCCAGCACACCAGCCAGAATCCCATTCCCATTCCCAGAACCATTTCAGGCTGCAGGACCCCCATCAGCAATGCTGTCAGAACCCAAGCACTTAGGGAGAGCTCCTTTAACCACACTGCAACTTGTGTGCTTACTGTGGAGCCACCAATCACCCATGCATCAAATACTCACTCTGTCAAGGAAACCAACACCACCAGGTAGAGACAAGGGGCTTCCCATCTGGTAAGTTCCCCTGGGTCCCTCATTCCAGTACTATAGCCCAACTCACTCTCTCTATCCTCCTGCATACCCTGACATCTCTATGTGCTCAGGTTGCTCTGGTGTATTCTGGCACAACAGGTAACCTTCCGGACCGGAATCTGTGTGTGAAGTTTGGACTCCCTACCAAGCCTATCTCTCACCCCTTCTGCATCACAGCCGTTGACAGACATCCCTTGGGGTCTGGAATGGTCAGAGCATGCATTCGCCATGCACTTAACTATCAGAAAGCATCGCAAGTCCATCTACTTACTCCTTATCAATTCACCCAACACTCCTCTCAAGTTACCCCTGGCTCTCCACTCATGATCCTCACCTTCTTAGTCATCCGGTTCACTGCTGGGTTGGGGACCCACCTGCTTGCATCCCCAGTTGACCTCACCCCATAAATCCAGGGAGACCATAGAAACCTTTGACCTCACCAAACTCCTGCAGGAATATCATGACTTGGCCATCGCCTTCAGTAAACGAGAAGGCAGCGCCCTACCACCTTGCAGACCACATCAATGTGTGATCGACCTCCTCCCAACACCACCCCTCCCCTAGGATGTTGGTTCTCCCACACCCCTCCAGAGGACCAAGCTATGAATTGGCTTAAAGGAAGAAAGCAGAGGGTAATAGTGGAAGGAAAGTATTCTGCCTGGAGGTCGGTGACTAGTGGAGTGCCGCAAGGATCTGTCCTGGGACCCCTGCTCTTTGTGATTTTTATAAATGACATGGATGAAGAGGCAGAAGGATGAGTGAGTAAGTTTGCGAATGACATCGAGATTGGAGGAGTTGTGGATGGAGCTGTAGGTTGTCAAAAGTTACAAGCATATATAGACAGGATGCAGAGTTAGGCAGAAAAGTGGCGGATGGAGTTCAATCCAGGTAAGTGTGAGGTGATGCATTTTGGAAGGACAAACCAGAAGGCTGAGTACAGGGTTAATGGTTGGTTACTTAAGAGTGTGGATGAACAGAGGGACCTTGGGGTTCAAATCCATACATCCCTCAAGGTCGCTGCACAGGTTGATAGGATAGTTAAGAAGGCCTATGGGATGCTAGGCTTCATTAATAGGGGGATTGAGTTCAAGAGTAGAGAGGTCATATTGCAACTCTGTAATTCTTTGGTGAGACCTCACTTAGAGTATTGTGTTCAGTTCGGGTCACCTAATTATAGAAAGGATGTGGAAGCCATGGAGAGGGTGCAGAGGAGATTTACCAGGATGTTGCCTGGATTGGAAAACAAGTCTTATGAGGCAAGGTTAGCAGAGCTGGGACTTTTCTCTTAGGAATGTAGAAGGGTGAAAGGGGACTTTATAGAGGTCTACAAGATTATGAGAGGCATAGATAGGGTGGATAGCCAGTATACCTGTTTCCCAGCGCACAAATAGCAAACACCAGAGGGCATATGTACAAAGTTAAGGGAGGGAAGTTTAGGGGAGACATCAGAGGTAAGTTTTTTACACAGAGGGTTATGGGTGCCTGGAATGACTTGCCAGGGTTGGTGGTGGAGGCTAAAACATTAGGGGTATTTAAGAGACTCTTGGACGGGCACATGGATGAAAGAAAAATAGAGGGTTACAGGGTAGTGTGGGTTTAGTATGTTTGTTTTTAAGGAATATATGGGTCGGCACAACATCAAGGGCCGAAGGGCCTATACTGTGCTGTAGTATTCTAGTGTCTAGTGTCTAGTGACTACATTGCTGAAGTTGTACAGCATGGCTTCATTCAACTATCTCAGTCTCCAGTTGGTGAAGGATTCTTATTTGTCCAAAATTTGTCTCTGTTTCTGCATCAACTTCCATGAACTCTACAAAATCACCATTAAGAACCGTTATGCTCTCCCCTTGATGGATAGTGCATTGAAATCACTACACAGGGCCCAGACATTTACCAAACTGGATCTATACAGCATGTACAACCTGATAAGCATCATCAGGGGGGACGAATGGAAGACGGCATTCATAACGCCGTCTGCCCACTATGAATATTCAGTGATGCTTTTCTGACTTCCCAACAGTCCAGCCATTTTCCAAGCCTTCATTCATGAGATCCTCCAGGACCAGCTATATGTAGGTATGTGTTCATCTACCTCAATGACATTCTCATCTTCTCCAAGAAGTCCCAGGATCACAACTGCCACATCCATTCAGTTCTTCAGTGTCTCCTTGAAAATCAACTGTGCTGCAAGTTAGGGAAATACTATTTCTACATTCCAGTTACTAACTGGGTTCCATCCTTTCATCCCAAAGCATAACTATGGACCGAGGAAATGTATATGCCGTCATTGAATGGCCCCCAACTGTGCTTCCTCCCACAGCTACCACACTGCTTGGGCTTCTCCAACTTGTACCACTGTTTCATCAGGGACTACAGCCAAATTACCTAACATATAACCTGATAAGTGGTCATGGACCACACTTTCAAGGAGCTCAAGAGACCCTTCACTACCACTCTCATTCTCTACCATCCGAACCCCTTGTGGTAGAGATGGATGCATTTAGGTGCTGAGGCTATCCTCTCCCAGCAAGGGCTGGACAGGAAGACACAATCTTGTGCCTTCTACTTGCATAAGTTCAACTCTGCGCATCACCATTATGGAGTAGGAGACAGGGAGCTACTGACCATCAAATGAGCTTGGAGGAATGGAGACATTGGCTGATGGGAACACCAAGCCCTTCCTGATCTGAACTGACCATCAGAACCTCACATCCATTGAACAGACCTGCCAACTCAACCCACATCAGGCTAGCTGGGCCCTCTTTGAGCAATTCAACTTCACCATCTTATATTAACCCAGCTCCAAAAACACTAAGGTGAACACCCTGTCACAACAGTTCAATCCAGCTAAAATGGAGATCAACCCTCAGTCCATCCTTGCAGACCTTTACCTCAATCACCTGGATCTTGAGAACCAGATCCACCAGGACCTACAGAATGAAACTGCTCTGGCCGACACATCAGCAATCACATGTATGTGGTGGCAGCCATGCACTCTAATGCATTCTAGTGGGCCCAATCATCAACCCTCTTCAGCGATCCAGGTGCACAGCTGACCCTGGTTTTAGTTCAGCACCAGTTCTGGTAGTTCAGCATGATCACAAATGTACGCCAGTCCATTGCTGCCTGCCCTCAATGTTCCCAGTCCAATTCCTCCAATCAGTGTCCCTCTGGGCTCCTGCGGCCCCTACCGGTCCTAGCATGCCTGTGGTCCCACATCACCATGGATTTCGTCATTGGTTTGCTAGATTCTAATGGGCCACAGTGATTGTGACAGTTGTGGACTAGTTCTCCAAGACAGGCCACTTCATTGCCCTCCCCAAACTTCCATCAGCCACTGAAATGGCAGACCTAGTTCCTCAACGTGTAGTTTGCCTCCACAGTTTTCCTCAGGTCACTGTGTCAGACCAGGCCCCTCAATTCATCTCCCACTTCTGGCAAGCCTTCTGCTCCCTCTTCTGCTTCACAGTGAGTTTGTCCTCTAATTATCATCTGCGGACAGTCAGTCAAAAGTGCCAATCAGCAAGCAGAGCAACTTCTGTGATACTTCAACACCTCCATATCCCTTCCGCATGGAAGAAACATTTGCTCTGAGCTGTATTGTCCCGCAATCTACACACTTTCTCTGCCATTGGCATGTCACCCTTTGAAATTCTTCATGGTTGCCAAGCATCGTTGCTTCCCATAGAGGAGGTAATGATGGAGGTATTGTCCGCTAGGGCCCTGGTCCACTGCTGCTGGAATGCTTGGAAGAGTGCAAACAGAGTTTTCCTAGCTGTAACTGCTTCTACCGCTCCCAGGCCAACTGCCGGTAGTGCCCAGCTCCAGCTTGTGGATTATGTCTGGCTGTCCACCTGATACCCGTCTCTATGCATTGACTCCTGCAAGCTCTTGCCCTGGTTCATTGGTCCTTTCAAGATCACCCATTGCATCAATCCAGTCACTTACCGTTTTGAAGTGGCTCCATCCCTCAGGATCACATCTACCTTCCACATATCCTGCTCAATCCCATTGTCCATGACCACTCAACCCACCTGAGCCTGCATCTTTGGAACCTAGAATGGTGAAAGGTGGTCCAGTGTATATAGTTCACCAATTGATGGATTCACATTGTTGTGGAGGGACTTGTACAGTACCTGCTCAAGTAGGAAGGGAGCAGATGTTTTGGGTGTCATCCAGCCTCATCTTGGATCCATCACTCATTGTGGCAAGATCAGTCCCTCCTGCATCATTCCTGTTAATTTCTTGTTACAAGTGATCAGGAATGGATTTTTTTACCTAACTGGAATTTCCACTGGACCCACCCATTTGTCCTGGGCCATCGGGTGCTAATCATATGCGGGGGGAGATGGGGTGGTCCTGTCAGGCTTTGTCCAGTCTCTACTCAGCTAGAAGGAGTCACTTGCCACTTGGTTCCAACTCATCACCTGCAGCCTATTTAAACCCAACTCTCATTCTCAGTCCTTGTTCACCAACCAAGCCAGCCAGGTTCTACCAGTTGCTGTTGTTCTTTAGTTACCTTGTTTTTTGGCATGCTAAGTATCCATTCTCTCTTGTTTTTTGGCCCCTCATGGAATGCAAACCATTATCATATTTTCTGGGAATGCCCCGTTATCAAAGACTGTTGGAGTGGGATACATAATGTCCTACAAGACATCTTTAAATGTGAAATACCCTTAGAGAGTAAGACTGTATATTTTGGGTATATACCTCAAGAATGGTTGAAAAGAGATAAATATTTAATGATTGTACTGCAGGTGGCTGGTAAAAAGACCCTTACCAGGAAATGGTTATCTCAGGAGAGCCCAACTTTAAATGTATGGATGGAAATTACAATGGACATTTACAAAATGGAGAAGATAACAGTATCTGTTACTGATAAGTTGGAACAATTTTTTTTATGCTGGAAAAATGGTTTAACTACATAACACCTCATAGGCCTGAATTTATTCTCACAAGTCAATGAATATGTTGTAAAAAAAAATCACTCCCTACTCTGTACATAGTTTTCTTCTTTCAATTGTTCTTTCTTTCCTCTCCTTTCTATAAGTGTATACTTCAGATAAATATTATGTGGAGATTTGTGACAAATATGATTATATGATATATATGTATAGTATCTGAAATACATCTTATGGAAATGTTTGTTTGATGATGAAATTCAATAAAAAATAAATTACCAAAAAAAAATGATCACTCACTTCTAAATTGTCTCCGCGATCTGTATTTGGGTAAGCCACCTCTACAGTTCCTGACATAAATATGATGTTGGAAAGGCAATAAAGAACATCGTGACATTTTCCAACAGTGCAGGATAGCATTCAGAGATTTCTTTCTGCAACTAAAAGTCTTGATATGATTTCTTTGAACCTTGGCTGCTGCTCAAAATCATTTTGTAGTGCAGGCGTCCCCAACCTTTATCGCACTGCGGACCGATTTCATATTGACAATATTCTTGTGGACCGGCCGACCGGGTGGCGGGGCGGGTGGTGGTAAGGTTGCCAACGAACAAGAGTAGCAGTCAAATACATTGGGTTTACCCCGAGAAAGACTACAATGTGCATGAAGCCTTGCGCGGGCACCAGTGCGCATGCGTGATTTACACATGCGTGTACATGCCGATTTTTTTCTACAAATCATTTTTGGTGATTCTGTTCAGGGGGGGCGGAGTGTTAATCACGACCGGAATATCGGTGATAAGTGGCTAATACACTCAATTTCATTTCTAAAAGGGTTTATCTAACGAATTTAATATTAAACACACAGCGCATATTTTCCTCGCATGAATATAGCGATAAGTCAATTATCAGGGGAGCTTAAAGTAAGTGTTGAACGAACTTTCAGTAGAAGTGGTAGAGGCAAGTTCGATATTATCATTTAAAGAAAAATTGGATAGGTGTATGGACAGGAAGGGAATGGAGGGTTATGGGCCGAGTGCAGGTCGGTGGGACTAGGTGAGAGTAGCGTTCGGCACGGACTAGAAGGGGAGAGATGACCTGTTTCCATGCTGTAATTTTTATATGGTTATATAAGTCAATAGCATCATAACATTTTAAGTAATATTTGGATATTAAACACACAGCACATATTTTCCCCCTATGAACATATAAAATCATTGCAACAGACCAATATCGCTGAATCAGTGGGAGCCCTGGGCTTGAATTCCTGCAACAAGACGTCCTATCGAGGGGTGATTGGAGACAGCGATACTCGAAGGGGGTTCCTTATGTCCAGTCTATTCCGCAATTTAGTTTTCGTTGCATTCATTGCAGAGATATGTTGGAAATGGAAGCAACATTTTCAGTGCTTTCGTGGCTATCTCAGGATATTTAGCCTTGACTTTGATCCAGAATGCCGGCAGAGATGTTATGTCAAACATATTTTTCACCCCGTCGTCATTTGCAAGCTCGAGGAGTTGATCTCCTTCCCGCGCTGAAATGGATGACGCGTGGGTAATGACCTTGCGTATGTTCAAGCTCAACTATGGGCGTGACAGGGAATGAGGAAACGTGCAGCTGACTCATATCGCCAAACGACATCGTTTCCTTGCGGCCCGGTAGCGCTTGCTTTGCGGCCCGGCACCAGTCCGCAGCCCAATGGTTGGGGACCGCTGTTGTAGTGAGACCTGTCCTTCCTCCATCCTTCCTATTAATTGCTGATTACAAGTTTTCAGGAATGGATTCATTACTTAATCTGTAATTTGGATCAAGAGAAGATCTTGAAATCTCTCTGACATGACTTTATGCAGCTCACCCAGGTGGGCATAGTATACTTGAAGCTGATCATCTTCCTTTCACCTCCAACTCAGACAGGCATGTAAATTGGAAAAAGATCATAACGGCCAAAGTTGCACTTAAATTGGGTTAAACTGGACAGAAATGTGGAGACGACCGATTTGACTTTGATAAGATTTACATCGTTTCCTTGCAATTGAAGACTAATTTCATTAAAATTCGTGAATAATTCTGACAAATAAGCAATATCATGCCTAATATTCTTGAGCTGATCACTAAATGAAGCATTTGAGTCTTCAAAGAATTTTATGTGCTTTTTGAAACTGTGATAAAACAGTCTCAGGCAGTTCCTTTTGAGATTTCTATTTACAACAGCAAGTATTCAAACTATTCATCATTCTCAAGAACTCTCGAAATAGTTGAGAATTGAGAGCATGGGATTTTATTTTATTTATTGCTGTGATAACACTATTTTATGATTTGTGTAGCCGATCACTTGGGTTTTTTTGTAACAAGATACTGTCTGTGAATTACACAGTGAGTGGTAAACATGTTAGGTACAACTTTATTCAAGAAAGTAATAACCCCACTGTGGCATCCTTCAATGAAGGTGCCCATCTGTTGCACAAGCAAGCATGTTGGTAATTGGAATGTCATTGTCTTTGAAAAATTTGCTCAGCCACATGAAGTATTAACTCACCCTTCATATCTTTTTGTAGTTCCCTTGGAAATAACAACTTTTGAATCATGCTTCCATCTCCAAGGTTCAAAGGTTTAAGTATGCATGCACAATACATCTCTGATATTCATCTTCTCCAGATAACCGTGAAATACAGAAAAAAACCCACAGAAGTCAATGAAGGAAAAGATCACACAAAAAGGAAAGAGAAACAAAAACTCCAACTCCCCCACCCCCCCCCCACGCACAAAAGCTAACAGGTTTTCTGTCTAGATCGCCCACATGGCAAACAGCAGCTGGGACAAAAAGGGAAGACAAAAACAAAACTTGCAAACCCCAAACCCCCAACCCAGCCCTCACAAAAAAACAGCGACAACATAAAACCCCCAACACCCTCCCTCACAAAAAAGTAGCAATAGCAGCAAACCCCCAACCTCCTCCCTCTCACAAAAACTAACATACCGCCCACCGAGAATCTCAAACCCCCAATCGGTAACAAGAAAGAAAACACAGAAAACTGAAAGAGAGCAATGTAGACTACAGTACAATAGTCACATAAATCTTAGAATTTCAAAAACATTCTCCCATCAGAATCAAACTCAGTCCTTACACAAAGAGCACTGACATGTGGCTTTCTGACCACTGCAACACTGAGCTGTGGCCTTTTGATCACTGCTGACCCTGCTCTCAACCCATCGATCTGTGGTCTCCGTGGAGAGCGACCACTGACCTCCTCCACATTCACCTCAATGCTTCAATCTTCCCTGATGCCTCGAAATGGGATCAATTATGGTCCTGCGCTCTGTCTCTGGTCTTCTCCACAAGGCAGCTCTCAGTCCTCTCCGGGGACTGTAGAGCGCTGGATCATTTGATCGAACTCCAAACCGCATGTCACAGGCCCCAGCAGTTTCCAAAACATCATCAAGGCCAAAAGAACAAGCAGAAGGCGTAGAAAAAGTGAAATAATAGAAGAGGTTGGCTATCTGGAAGATGTTGCCCGAGGAATCATTGTTCACTGGTGACATCTTGACCAGAAGCGAACATACCCAAGAAGCAAAGATTTGTTGAAATGCGCACAAAATGCTAGAGGAACTCAGCAAGTCAGCAGAATCTATGAAAATTATTTGGTCTGTGACTTATGCAAAACTGCATTCAGAACCTTCCTTACTCTTGGCAGTTATCAGTTCTTCTCTAACTGTATGAGGCTTTTCAGATTTAGCACTGAGCAGTAAAATGTTGTATGAAGCAGGCAACCCATCGCTGTTTTGTCGTGAACTGCTGCCAAACATGTTTTGAAATGTTTTCTGTTTTCATGAATTAACTGAAAATAAGCCAAGTTCTTGTTAGCTTTATCAGAGTGTATTCTCTTCAAATGTTCAAGGAGCCTGGATAATTTCATTGCCTCACTTGAAAAAAACTTTTTCACACAACAGACACATTAGCTGCTATTAATTGCTTGGTGCTGGTATAAATCCATACTTCAGATTCTTCAGACTATACTGTCTGCACCTCTTTTTCATTTGGTCTGCTTCCGCCATTTTTGTTATGGATTAATGACCACCGTCAATCACTTACAGTTGAAATCCAACCTCAAGCGCTGTGATCAATAAACAGGAAAGTTATGACATCATCATAATCTCAGCTGGCTGTGGGCTAGAGAAATGCACTCAAGACCATTTGAAAGGGCAGATTCTGAACTTTACCCCATTGAACGCCATACCCTAATTCATGAGAATGGCGACACTTCATGATTAGATAATGGAAACCATACTAGCTAACACTGTACTACAGCGGTGAATGGCAATAATATGTGGGCTTTGCTCAGAAATAATATGATTTCTTCAGTCCAGATTTCTCATGATATGCCATGAGGGGGGAGAAGATGGCGGCACAACGGCAGCACATGCGGCCACTTCGGTGATGATATCTGTTATCTGTCAAGTAGGGGACCATGCACAATTCTGATTTGATGGATTTAGACGTGAGAGCACGGAGGAACATCTGGAAAATTTCTGAAATACCCGCTTCGCTGCTGCTGCTACTGTGTGGTAACCGGAATCTCCAGAGCGGAAGGCCTCAAATTCCTCGGCTTTGCGTGTTTCTGTGGCCGGGGAGAGGTTGAAGGCGCTCGGCAGAGGATGGCGCTCGGGAGGCTGTATCGGAGAGGCTGGTCGGAAGCTCGAAGTTTTTCGGATGGATGGGCTCAGTGTCGGCTGTGGTCGGCTACTTCCAAGGTATCGGCAAGTTGATGGTGCCTGGAGGTTTATGGCAGGGAGTTTCTCCCTTTTGCCACCTGCTATCGGGGACTCGGGAGTCGATCGACTCAGGACTTTGAGACTTTTTTTACTGTGCCCATGGTCTGTTCTTCATCAAATTATGGTATGGTTTTGCACTGCTGTAACTATATGTTATAATTATGTGGTTCTGTCAGTGTTAGTCTTTGGTCTGTCCTGTTTTCTGTGCTATCACTCCAGAGAAACATTGTATCATTTCTTAATGCATGTATGCATTTCTAAATGACAATAAAAGAGGACTGAGTGTTCCCATAATCTAATTGAGAAGTGTCACATTGCTTTTCAACAGCTATAAAACGCTTCAAGCAAGGTCTAAGAGAATGGTGGATTAGTGTGAGCTGAGATGATCATGTGATCATCATAATCAATTATGAGGCACTGAGAATCAAATGATTATAATAAAAAATTCTTTACTTTTAATTTAAGCACCGGCCCAGATAGACTGGAAAGGCAGGGGGTTGGGACCGGAGGTGAGATTCGGGCCAATTTTGCTCGCTGTCCTGTGGTGCCTGCTCCTCTCTCCACGATGCAGAGGCTGTGAAACTGCCTAGCCTGCTGTGCTTCATCTTTGCGAGCTTTGCAGCGATTTGCCCCACTAAGAAGATAAACTGAGACTGAGGCTTGGGCCTACTCCAGGCTGCTCCAGGGATTCAGGTCCAAGGACTCAATCTGGTTTGGAATGCTGTTGCGCATTTCTATTCTTTGCATGATTTGTGTTTTCTTTTCTCTTTCTCTGTGCATTGGGTGTGGGTCTTAATTTTTTTTAATTGGGTTCTTTTGGGATTCTTGTTTTGTGGCAGGAACATCTCAAGGTTGTATAGTTTATATATTCTTTGATAATATATGTACTTTGAATCTTTGACTCTTGAATGAAACCTGTAATACCTCAGCTGCCCCTTTTATTACTGAGCCCACCGTCCCTTTTATCTTTATCTTTTTTTTTGCGCGTGCGTGCTTGTACGTGCATGATGTTGGTGGGACGATGTCTTTTTTCATGCCTTTACAAGTCGCGGAGCGAGAGAGAGACTGTGTGGAGAACCACTCCTCACACAGACATTTCGCAGTATTTTTCCCTTTATTTTACGAGGTTGAGTTGCGATCTCCACACTCAACCTGGCACGGATGGGAAGTGTACTCAGGAGCGGCCCCAACTGGATTCGAACCAGGGAACCTTCGTTCCAGAGTCCAACACTGATGTCATTGCGCCACCAGCCAGCCCCCTTTTATCTTTATCATCTCCTTAGAAACTCCCATCACCCCCAAGGGTGTAATATCAACCCTTTGGGAACCAAAAGCATATCATGATATGAGGTAATGGCTTTCCTTTCTGTTTTGACAGACATTATCACAAAGTATTTGAGGAAAAGCCACTAACAGACAACATGTAAATAAAATGAATCAACTGAAAATTATGCTGATAAGAACACAAAAGCAGGCACTTTGCTGGAGGCAGTATATCAGAAGAGCAAAGGAAGTTCCACATAACTTGACAGATTTCACCAACATCCAGATTTTCCCATTAAGATATTTTGCAATGGGGAGAAAAGGTTTGGCATAGTGTCATGTCTTTTATGAACAAGGAGCAAGGAGATGCAAAAAAGACATCAACAAAAAAAAAACATACAAGTTTCTAAGTAGAGAAAATTAAGGAGAATTATATCAGGTCAGAGATTTAGTGGGTTGCTGTCAAATATATCAAATACTGCAAATATTTATTGTAGTCAGTCTCCCATCCCAAACACACCTCAGCCAGGCTAGACTGATAATCAATACTTCCTATATTTATAAAAGTTTATTTTAAACTTTCAGAAGCACTTAAATCGCTTTACATTTTCTGAATTGTTCCAAAATCATTCAAAGGGGAACCGCCAGCAGCTGTGGAGGTAAAAGGTAAATTTACATTTTGGGTCGATACCCTATATCAGGACGGAGGAGGAACAGGGAAGGTTGTCAGTATAGAGCCGTACAAGTACAAAGGGAGATGTGAACAGAGACTGGCAGATGAAAAGGTGGAGCTGGAAGGTGAATGGCAATTGAAACTGGTTTATTATTGCCATATTTTCAGAGCACACTATAACGCTTTTGTTTGCATGGCATCCAGGCAGATCATTCCATCAGACCATTCTGGTTATCCCATACATGGAGGTAAGTAATACCAAAGGGAAACAATAACAGAATGCAGTCCACCATGTTACAGACACAGAAAAAGCGCAGTGCAGGTAGGCAAACAAGTTGCAAGGGCTATGATATGATAGACTGAGATCGAGATCATCTTTATCATATATCAGGTCCAGTCAAGAGACTAACTGCAGAGGGAAGATGGGAAGATGGAAACGGATGGGATGAGGTGAATGGAAGATTTAACAAAGGGAGAAGAAAATTAGGCAGACAGGTGAATGCATGTCAGAAGAGAGCACGGGAGGTTTGGGTCACTTGAAATCGGGTAATTCAGAATCAGGTTTAATATCCCCGGCGTATGTCGTGAAATCTGTTGTCTTTGCAGCAGCAGTACAATGTAATACACAATAATAGAAAGAAATGTGAATTACCAGTATATATACATAATATTTAAATTAAGTAGTGCAAAAATGTAAAAAAAAACAGTAAGGTAGTGTTTATGGGTTTAAAGTCCATTCAGAAATCAGAAATAAATATTTATTGCATTGGGTTGTACGTAAGCTACCCAAAAGGAATCTGAGATGTTGTTATTCTGATTTGTGTTTGGCCCGTCTGTAGCAATGGGGAAGGCCAAGGACAGACATATAGGTATGGGGATGGGAAGGAGGGTTAAAGTGACATGCAAATGGAAGCTTGAAATGGCTGTTGGACTGAAGGATGTTCTCTGACACATCAAGTCATTCAGTCAGTCCCTCGTTATCCTCCACACATCCTCCGCAGCTCCACAATGTTCTCTCCTTCAAATTTATCAAATGTCCCCCTTGAAAGCTGGCAGCCTTCCGTCAATTGCAAATGGTGGAACAGCTGTGATGATGTTGGAATGGCTGAGTAAGCTTAAAGGGTTGAATGAGGCACTCGTATTCCTATTTTCTAGGATTCAATGAATCAGGTTCCCAGAGTCTGTTCAGCACTTGAATAAGGAGACTCCTTTCATTTGCACAGCTGCAGAGCAAGGAGCACAATGGCCAAATCACAAGATAACAGGATGGTTACTTAAAACTGAACTGTGTCAGCATTTCTTCTCATTGAGGGTGGAGAATCACTCTCTAACTCAGAGAGTTCCAGAAGATCATTGAAGACATTTGAAGATGAGGCAGATACATTATTGAAAGACAGTAGAATTGAGTCAATGGGAATTGGCATAGAAGATTGAGACCTATCATATTGAATGGCAAGGCAGGCCTACAACTCCTATTCTTTAGTTTTGGGTATCCCTTCCTGCAGTACATCCTTCTTTTTCCCTAGTACTTGAGAACTTCACATATTAAGTTGAGCTTGGCAACAAGAGTTGGAAACAAACTTGTAATTTAAATCAGAGTAAAGGACAAAACCTAAGAGAAATAGAAATACACAAAGGAAAAAACACTCCAGGAAAGCAGGGAAAAGTGAAAGAATTGGCAGAGATAGTGGGAAGGCAGGTTAATAGCAAAAATCCCGGGGATGTGATGAAGGTGAAAAGAGGAGGAAAAATAACAAGGGGAAAGTACATCTGAGGTTTTGATTGGGCTCCACTGGACCATGCGGAGACATCTGCTGAGAAATTGGACTGCACTCATTTGTTGGTGTATTGAAACATGAGATTTTCGTTTTAATGCAAATCTCCTTTACAAAACAATTGTGAAGTCATTCAAAATCTATTAAGGTACATTAGTGTAGCTTACAAACAGAAACAAGGTTTAAAACAAGATCTGTGCGTTTTTTGATACAACCACAACCAATTAACAAGCATTTTCCACCAGTTTGCTTCCTAGCATTCATAGAAAGGTGTAAGTTTCTAAAGGCACCCTCCATATGGCAGCAACATTGCAACCTTAAATTAGATTACACTTATAGAGGACTGCGTTTAGCACAGCCAATATGGAGGCCTCAGCTGTTTGAGCAGCATCTGTAGGAGAAAAGGAATTGTCTGTGTTCCGGTCTAAAACCTGCATCAGGACTGAGAGTGGTTAGGCGTGATAGCTGTATTAAGAGATCAAAAGGAGTGGTGATACAGGTCTGTGAGGTGTGATGTGGGCTGAGGAGGGGGTGTAGATTACAGGCAGTTTGCGCCAGGTCGGGGCGGGGGGTGCGGAGAGGGAATAGAATTGAGAGAGTGGCAGGTATATAATTGATGGAGAGAGACAAAGGGGAAGAAAAAATAAAAATGAGCAATAGATAGAGCAAGGTGCAGCAATTTCTACCCGAGAACTGAATGTTGGTCCTTCATTATCAGTAAGTGACTAACCCTCACCTAAGTGTATGAAGAAAATGACATTAAAGCCTTATCTTCCACAGCTTGACCACTTTATTGGACAAGACAGTTTTGGAAATTGTATTTGACTATCTAGTTACAGTAAATGAGCAGTCACAAACTAGGCCCAAGTATTTGATTTTGACAATCAGTAGTGCTTTGCATCACAGAGTTTTGAACTTCATTTCTTCATGGAATATGTGGGAGAAATTAGTCTTCAGGTGTTGGTGCTGAATGCAAATGAAAATACTGGGTGCCAACTTCAATTCATCTCCAAATGTTTAGTCCCATGTAAGTCATTAGAACTGAAAGGGTGTGTATATGCAGCTAATACTCATGCACACGTTTTCAGTTATAGTGACAAAGATATAATTGTCCAGTGGTATCGTGCACATTATGCCTGATACTTACAGTAATGTGCAAAACCCACAGGAACACACACATGTATATAACTAGGATGCCTAAGATTTTTGCACAGTACTGTGTTTGTCAACATGGAATGGAGAGCGAGTTTGTAAATCTGGTGGGAGCAAAGGATGTTTGGAATGGCGACAGTGGAGTGCCGCAGGAGAGTTGTGGTACAGGTGGCAGAGAAGGAGCCAGGGTGGAGGGTGGTGGGGGTGCAGACATACCCAGCTGTGAGACACCGGGCAAGGTCATTTGATTCCAAACAATTGGTTTATTGATCATTACAGCATGTCTCTCTGGTGCTTCCCACTCCCTCCCTTCTCCCTTCCCCTTTTCCCAACCATGATTCCCCTCTCCCCGCCCCCTTCCCATTTCCCACTCTCAGTCCACAATAGAGACCCATTTCAGAATCAAGTTTATCATCAATCACATATGTCATGAAATTTGTTTTTTTTTGCAGTAGCAATACAGTGCAATACATAAAATTACTACAGTAATGTGCAAAAGTCTTGGACACCCTATGTATGTATATGTGTGCCCAAGGCTTTTGCACAGTACTGTACATACTCAGGTTAAATGTGTACTTATCAGCCATGCACTGTTCATAGCATCAATCACAACTACCTGTAAATATGTTACAAGAATTAGTTTCATGTAACATTTGCAGTACTGGTCCTAGTTAAAGATGATTAAACTAAAATCATAGTAACTGACTTCCTTACAGTATCTAACCAGGGTTATCATAAAGATCTAAAAATAGTAGAGCACGATGAATTTGTAAACATATGTCTTAGTTCTATAGGTACCACATTGTGACTAAATCAAAATAAAATAGTTCAACAAAGCCTCAAGAACAATCCCTGCAAGTAGATCAGAATTATCTGCGCAACAACATTTTTAAAAATACAGTTTGAGTAATCAGAAATTCCAAAATCCAAAAATCTCTGAAATCCAAATTTCTTTGAGCGCTGACATGATGTCATAAAAATTCCGCAAGACACTGGGAAGATTCCCAGGCGAACTGCAGCTCTCTGTGTACCACAGGCAGTTCTGAGAAGTGACCTTACAGAAGTTAATAAAAATAGAAAGACACAGCATAAATTGAAAATTGATGATCTCGATCATGTATCGTCAGTGTCAGAATGAACATATGCCACTTAACAGTATGCTGATCATGAAACAAGCAAAGATCTATCTACCTTGAAAAAGGGTTGAATTTATTTAAAGCTTTCCACAAACACAGTGTGGTTTGCAGCGAATGAGGGAGTTTTGAAATGCAGTTACTGAGAGAAAAGTGTTAATTTAACTGTACACAGGAGAAACGAAGAGTAAAGTGATAGCACTCTGATTATGGGTCAGAGTGCTGCCTGCACTCTCTCTTTGTGTTCTACCTTCCTTCGGATTTACCTGTGCTTGTTCTGGGGGTTTGTTTTCTCTCTGGAGTGTGCCCGCGTGCGTGCGAATCTGTGCGTGTGCGTGTGTGCACATTTGTGCATGTCCATGCGTGTGTCCGTTATGATGGCTTTTTCATGGCTTTTACAAGGCGCGGATCAAGAGAGAGACTGTGTGGCGGGCCACTCCTCACACAAACATTTTTGCAGTACTTTCCCTTTATTTTACAAGGTCGAGTTGCGATCTTGACACTCAACCTGGCACGGATGGAAAGCGTACTCGGGAGCGGACCCGACTAGTTTCGAACCCAGGAACCTCCTCTCCTGGGTCCGGCGCCGATGTCGTTGCGCCACCAGCCAGCCCCTGGAAGTTTGGTTTACATATATACAACCAAACGAAACAACGTTTCTCCAGACCACGGTTCACCCATGATCCATACGTCACACACCGCACATAAAATATTACCACAATTAAGTTCATAACATATAATTCAAAATGCATGCAAGGTGCACAGAATAGGTAAGCAGCAGTGACGAGACCTCGGTGATAGCAGGGTATTCATTAGTCTCACAGCCTGGGGAAAGAAGCTAGTACCCAGTCTGCTCCAAGACCTGATGCTCCAGTACTGATTGTGTGATGGATGGTAGGGATTCTCAACAATGCTTCATCTATAATGCTCCCAGTAAATATCACAAATAGTGGGGGAGGGAGACCCAAGTGATCCACTTGGAAGCTTTTACCGTCTTGCAGTCCAATGCCTTTCAGCTTCCGTACCACATGGTGATGCAGCCAGACAGGATGTTCTTGTAGAATGGGGGTGGGGTGCCTTGCACGTCTCAATCTCCTCAGGAAGTGTAGATGCTGCTTGCTGTGCCTTGACTCATGTGGAGATGCTGTGGGTCCATGTTACATTGTCCATTAGGTGCACACCAAGGAACTTTGTACTCTTCACTCTCTCCACGGACGTACAATGGAGAGTGGTTAACCTGTGCTTTCCTGAAGTCCACAATCATCTCTTTTGGCTTGTCCATGTGGAGACTCAGGATGTTGTTCATCCACCATTTGACGAACCTTTTTACCTCTGGAGAACAGGTGAGGAAATGGCTGAAAGAACTTGATCAGTAAATTCAAAGATCAGAGTAACTTTATTATCAAAGTACATATATGTCAACATCTAACATGGTGAGATTTATTTTCTTGCAGGCATTCATTGTAAATACAAAGAAATACCACAGAATCAATTAAAATCTACGTGCTACAAAGATGGACAAATAATCAATGCGCAAAAGACAACAAATTGTGTGAATACAAAAACCATGAGGTGTAGAGTCGTTGACAGTGAGTCCATAGGTTGTGGAATCAGTACAGTTTTGGGGTGAGGGAAATTATCCCATCTGGTTCAAGACTCTGGTGGTTGAGGGGTAATAACTGTTCCTGAACCTGGTGGTGTGGGACGTTAGGCTCCTGATATCACTTTCCTGATGGCAGCAGGAAAAAGAGAGCATGCTCTGGATGGTGGGTGTCCTTGATGATTGAAGCTGCTTTCCTGCGACATTACTTCTTGTAGATGTGCTCAACGACGTGGAGAGCTTAGCCTGTGATTGACTGGGCTGTATGAACTACTTTTTGTAGGCTATCCTTTACTGACTATAATCCAGAAACAATTACATCCACTGTGATGAAATGTTTTGAGAAACGTATCTCCTCCGCAATCATCATCAACACAGGTGCACCTGAAGGCTGTGTGGTTAGTTCCCTGTTCTACTCACTCTATACTTATGATTGTGAGGCTTAGCATGGTTCCAATGCCATATAATGTCAATGCCTGAGGAGTGATTTGGATCTACTCCAATTTGCCTACCATCTCAACGGGTCAACAGCAGATGCTATTTCATTGGCTCTTCATATAACCGTGGAACATCTGGACAGTGAAGATCCACACAACAGGATGCTCTTCATTGACTACAGCTCTGAATTCAACAATACCATCCCTTCAAAGCTAATTAATAATCTCCAAGACCTAGGCGGTAATGCCTCCTTGTGCAACTGGATCCTTGATTATGTCACTTGCAGACCCTAGTTAGTTTTGATTGGGAACAATATCTCCTCTGCAATCATCATCAACACAGGTGCACTGAAGGCTGTGTGCTTAGTTCCCTGTTCTACTCACTTTATACTTATGATTGTGAGGCTTAGTATGGCTCCAAAGCCATATAGATAGATAGATATACTTTATTGATCCCGAGGGAAATTGGGTTTCATTACAGCTGCACCGACCAAGAATAGAGCATAACTATAGCAATACAAAAACCACAAACAATCAAACAACAAAATGCAAACTATGCCAGATGGAAAAAAGTCCAGCACCAGTCTAATGGCTCAGGGTGTCTGACCCTCCACAGGAAGAGCTGCAAGTTCGATGGCCACAGGCAGGAACGAACTCCCGTGCCACCCGGTGTTGAATCTCGGTGGAATATGGCCGAAGTCCAAAAGCAAAGAGTTCAATATCTGGTCTACAAACACGTTCCTCGATCGTAATATGACCCGGATTGCACCATCTGTTGTTAACCACAACAGTAAGCACCCAACTCCTTTACGCTCTCCGCTCTCAGTGCACTTCCGGTCAGCCGGAACGGTCTGGAAGCCATCCATGGAGAAGTTTTGATCAGGTATGTCCTCGTGCAGCCCTGTTCCAGTGAAACACGTAACATTGCACTCCCAAAATTTTCTCTGACGCCTGGCTAGCGCCGTGAACTCGTCCATTTTATTACCCACCGGACTCCTCTTCTCCATAAGTCTCTGTTGTCTCGACCCGGTCCTCTTTCCTCGACTTTGTGATCCCGCTCTGCATCCTCTGTGTGTTTTCCTCCTGATTTCAGCAGGGGTGTCCACCGCTCTGCTCGCTAAACCGGCTGGCATTAGCGCAAGCAGCTGGTCCCTGGAATGAACAATGCGACCATGCTTCTGTCCCACGTGTCGGGATGTAACTATTTCCAGCGCTAAAAACCCAAATAAAACTCTCTCTACCAGCATGTTCGAGAGGGTGCAGCTTCGACGTGTTACCGTGAAAAAAAATGCAAAAATTAACGTAAGTTAAAAGTAAGAAGAAAAGTTTGCTGACGACACCACTGTTGGCTGAAATAAAGGTGACAAATCAGTATATAGGAAAGAGATTGAAAATCTGACTGAATGAGTGAGAGGCTGTTGTTGTGGAACCAATGTCAGCAAAACTTTGAAAAACTTCTGTAGTTGTGCACTGGAGAATACTATTTTCAGCATTCCCACATCCATGTTGGAACTCCTAAAATCTACTACTGGTTATGATGAGAAGTGCTAGCAGTACTATAGGGAAATGATAATAAAGTCCAGGCCCATCTGCTTTACTGGGTTTTGAACTGGGAGATAAATATTGATACACTTCTCACCTCTTCTGTGAAATGGTGTAATTGGAACTTTAGCATTTAGCGGTTCAGCAGTGAAGTGTTAGCTTGTGTTCAGTTCAGTTCAATAGGTTTCAATAGGTACATTTAATGTAAGAGAAATGTATACAATATACATTCTGAAATTCTTCTACTTTGCAAACATCCACAAAAACAGAGGAGTGCCCCAAAGAATGAATGACAGTTAAATGTTAGAACCTCAAATAATCCCAGCTACCCCTCCCACATATAAGCAGCAGCAAAGCAATGATCCCCCTCCTCCAGCAAAAAAGCACCCCACTGTGCACTCAAGCATGCAGCAAAGCATCAATAAAGACACAGACTTGCAGTACCCCAAAGATTACTCATTCGTCCAGTATTCCACAGGCTCTCTCTCTCTCTCTCTCCCTAATAAGGGAAAAAGAGATCTCCTCATTTTACAGTGAGAGGGGAGACATAACAAACCAACTTGCTGATTTATGGTGTTAGAAGTCTGTTGCAAGCTCTGAGCCCAAAGAACTCCGTGCACACGGCCAGCAGCCAGCTCGCTGCTTACGATCTTCCGTCTCCCACGACTCGTCAGGCGGCAGCAGCTCCGGCCTTGAATCCACCCACCTCTAGAGCCACGAAAATCTGACACCCTGAATGCGCGTTAGTCTTCCAGGCTGCATCCTTGGCATATCAAAAAGCGGCTAGTCGTGAAGCCCCGACAGCAGGTCCCATTTCTGCAAAGAACAGAAGTCAGCGTGTAACTCCAGGTCAGGGTCTTCAAAAGAACGTTGAAAAGGGAAAAAAGAGATATCAAAGATAGAAACAGAGCTCTTTCCGATGATGCAAACAAAGAAGTCGCCGTTAGGTGCCATCGTCCTCCTAAGTTCAGTTCAGCAGTGAAGTGTTAGCCTGTGTTAAAGCTCAGATCTCCGAAGTGAGGCTTGAACTCACAACTTTTTGCCAGGAAGGTAAGGGTGTTCTTCAATATCTTCAATAATTGTAATGCTAGTCTAACAAACGGAGCAGAAGAGAGCATAGCCTTCAACTTTTCCATAAAATGTACGGTAAGAACTATAGAGGAACAAAACATGAGAGCGAATGCAGCTAAGGGAGAAAGTTAAGTGCTAGACGTATGATGGGGATAAAGGCTGACTGATGAGAGAGAAAGCGTGAGAATGAGAATGAGAGAGTGGGGGAGAGGATGAGTGTGGCTGAAGGTGAGATAGAAACACGACTGCAGAGGAAATCACAGACAACTGAGAAAAAGAAGCTCGAGAGAAGTGCATAACCACGAGAGGGGAGGAGAAAAATGGAAACACCAATAACCAACAAAATGGAGGAACCAAACGGCTTAGCAAGTTCTGGACTCAGCATCAGAATCGGGTTTACTATCACCGGCATATGTTGTGAAATCTGTTGCTATGCAGCAGCAGTTCATTGCAATGCAGAATAATAAAAAATGAATTACATTTGCTATATATATATTTAAAAAGTTAAATGAAATACATTGTGTAAAAAGAGGGAAATAAAGTAGTGAGGTAGTGTTCATGGGCTCAATGCCCATTCAGAAATCTGATAGCAGAGGGGAAGAAACTATTTCTGAATGAGAGAAAAGCAATAAGGTTAACTGCCCGAAGAGAGCAACCACGACAATGTAGTTCAGTTTTGAAAATGATGTCGTAAATCTTGCTCACTCATTGTATCATCAACCAGAGAAGGCTTCTGCTTTGAAAGTACAGTTAAAACGCATTGATGGAGTTGGATTGTAGTCGAGGTAGTTGCTAAACTCTATGTTATTTTACATTGACAAGCAAGCTATGATCCTTCTGACAGGTCTCAATACAATCATGTCATTGCCCCAATACTTCCTTCAATCTGCCTTGCTGCAATGTTGCATCTCCCCTTTAACATATTTCCCATGAGAGTGCAACTAATCTTCAGAACCAGCAACAAATTTTTATCCCATCGTGACTATACTTTATAACCAAGGTTAAGTTGCAGTATGAAATGATAGCTGCACTTGTATGCACTAATGCAAATTGCCAAGTCATTGTTGATTAATTTATTGAAGGATCTTACACTCAACATCCCCAAGACAAGGTCCTCAATGAGTATTCCCTTACTGCATCACTCTCTCCTCTGCCACTAATTTTCAAGCTAAACCCTTGAAGATATGGATTACTCATAGTATTCAATGCTATAATTCAAAGCAATCTCATTACCAAACTCCTAAATATAGAACCCAACACCTCCAACTGCAACTAGATCCTGACTTTCTGACCACTAAACCACAATCAGTAAGGATAGGCAGTAACACTTTCATCACAATTCATCACCATCACAAACAGTGGTGTCTGACAAGGCCATGTCCTCAGCCACCTTCTCTACTCCTGTACACTCATAACTACAGGACTATATTTTGGTCTAACTCCATCTACAAGTTTCTAGATGACACCATCCGACTGAGTCGAATCTCAGATAGTGATGAGTCAGGGTACAGGGTGGAGATAAGGAGCATAGTGACATTGTTTCATGACAACATCCTTTCCCTCAATATCAGCAAACCAAAAGAGTTGGTCACATACTTCAGGAAGGGGGACAGTACACATCAATGGTGCTGAGGTCAAGAGTTGAAAGTTCAAGTTCCTAATAGTGGACATTACCAATAGCCTGATCGGGTCCAGCTTTGTTGTTGCCACAGCAAAGTTACTGCACCAGCACCTCCACTTCCTCAGGAAGGTAAAGAAATTTGGCCTGCCTCTTTGATACTCATTTTCATTTATACACCAAAGAAAGCATCCCAATTGGATGCTTCGCAGCTTGCTATAGCAACTGCTCTGCCCATAACTCCAAGAAATTACAGAGAATTGTAGACATAGCTTAGGGCAGAAATCAGCCTCCCCTTCATGGACTTCTTGCTGCCTTGGTAAAGCAGTCAGCAGTATACACTCACCTTGGACATTTTCTCGTCTCTCCCTCACAAAAACTTGAAGGCATCCAGTATACTAGCAGGCTCAAGGACAGCTTCTATCCTACTGTTGTTATAAGACTATTGATTGGTCCCCTAGTACGATAAAATGAAATTTTGACCTCACAATCTCCTTCAACTTGCACCTCATTGTCTACCTGCACTGCACTTTCCCTGTAACTCTTACACTTTATTCTGCATTCTGTTACTGTTTTACCTTGTATTACCTCAGTGTACTGCTTCTTCACACAGAGAGTGGTGAATCTGTGGAATTCTCTGCCACAGCAAACTGTTGAGGCCAGTTCATTAGCTATGTTTAAAAGGAAGTTAGATATGGCCCTTGTGGCTACAGGGGTCAGGGGGTATGGAGGGAAGGCTGGGTTCTGAGTTGGATGATCAGCCATGATCATAATAAATGGCGGTGCAGGCTCGAAGGGCCGAATGGCCTACTCCTGCACCTATTTTCTATGTTTCTATGTTTCTATGTAATGAATTGATTTGTATGTACAGTATGGAAAGCAAAATTTTCACTATACCTTAATACATGTGACAATAATAATACTTTCTATATCTCAAGATCTACCTCTGAAGCAAAGGGACGACACCGCTGATGAAAGGCACCACGACATACAATGCAAACAACAGGAATTCTGTTGATGCTGGAAATTCAAGCAACACACATCAAAGTTGCTGGTGAACGCAGCAGGCCAGGCAGCATCTCTAGGAAGAGGTGCAGTCGACGTTTCAGGCCGAGACCCTTCGTCAGGACTAACTGAAGGAAGAGTGAGTAAGAGATTTGAAAGTTGGAGGGGGAGGGGGAGATCCAAAATGATAGGAGAAGACAGGAGGGGGAGGGATGGAGCCAAGAGCTGGACAGGTGATTGGCAAAAGGGTTACGAGAGGATCATGGGACAGGAGGTCCGGGAAGAAAGACGGGGGGGGGGAACCCAGAGGATGGGCAAGGGGTATATTCAGAGGGACAAAGGGAGAAAAAGGAGAGTGAGAGAAAGAATGTGTGTATAAAAATAAGTAACAGATGGGGTACGAGGGGGAGGTGGGGCACCAGTGGAAGTTAGAGAAGTCGATGTTCATGCCATCAGGTTGGAGGCTACCCAGACGGAATATAAGGTGTTGTTCCTCCAACCTGAGTGTGGCTTCATCTTTACAGTAGAGAAAGCAGGATCTCCCAGTGGCCACACATTTTAATTCCACATCCCATTCCCATTCTGACATGTCTATCCACGGCCTCCTCTACTATAAAGATGAAGCCACACTCAGGTTGGAGGAACAACACCTTATATTCCGTCTGGGTAGCCTCCAACCTGATGGCATGAACATCGACTTCTCTAACTTCCGCTAATGCCCCACCTCCCCCTCGTACCCCATCTGTTACTTATTTTTATACACACATTCTTTCTCTCACTCTCCTTTTTCTCCCTCTGTCCCTCTGAATATACCCCTTGCCCATCCTCTGGGTTCCTCCCCCCCGCCCCGTCTTTCTTCCCGGACCTCCTGTCCCATGATCCTCTTGTATCCCTTTCGCCAATCACCTGTCCAGCTCTTGGCTCCATCCCTCCCCCTCCTGTCTTCTCCTATCATTTTGGATCTTCCCCTCCCCCTCCAACTTTCAAATCTCTTACTCACTCTTCCTTCAGTTAGTCCTGACGAAGGGTCTCGGCCTGAAACGTCGACTGCACCTCTTCCTAGAGATGCTGCCTGGCCTGCTGCGTTCACCAGCAACTTTGATGTGTGTTACTACATACAATGAATCAGCAAAACTATGGTCAATTGGTCAAGAGCTTAGATCTGGCATAAAACGTATAGCAGCAGTGATCTCTGCCCTTTTGTATGCCTCTGAGACCAGGAACACCTACAGCTGGCATGTCAAGGTACTGAAAAAATACTGCTAATGCCAGCTATGAAAATCTTCTAAACTCACTGGAAGGGTAAATCTTCACCCAGATAAACGTCTCCAAAATTAAGCCTCAGTTACCCTCTACCGGGCAAGCTGCACTGAGACCAAAATAGATGTTCTATTCTGAGATCTGCCATGTGGAAGTATTACCAGGTTGATGAAGGAAAATATTCAACGAAGCAGACAAAGCCTCCTTTGAACGAAATGCAACACATCCACTACCTCTTAATAATCCTTGGTTTGTGACCATTCAAAGGTGTTGAAGGAGCATTGAGAATGGTGTTAAGAACCCCAAATCCATGCATTGGAGCACACAGGAGCCCAATGTAAGTCATAGACGGTGATTAATACCCACCTGCCCCACCAGCCATCTTCTGCCCTATCTTTGGGAGAGTATCTGTTTCCCATATTAGCTTCATCAGTCACCTTGGAATATGTAAAACCAAGGAGAAGCAAATATCCTTTGATCCTGATGATTGTCTAAGAAGAAGAAACTTAAAATTAATTATAATGGTGTAAACTATGAGGCACAGAACAATTGCAAATTCATCCTATTGATGTCTTATGCAACAAGGTGATTCGGACTTGCCTGTGGCATACTGACAAATAAAGTATTATTACCATGTTATTCTAGACAAATATATACTAATTGCTGCCAAGGAGATTAGTCACTTTGAATTATTGAGAAGTGGCAACTGGGAATTTACGACATATTTATAATTAATACAGTTTATTCATTCCAATAACTGGTAAGCTCTGTACTCGTGGATCACAAGCATAACAATTTAAATCAACATCAGGATATTTGAACTAATAAAGATTAGCTCTTGGAGTTGGCATTATGATTCTTGATTGCTCCTTCAGTAGGTCTAATTGCATGTAGATGTAAAACGTACCCATCTTTCCAATTTCAGGACTTATTCATGCCCAATTAGAAATTCATATCATAGCATTGCAAAATGCTTTATATACTCAGAACACTCACCCAGGGTGTTATTCTCAACATGTGCTTCTCATTTCACACCAGTCTCTAATGTACATTTTGAGAGTGAAATTTGCTGATGCTTAATATTATTTATAGCATATAATAACTAATTATTTCCCTGAAACGCCCCCCCCCACATTTCCTGGTGTCCTGAGTCTATAACCTTACAAGGAAGGGAAAAGTATTTAACTTCAAACTTCTTCAATGATGATATTGAATCCCACTTTGGAAATACAAGAGGTAGTTTCATGGGTGAGGCTAACACTTATTCCTATCATATACAATTACTATATGCCTCCAACATGAATGGATGGGAACTCATTTTCTGACACTGTAATATGGTTGTATAGTATTCTGAACAACTGCCATATCGATTTACAAGAATGCTATCAGGCGCCAAGTCACTACTAATAAAGTAGATGACCAAATACTTGACAAAGTTTTAGAAGTATTTATTGGGGATTCAGGAAAAGAATAGTTGAAGGTCAAGGCCTTAGATCAAACATAAAGCCATGGGCTCTTATATAGACTATATTTAAAGTACTTGAAAGATAGCACCAGTGCTGATTTAGAAAATCCTCCAAATTCTCTGGAGAGATAAATGAATCAGCCTCAGCACCCTCTCCCAGATCAAAAGCCCCCCAATCAGACTTTAATTCACTTAATAAGCTTTCTTGAGCAGGCCAGTTGTAACATGACCACCACGAAACATGCTAATCCACAGTCCGTCATGGGAAGAGTACTAGGTGAAAAAGGGAAAGATTCAAGGACATACTCAAGGCTTCCTTGAGGAGATACAACATCCCTATTGGCTTCTGGGTATCTCTGGACTATCGTCACTCAAGGTGGAGAAGGGGCATTTGGGAACCTTGGGTCATGTATTAGAAGCATCACAGAAGTCCTACATAAATATCAGAAGCAGTGCACCCCCTCAGAATCTATTGAGCACTGATTTATCCCTCCTGTCACAGCTGTATGGGAGTCTAGGGTCATCTCATAACACATTGAACCAGCAAAGGAAATAAGCGACATCATGAATTCTGTAGGAAAGAATACGAGGAAGAAGAAGATCTCTCAGAGCCAGAGATTCAGGTTTGATCATTGCCTTGGTGTCGTCTATGTGGGGTTTGCGTGTTCTCCCTGTAACTATATAGTGTGCGAGTGAGTGATAGTATCGGGGGAGAATAAACAATAGAGGATTAGTGCAAATGGGTGGTTGGAAATTAGTGCAGACTCATTGTCTGAAGGGCTTGTTTCTATGATGCACATCTTTGTGAAGACTTAAAGCAGGACAGGTCGATAGAGGGGAAGAGAATATTTAGAGAAGACCATATCTTACGGGTTTAGCTGACAGGTGTTCAAGACTGTTGGAAGGTTGGCAGTTTGAACTCGTGCATACAAAGACTGACAGAGGGTGGGTGTGGGAAAGGGTAATTATAATCAGAAGAACACTGGAATGGTTGAATATGGAGATAATAAAGGACATTGACTGTAATCTTTCTTATTGTGAAGAGGATGTGATAAAATTAGTTGATTTGAAAAGTGAAGCCTTTTTTCAGACAAACTTTTAACTGCAATGGCTATAACCTCTGAAGTCACCTGGGTTGGGAAATCACATTATACACTTCTGAGCTAATCTCCTGGCTCATGTGTGGTGAATCTGGCATTGATGCAGCTTGACATTACAATTGGTTGAGCTTGCTTGAATGTTGTAATCCCCTAAACAGCATTGCTTTATCGCACTCCCACACAGGATTATTCAGGTTTGTGGTAATGTTGTTTGGAGCTGTGGGGAGGGGCATTTCACCTCCTACACTCTGGACCTCACTAATTTACCAACAATTAGAAGAACACTGTAAATTGTCACTAATAGTCTTCCAACACTTCTGGAAATTTCTGAATTCAGATACAGTTTTTTTTTAGATAATTAAGAGTTAATTGAATTTGGACACAGAATTCATAGCAATTTAGCTAAATTCCTTTTTCATTCAGCACTGCCAAAAACTGATTGCTCTAACTAGGCACTCATCTCAGTGGGATCTTATGATGTTATGGAATATCTCTTTGTGTAAAGGCGGCGACTTGTTGGTTTATACAATGATCCCAAATATATTTTATGAAGACATATGAGAGACGTATGAGAAAAAATAGTTAAAGTGTTTTGAAGTGTTTTTGGGACAGTGAAAATGTTACAAGATTCACACGCCAGGTCATTGCAAAGTTCAGAAGGAAAATAAATATTTTACAAAAAGTGATGGATACAACCCAGTCCGTCACAGGCAAAGCCCACCCTGGCATTGAGCACATCTACAAAGACTGCTACCCCAAGAAAGCAGCATCCATATTCAAGCATCCTCACCATCTAGGCCATGCTTTCTTCTCATTTTTGCTATTGGGAAGGAGGTATGGAAGCATTAGATCCTACATGACCAGGTTTAGGAGCAGTTATCATCCTTTGACCATTTGACTCCTGAAACAGCGTGGATAACTCACACACTTCAGCTCTGAACTGATTCTAGCCTAAGGACTCACTTTCAAGGACTCTACAACTCATGTTCTCTGTACTATTTATTTACTTGTTTGTTTATTATTATTATTAGTTTCATTTTTATTTTTGCACAGTTTGTCTCTCTTTTACACATTGGGTATTTGTCAGTCTTTGTGTGTAGTTTTTCATTGATTCTATTGTATTTCTTTGGTCTACTGGGAATGCCTATAAGAAAATGATTCTCATAGTAGTGTATGGTGACATATGCAATACATACTTTGATAATAATTTTTTATATTGAACTTTGAATATCCTTTAGCAAACTCTTGAACTTTTCCAATCTTTAGATATGATTAATACTGATTGTTTATACCCATTAGTTATAACTATAACTAAAGAGTAATGGGACTAAAACGCAATGTTATTTGGCGAAGAAGGGACTTTGTCTAACACCTGTAAACCTGATCACAGCAGCATGTGAATAAATCAAGTGTATTTACAAAGTCTTTTTGAAAAGACAATGACAGAAGTGAGCAGAACTAACAGATGGATCACTGACATTGATAATGGCATTGTTATTGTTACACAGAAACATAGAAACATAGAAAATAGGTGCAGGAGTAGGCCATTCGGCCCTTCGAGCCTGCACCGCCATTTATTATGATCATAGCTGATCATCCAACTCAGAATCCTGCCCCAGCCTTCCCTCCATACCCCCTGATCCCCGTAGCCACAAGGGCCATATCTAACTCCCTCTTAAATATAGCCAATGAACTGGCCTCAACTGTTTCCTGTGGCAGAGAATTCCACAGATTCACCACTCTCTGTGTGAAGAAGTTTTTCCTAATCTCGGTCCTAAAAGGCTTCCCCTTTATCCTCAAACTGTGACCCCTTGTTCTGGACTTCCCCAACATCGGGAACAATCTTCCTGCATCTAGCCTGTCCAATCCCTTTAGGATTTTATACGTTTCAATCAGATCCCCCCTCAATCTTCTAAATTCCAACGAGTACAAGCCCAGTTCATCCAGTCTTTCTTCATATGAAAGTCCTGCCATCCCAGGAATCAATCTGGGATTGATGTGAGTCAAAACGGAACTTGACTGAATTTGTGAGATGTTGCTTGAATAGTAGCTTTCTGTGGATGAGTCCATTATGCCATAAAAATAAGACTTCAGGAATGGAGGCATCAACTTGCTATTGATCTTCTATGGAAAATGGATATTCCTATGGCCAGTATTTGCACAGGGAACCATGTTGAGGTCAGTATTAGAAATTACAACTACAACACATCAGTTCTTCTTTCACTGTTGGAGTAATTACTGACTAAATGCAGCAATATGACAGGAATATCATTGAGATTAGCTTTTAGTTATGTGCCAGTTTGTGTGCACTATAATCATACTGTAATGTTTGGTGCACTTGCATAGACTACAGTAAAACATCAGAAATTTGGGGTAGAGGAATTTATTTATAAAGTACTGTGCAAAAGTCTTAGGCATGCTAGATTTTGATATAAATTGTTTTAGATACTTATTTTTTGTCTTCTGCCTTAGGAGTAAATAGAAAAGAGCAAATTTTAGATTTCGAAACATCCATTTTCCAAAAAATTTAAAATTATGGGTAATTTTTGCATTTCGTTAAAGAAAGTAATATATCAAGTAATAGACCACTTTTCAAATAAAAACTTGGTTGCTTTGTCGGCATATAGTCCAGTGCATGATTAAGCAAAGATAACAACCAGGTGATAATGATCAATGACATAATAAATTGAATGAACTAAACTAATTAATTGAAACAGAAACAGGTGTAGAAGGAATCAAACTGGGTGAAGGACAACCAAACTAAAAGGTGAACATGTGGCAGTTGTAACAGTTTAACCTTCAAATCATTAATTATTACACCATGGTGAGAGTGAGCATCACAAAACACAAAGTGATCGTCATGCATCAGCAAGGTCTCTTGCAAGCAGAAATTCTGCTGCAGACAGGAATTTCAAAATGTGCTGTCAATGCTCTTCTGAGACGCCATGTTGGCCGCGGAAACTGAATGCAGCAGATGAGAGATACACCTAACTGATGTCCCTTCCAAATTGGAAAAAGTCCAGCACTACTATCAGCTCTGAATTCACAGAAACTTCTGGAATCCAAGTACACCCCTCTACAGTCCAGAGAAGTCTTGTCAGAAGTGGTCTCCATGGAAGAGTTGCTGCCAAAAAGCCATTCATCTGAAGTGACTCAACTACGCACAAAAGTACAAGGACTGGGGCACTGAAAAATGATAGCAAGTGCTCTGGACTGACAGGTCAAAATTTGAAAGTTTTGGTTTATACAGGAGGTAGTTTGTCCGTAGAAGAGTGGAGAGTGCTACATGGATGAGTGTCTGTAGCCAACAGTGAAGCATGGCTGAGGTTCCTTGCAGGTTTGGGGATGCATTTCTGCAAATGGAGTTGGTAATCTGGTCAGAATTAATGGAATCCGCAGTGCCAAGAAGTACAGATTCTCATCCATCACACAATACTATCGGAGAGGTGCCTGATCAGTCCCAACTTCATTCTGCTGCAGGACAATGACCCCAAACACACTCTCAAGGTCATCAAGAACTACCTTCAGTGAAAAGAAGAACAAGGAGTTCTGCAGCAGATGGTATGGCCTCCAGAGAGCCCTGATCTCAACATTATCAAAGCTGTCTGGGATTACCTGGACAGACAGAAACCAACATGGCAATAAAAATTCATAGAAACATAGAAACATAGAAACATAGAAAATAGGTGCAGGAGTAGGCCATTCGGCCCTTCGAGCCTGCACCGCCATTTATTATGATCATGGCTGATCATCCAACTCAGAACCCTGCCCCAGCCTTCCCTCCATACCCCCTGATCCCCATAGCCACAAGGGCCATATCTAACTCCCTCTTAAATATTGCCAATGAACTGGCCTCAACTGTTTCCTGTGGCAGAGAATTCCACAGATTCACCACTCTCTGTGTGAAGAAGTTTTTCCTAATCTCGGTCCTAAAAGGCTTCCCCTTTATCCTCAAACTGCGACCCCTCATTCTGGACTTCCCCAACATCGGGAACAATCTTCCTGCATCTAGCCTGTCCAATCCCTTTAGGATTTTATACGTTTCAATCAGATTCTCCCTCAATCTTCTAAATTCCAATGAGTACAAGCCCAGTTCAAAATCAGTTGAATGTAAAGTCATTCAGTCCAGCTATATCCTGACAGATGATTGAACAAATGATAATATCCCATTATCATGAGTTGATCAAAGTATTTGGAGCAGATAAATTAGTTACTTCATTGAATGCAAACATTCCAGGTTACTGACATGCTCTGTCTCCTTTGTGGTCATATGACCAGTACCACTGCTTTTTTGAAAGTTCCTCTGGTATGTAAGAAGAGTGAAGCGAGGGGGATTTATATATCCTTTGTTGGAATCCTGTCAGCAACAGGTTTATATTATTCCGCTTGTACTCAATAAGTTTAATGAAAAGACATAATAGTAAAAAGCTAAATAACCCAGTGATGGTACTTTGAGGTTTGATCTCATATTTATGTTAGTGCGATGATCTATCTTAACATCAAGGTCAGGTACTTACCTTAAATATGTTATTTGCTTTTTCACCTGATTTACCTTCGATCATTTTTCCTGTACGTCATAGTTTGATGCTGCTGCAAGTTTACAATTTCGCCTATGTTCGTGACAATAAACTCCACCCCAACTTTGAGCTGTGGTCTGATGCAATGCAGTTGCTCAGCCTACTGAAGTTCAGACGGTACATTGCAATGGAAGTGCAGCAAGCCAGCAAAGGCCTCAGGAGACCCTAGGCATCTAGAATGATGATAGGTATATGGGAGTACAGATATACTCATAGTGAAACTGATGAGGATTTGGTTGGTAGGGACACTTAAATTAGGTGCAGCGTGCCCTGGGTAACTTAGGCAGGGAAAACAGTTGTTAACGGAAATCCAATTCACAGAAAAGAAGGATATCTGACCCATCAGATACTCCAAAATGCACAAAAATTGGCAGGTAGAAGACCAGGTGATCCTGTCAAAATATTTGGATAGGGGTGGGGGTGGGGGTGTATATATATATAGGGGGGGAGGGAGGAGGGAGGAGAGAGGGGGAAGGGGGGAGGGGGAGAGAGACTGAGACTCTCTGAAGTGGGTCAGCAGTTCACTGACTTTAATGAGAGTTATTGCAGAATTTAAAGGGGAAGGAAAGCAATAAATACTAGGCCCATGGAGCCATTAACCAGAAGTCTCAAACTGAAAGTTAATGCCAACACTGCAGCTAGAAGCAATAACTAAAACTAAATGAATCCCGGTCCTTGACAGCATCAGTCGAAAAGATAGTCTTCTTTCCTAGACAGGGATGAGGGCAAGCAGGGAGCATAAAAGTTGCTGTCCTTTTGTCAAGTCTCGACAAAATAATGAAAAGAAGTTGTTAAATACCACCCTAATGGAATACTAATCAGCTGGGAAGTGCATAGTCACCAGCGCAATTGTCAAACCTATTGCGCAGCCCACCTGTGTGGGTGCGTAGATCCTACAGCAGAGTCAGTTGCTGTGACAGATCCACCTGGATTACTAAAACTTATGACTACCTCTGGTCTTTCCCATCCTCTGACCACAACCACACAAAACTCCTGGGAGAGGAAAACCTACTGGGAAAACAGTGGGAAAATATGGGAGAGAAAAAAGTGAAACTCATTCTCTCAGATTCTTCCTTATAAGATACCCAGGCAAATCACTTTGTGCACAAAAAGCCAAACAGTACATGTTTTCATTGTATTCACCATATTCACCTATGACTGTGTGACTCATCACCTGGCTTGAAGGAGAGTTATTATTTCTTTCAGGCAGGTGTTACATTATCAAGCCAAGAAGTTGGTGTAAAAGCTGCATTAAGTTTGGGTGGGTATGCTATCCATTCCACACCCTTCACATCCTCCCTTCCACAAATTTTGGAAGTACTTTTGAATTCTTCAGGAGAATGTGGTGCCCATACCTTGCGGTTTGCAACACTGGATATTCTTTTATTAGAGGCATTCACCCACTTTGAATAAACTATACTGTGAAAGAGCTATTAAGTACTCTCCCAGGTCATAGACATTATTGTGAGAAGAATTCATGTGGGGTGTTATCAGTGTTTGGCACAAAATAGAAACTGAAGCATTTTAGTGGTGTTATTAATAACAAGAAGAGAAGAAACAATTGGAATAGTGATATTATTTGATAAACACTCAATTGTGGTGCTTTCATCACCTGGAGTTATTGGCTCTGCTGAAGAAAGAATCAATATTTACACCTCATCACTGGTTCATAGCTGCTACTTATCAATAAAGCAATGTTTTTGTCTGTGTTGATTTCATGTTGCTCATAGTTCAGAAAGTACAGCAGTGGATTGAGAGCCACCAGGTCTTTACCATCGGACATATATTGTTTGAATTGGTCTTGCAGCTCTAATCATCTGGTGAAAACCTAATATATACAGCATTGCACCAAAGTTCCAGGCACATGCAAAATAGATTCTGTAAGGTAAAGATTCTTTCAAGAATAATGAAATGAGAAGTTTCTAAATAGCAAGAAAATTACTAAAAAGAGCAGTAAACAGTAAAAAAAAACTTAATCAAATCAATATTGGAGTGACCAGCTTTTTTTCTTTAATCCTGTATAAATTCTCTTAGATACACTGTCATGAATTATGAATGACAGTTGTACAAGGCCTTGGTGAGACCACACCTGGAGTATTGTGTGCAGTTTTGGTCCCCTAATCTGAGGAAAGACATCCTTGCCATAGAGGGAGTACAAAGAAGGTTGACCAGATTGATTCCTGGGATGGCAGGACTTTCATATGAAGAAAGACTGAGCTATCAGTGCTGTCACATGCCTTTTCGCAGCTATTTCATTTCATTTTGTGCTGCAAAATTATGTACAACTTTCTAATTACCTTGTACAAAATATTATTGGTATTTTTCATTAGCGTGGCAGGGCGGGGATACGACTCTACCAAACGAGGTGCAAGGTGCTCTTTCCCTCCGCTAGTCTGTACCTGTTTAGCAAACCCCCTCCCCCCCTCACCGATCAGAGTCATGTGAATCCATGGGAGTAAGTGATGGCTGGTGCATAGCACAAGTTTTGGTAATGTGACTACTGACGCCAGGCAGACAATATCTGAAGAGTATTGATAATGGCTGGAGTCACCCATCCAGTAAAGACACTGCTCAGAAGGAGGCAATGACAAACCCCTTCTGTAGAAAAATTTGCATGAAAATCACAAGACCGTAAGACATAGGAACAGAATTAGGCCATGTGCACCATTGAGTCTACTCTGCCATTCAATCATGGCTGATCCTTTTTTTTAATGTCCTCCTCAACCCCAGTTCCCGGCCTTCTCCAATTAACCATGATCCTATGTCATATGACGTATCATATAACGAATGATCTTTTCATTACTTCTGTTAGTAAGATCAGTGTCCAGGAGGGGGCTCAGCATCAGCTGGAATGACCTTCGGGAAACATTAACTGGCTTTTGAGATTTAAAACGGGAAGCATGATTGCCTGTTTTGACTCCATGCTTGTGCCTGATTGTACAAGAAATGCTTGCACTCTTTAAGACTTGTACCATAGCCTTGTGTGGTGAGTGCCTTCTGGCACTCTGCCAGGGCTCTGCAGTGAAAAACTGCCACTTTAATCAGATGTCATAAGGGCATCTCATCCATGTCAAAATGCAGTCTGGTGTTTCAACACCTTTGAAAGAGCGGAGAAACAGAAAATATAAATAAATCTATTTTCAAACTTTGTCATGCAGCCAAGCTGAAAAAGACAACACAATCAAGTGACTTCCTTCGATACATAACTGTTGCATATTCAATCAAGATAATACTGAAATCTGCAAAAGTATGGATATGACCATGACAACTATTTCATAGTGTCTTCACAGGACACCGGCATAAACAACTAGTTAATTGGACAGAGCAGCATTTATATTAATGGATTTATAAGCTGGATGACATGTAGCCTCAAGTGATTCCAAATTTAGGTTTTTAACACAAGATTTATAGTGGTGAAATTCAAGTTCTAGAAACTACAAAAGCAGAATTATTGTAAGAACTGTTTATTTTTTGATGTGCTTACCAATAGACTTTCAGTTAATTGTTACTAATACTCAAATGGCTTGAATGTTATAAAAGCAATGAACGTAGTAGAGCATCAGAATAAGTAACGTGGCTTTCTAGAGATCTACATAAATGTTGCTGTGTAGGCCTAACTGCTTAATTGTATTATGTTGTGACTTTGAGATGATACCAGTTATACTACTGGATCAATGTATACCCTGTCCATGTTCTATAGTCTTTCTATTTCCTCCTTTAATTCAGCGCAATTCACTTATTGATTTCTAGATGTTATGTGTGTTTGGAATGGCTATATCTATTTGCTTGCCTGTACTTGCTTGTTTATAATATTATAATCCAGGTGGTTATTATGGGTTGCCCTATCTATAAAAGTATATGTAGGACTCTGACTCTAAAACAAGATTAGGCTTTTATTTATAGATATGGTGTCTTCTATGAGTTTGTATTTTAAAGCAAGATTTTGGTGAATGATGTTTGCCACTTGATTGTGCCTGTGTAAGTAATCAGATTGAGTTAAATTGCTGCTGGATCCTGTATTGTGTTGGATTGTTTCTGGTTTCTCTTGCCATTTTCTGCATTTATCATCTTGAATTTGTTGGACTTTTATTATGTGTTTTTTTATTTTTTTTTTGTTTGAATCATCCGGCCCTGTATTTCCACAAGGAATCCCTCTGTTTCTGGGAAGCATTCTACAACTATTATTATTATGTATTGCACTGTACTGTTGTCGCAAAACAACAAATTTCACAACACGTGCCAGTGATATTAAACCTGTTTCTGATTATGTTAACATATTTCCTGTTGGTGAGAATTCTTTCATGTGGTTGGCTGTTCAGCCAATTGGATGACATGACAGCTACTGGGTGCCAGAGGTCCCTGTTGAATGCATGTCTGACAGCAGCAGATATCAGAAAAGGAGGCTTCTTCCAACAAATATTGAAGCTTTATGGAAGCTTTCTTTGTGCTTGGTAGGAAGTGTCATTGTTTTGCAGTGACTACAAGTTCTGGATATTGTTTCGACTGATGTTATGTGCTCTAAAGACTTTATAAAATTAATTAATTAAATATATACTGTAAATTAAGCTATCAATGTTTCCGATTATCCCTTTTGGGAGCATGGTTATACAGTGAGATCTGAGAAAACCAGTGGATTTTTGTTTGTAAATATTAACCTTTTGCTAAAAAAAATATGATGGGATAGGTTAATGCATGATACAGGATGTATATTTTTGATCTATGAAAGTACAGGTGGGGTTGATTGATTGATACAAAAATAATGGACGGAATGTTCAGCTGCGAAAATCTTCATACTGAACCATGAAACAAAGAATGTAGAACAATGCAGCCCTGGATTGGCCATTCAGCCCACAATGTTGTGCCGATCTTGAATCCAATTTGTACTAAGTGTCCTTCTCCTGTGTATCATCCATGTCTCTCCATTCCCTTCGTATTCATGTGTTCAATCAAACTAGCTGCTTCCACTGTCCTGATCACCCATTCTAGGCGCCTGCCACTCTTTGTGTTTATAACTTTAAAAATTGTCTCTCACATTGCCTTTAAACTTCCCCCACTCCCCCAACCTTAAAAGCATGTTTTCTTGTGTTTGACCTTTCTACCCCAGGGAAAAGATTCTGACTGTCTACAGTACTTATGCTTCTCATAACTTTACAAAACTCTAGCGTGTCTCCCCTCAGCCTCTGACGCACTAGGGAGAACAACTCAAGTTTGTCCAACCTTTTCTTAAAGCTCCTCTAGGGGCATCTTGGTAAACTTCTTCTGCAGCCTTTCCACATTCTTCTAATAGGGCTACCAGAAATGCACACAATACTCCAAGTGTGACTTGACTAAAGTTTTTTTTAATAACAGCAGCATGATTTCCTTACACTTATACACAACACCCCTACTAATAAAGGCAAGCATTCCATATGTCTTATTCACCACCTTATCCACTTGCATGGCAACTTTCTGTAAATTATGAACCCGGACCCCAAGCTCCCTCTGTAGCTCAATGCTATTGAGGGGCCTCCCATTAACTCAATACATTCTATTTTCAAAATATAACACCTCTCACATGCCCAGGTTTAAAGGGCTTTAAAAATTGTTAGTCAAAGAAACTGAAAATATAACAATAGAGTCAATTATTTAAACCATTAAATAATTAATAAGAACCAGGCAGGTTCTTATCAAGTTCGTTGTTTTCTTTGGAAGTGTATCATATGTAAAAAGTGACAATGCAAATTAGAATGAATTCATTCTGGTATATAGATGTTCAGGAATGTATCTGACTCTAAAAAGAAAACGTACGAGAAACTCGTATTATTTGGATCTAGAAGTATTTTCCCTGAATTTTGACATTAATGGAAAAGGCAGTGCACAATTTAAACTTAATCCAGAGTGGGAATGATTTTAGAGGAGTGGGTAAATTTACAATATTCAGCCTTCCAGTGCTCCCTTGTTATTCATGACTCATTTAACTTGCCTGCTGCTGCCTTTTCATTTGACACCAAGTCGTTCAGTCCCTGCTGCTATTTTAATGAAGAGATTGTCTTTGATCAAATGAAATCTAAAAATCAATCTATTTCACAAATTAGAACTCTGGTTGTGAATTAAGTTGCTCTTAGCACAAGATACTTCTTTAACTGCAGTCACTGATTCCCGTCTGCTGATCCAGAGCACAGAACATTTCAATATTTGCATAAAAGAGGTTAGGATGAAATGGTTAGTAACAGAACTTATTAATGGGTACCTTGGCTCACCATGTCCATGCTGACCATTAAATACCCACCAATTTTAATCCCATTTACCAGCACAAGGTTTGTACCTTCCCATATCTTGGTGATTTAAGTGCTCATCTAAATATTTCTTAAATGCCACTAATATATCCTTAGACACTGTTGCAAACTGGACTGTCCTCTAAGTGGGGAAAAATCCTCCTCTGATCGCCACTTAACTATTTACCCCTTAATTTAAACCTACTGTGTAGCTGCTACTTTTCATCTTCTCTGCTATGGGGAAAAAGGTTTCCTCCTGCCTACACTGTCACTGTGTCTCACAATTTTCGATATTCTTTGTCATCTTCCTCTGTTCCAGGGGTGGCCAACCTTTTACATTCCTTGCGTCAATTTTTTCATTCATGAGTTCAGATGCGTCGTATAACTCTTGTAATCCCATTCAATTCTTGTTAAAATATGTTAATATAGAACTCGTGCGTGAAAAAATCGCATCTGAACTCGTGCGTGAAAAAATCGCATCTGAACTTGTGCGTGAAAAAATTGACTCATGGAATGTAAAAAGTTGGCCACCCCTGCTCTATTCCAAGGAAAACAAAGTGGCACAAGTTCAGTGATAGCCCAAGTGCAGAGAGAGACACCGAATTGGAGTTAACAGTTCACTGAATTTAATAAGAACTGTACAGAACAAAGAAAAGTAATACATTCTAGGCCAACAGGACTATTAACTAAAAACGAATGACATCACTGCAGCTCAAAAGCAGTGCTTTTATACTCTCATCCGTGCCGGGTCTTTACCAACGCTCTGTTCTCAGTAAAGGCCTCACGTTTGTCCCCCTTCGCCCACACCTCAGCGAGTTCTGTGTTCGCCATGATGCGGAACATTTCTTCCGCCGTCTCTGTCTCCGAGCCTACTTCTTCGGCAAGGACTCTTCCACCCCCACCGATGACCCCTTCTCCCGTCTTCATCCCTCCTCTTCTTCATGGACACCCCGCTCTGGTCTTCTGCCTGCTCTGGATCTCTTTATTGCCAACTGCCGACGGGACATCAACCGTCTCGACTTCACCGCACCTTGTCCCCATTCCAACCTCACTCCTTCGGAACGCTCTGCTCTCCACTCCCTCCGCACTAATCCTAACATTATTATTAAACCCGCTGATAAGGGGGGTGCTGTTGTAGTCTGGCGTACTGACCTCTACCTTGCCGAGGCACAGCGACAACTCGCGGATACCTCCTCTTATTTACCCCTCGATCGTGACCCCACTAAGGAGCACCAGGCCATTGTCTCCCACACTATCAACGACTTTATCCGCTCAGGGGATCTCCCATCCACTGCTACCAACCTTATAGTTCCCACACCCCGCACTTCCCGTTTCTACCTCCTACCCAAGATCCACAAACCTGCCTGTCCTGGCCGACCTATTGTCTCAGCTTGCTCCTGCCCCACCGAACTCATTTCTGCATACCTCGACACTGTTTTATCACCCCTTGTTCAATCCCTTCCGACCTATGTTCGTGACACTTCTCACGCTCTTAAACTTTTCGATGATTTTAAGTTCCCTGGCCCCCACCGCTTTATTTTCACCTTGGATGTCCAGTCCCTATATACTTCCATCCCCCATCAGGAAGGTCTCAAAGCTCTACGCTTCTTTTTGGATTCCAGACCTAATCAGTTCCCCTCTACCACCACTCTGCTCCGTCTAGCAGAATTAGTCCTTACTCTTAATAATTTCTCCTTTTGCTCCTCCCATTTCCTCCAAACTAAAGGTGTAGCTATGGGCACCCGTATGGGTCCTAGCTATGCCTGCCTTTTTGTTGGGTTTGTGGAACAATCTATGTTCCGTGCCTATTCTGGTATCTGTCCCCCACTTTTCCTTCGCTACATCGACGACTGCATTGGCGCTGCTTCCTGCACGCATGCAGAACTCGTTGACTTTATTAACTTTGCCTCCAACTTTCACCCTGCCCTCAAGTTTACCTGGTCCATTTCTGACACCTCCCTCCCCTTTCTAGATCTTTCTGTCTCTGTCTCTGGAGACAGCTTATCCACTGATGTCTACTATAAGCCTACTGACTCTCACAACTATCTGGACTATTCCTCTTCTCACCCTGTCTCTTGCAAAAACGCCATCCCCTTCTCGCAATTCCTCCGTCTCCGCCGCATCTGCTCTCAGGATGAGGCTTTTCATTCTAGGACGAGGGAAATGTCTTCATTTTTTAAAGAAAGGGGCTTCCCTTCCTCCACTATCAACTCTGCTCTTAAACGCATCTCCCCCATTTCACGTACATCTGCTCTCACTCCATCCTCCCACCACCCCACTAGGAATAGGGTTCCCCTGGTCCTCACCTACCACCCCACCAGCCTCCGGGTCCAACATATTATTCTCCGTAACTTCCGCCACCTCCAACGGGATCCCACCACTAAGCATATCTTTCCCTCCCCGCCTCTCTCTGCATTCCGCAGGGATCGCTCCCTACACAACTCCCTTGTCCATTCGTCCCCCCCATCCCTCCCCACTGATCTCCCTGCTGGCACTTATCCGTGTAAGCGGAACAAATGCTACACATGCCCTTACACTTCCTCCCTTACCACCATTCAGGGCCCCAAACAGTCCTTCCAGGTGAGGCATCACTTCACCTGTGAGTCGACTGGGGTGATATACTGCGTCCGGTGCTCCCGATGTGGCCTTTTATATATTGGTGAGACCCGACGCAGACTGGGAGACCGCTTTGCTGAACATCTACGCTCTGTCCACCAGAGAAAGCAGGATCTCCCAGTGGCCACACATTTTAATTCCACATCCCATTCCCATTCTGACATGTCTATCCACGGCCTCCTCTACTGTAAAGATGAAGCCACACTCAGGTTGGAGGAACAACACCTTATATTCCGTCTGGGTAGCCTCCAACCTGATGGCATGAACATTGACTTCTCTAACTTCCGCTAGGCCCCACCTCCCCCTCGTACCCCATCTGTTACTCTTTTTAATGCACACATTCTTTCTCTCACTCTCCTTTTTCTCCCTCTGTCCCTCTGAATATACCTCTTGCCCATCCTCTGGGTCACCCCCCCCCCGTCTTTCTTCCCGGACCTCCTGTCCCATGATCCTCTCGTATCCCCTTTTGCCTATCACCTGTCCAGCTCTTGGCTCCATCCCTCCCCCTCCTGTCTTCTCCTATCATTTTGCATCTCCCCCTCCCCCTCCAACTTTCAAATCCCTTACTCACTCTTCCTTCAGTTAGTCCTGACGAAGGGTCTCGGCCTGAAACGTCGACTGCGCCTCTTCCTATAGATGCTGCCTGGCCTGCTGCGTTCACCAGCAACTTTGATGTATGTTGCTTTTATACTAAGTTACTTTAGTACTTAAGTACTAAATTAATACTGCTCCTCTTAACAGCGTCTCTCAACTCTGCTTCCAAACACATCTCCCCCATTTCACGCACATCTGCTCTCACTCCATCCTCCTGCCACCCTACTAGGAATAGGGTTCCCCTGGTCCTCACCTACCACCCCACCAGCCTCCAGGTCCAACATATTATTCTCCACCACCTCCAACGAGATCCCACCACTAAGCACATCTTTCCCTCCACTACCCCCCCCTCCCGCTTTCCGCAGGGATTGCTCCCTATGCGACTTCATTGTCCATTCATCTCCTCCATCCCTCCCCACCGATCTTCCTCCTGGCACTTATCCTCGTAAGCAGAACAAATGCTACACATGCCCTTACAGTTCCTCCCTTAGCACCATTCAGGGCCCCAGACAGTACTTCCAGGCAAGGCAAAACTTCACCTGTGAGTCAGCTGGGGTGTTATACTGCGTCCGGTGCTCCCGATGTGGCCTTTTATATATTGGTGAGACCCGACGCAGACTGGGAAATCGTTTTGCTGAACACCTATGCTCTGTCTGTCAGAGAAAGCAGGATCTCTCAGTGGCCTCACATTTTAATTCCACACCCCATTCCCATTCTGATATGTCTATCCACGGCCTCCTCTACTGTAAAGATGAAGCCACACTCAGGTTGGAGGAACAACACCTTATATTCCGTCTGGGTAGCCTCCAACCTGATGGCATGAACATTGACTTCTCAAACTTCCGCTAATGCCCCTCCTCCCCCTCGTACCCCATCCGTTATTTATATATATATACACACTCATTCTTTCTCTCACTCTCCTTTTTCTCCCTCTGTCCATCTGACTATATCCCTTGCCCATCCTCTGAGTTTTCCCCCCCCTCCCCCTTTTCCTTCTCCCTGGGCCTCCTGTCCCATGATCCTCTTATATCCCTTTTGCCAATCACCTGTCCAGCTCTTGGCTCCATCCCTCCCCCTCCTGTCTTCTCCTATCATTTTGGATCTCCCCCTCCCCCTCCCACTTTCAAATCTCTTACTAGCTCTTCCTTCAGTTAGTCCTGATGAAGGGTCTCAGCCCGAAACATCGACTGTACCTCTTCCTAGAGATGCTGCCTGGCCTGCTGCGTTCACCAGCAACTTTGATGTGTGTGGCTTGAATTTCCAGCATCTGCAGAGTTCCTCGTGTTTGCGTCTCTAAATCACTAATGTTTTTTTACCCTGGAACATGGACTAAGGTAAGCAAAGAACGTTGCTGTTACTGTGCTTCACTCAAGACTTGACAAGATGAAAATGAAAGGAAGGAAGCTAAATACAATTACAAAGAAACCCTAATTAGCTTGAATTCTCCAGTGAATGACTGCCAACTCCTCCTGTGAAAGCAGCATGACTCAGCGGCAGCGTCCATGGCTGTGACAGGGCCCCCATCTCTAGGCCTAGCTCCTGAGGTGCTGTAAATCCCAGGTGGGAGATTTGTCTAGTATGTGTCGAGCGGCACCCAAGAATGTTCCTCTGGTCCATACCTTTTGCAGTCCACGAGGTACTGAACGCTGCCCTGCACCCAGTGAGATGCTAGGACACATTGCACAGAATAGACCAGTGACCTATCCCAAGAGGGGGTGTGGGGGGTGATTGGAGTTAGTGGGGACGAGGTCACTGGCTTGAGGTGGGGAACATGGAACACTGGGTGAATCTTCATGGATGATGATAGGTGCAGCTTAGAGGAGGCTCTATGGATAGTCTTTTTCACGAACATAGCATGGGTCCAAACTGCGGCTGTCTACTCTCAATGGAAGTTCTCTAGACACCAGCCAGACTTTGTTCCCTGGCTTGAGAGGCTTCACCTTTCAGTGGAACTGATCAGCCTGCCAGGCACATTGCCAGGCCTGTCTCGGTTTGTGCTTGTAGAGTTGGACCAACCGTTCAGCTGCAGGGACTCCCACAGCAGTCTCTTGGCCAGAGAAGATTGGTGGCTGAAATTCCTTCTGACGTTTAAAGGGGAGCATGCCAGAGGAGGATGACTGGGGTTATTGTGGGCAATCACTGCCCAAACCAGTTGGGAACTCCAGGTTGTGGGGTTGGAAGAGACAAGGCAGTACAGGGTTGTCTCTAGGTCCTGAGACAGGGTTGTCTCCAGTTCCTGAGACAGGGTTGTCTCCAACTCTCAGTCTGGCTGTTAACGTGGGGATAGAAACCTGATGAGAGGTTGGATTTAAAAATGCAAACACGAGGATATCTGCAGATGCTGGAATTTCAAGCAACACACATAAAAGTTGCTGGTGAACGCAGCAGGCCAGGCAGCATCTATTGGAAGAGGTACAGTCGACGTTTTGGGATCTCCCCCTCCCCCTCCCACTTTCAAACCTCTTACTAGCTCTTCTTTCAGTTAGTTCTGACCAAGGGTCTTGGCCCGAAGCGTTGACCGTACCTCTTCCTAGAGATGCTGCCTGGCCTGCTGCGTTCACCAGCAACTTTTATGTGTGTTGCGAGAGGTTGGATGTAGTTCCCAAGAGATAACAGAAAATCTTCAGAAAATGGGACATGAACTGTGGGCCTCTATCAGACACTATATCCTGAGGGAAGTTGTGCATCTCTAAACGTGCTGAACCAAGAGGGTCATAGTCTCTCTAGTCGATGAGAATTTAGGGAGAGCAATGAAGCGGGCTGCTTTAGGGAACTGATCCACAGCTACCAGAATGGTAGTGTTCCCATCTAATAGAGGCAGGCCAGTAATGAAATCCACCAAGACCAGCAGTAGAGAAGCCCAAACAGCAGGCAGAGCGGGGCACCGATGCAACATCTTGTTCTAGGCAAAAGAGGGACAGGCAGAGACGACATTGTGGAAATCATCTGTCTATAAATTCCAGGGTCCATTGAATACCCTAGTGGCTAACAAGATGGGAAGAGTGACCCCACTCCAACAATTTGGACACATAGTGGCAGGGACAAACAGCTGGTTGTTGGGTTCCCTCCTGAGCCAGGATCTGACTGTTGGGCAAAACTCACCTCTGCCTCTATTCTCCAAGTCATCATAGCAGCTATTTTGTATTCGTGGTGGGGAGGGGGATGTACTCTGGGTTGTCATTGCCTTTAGAAATATCAAACTGGCAGAAGCGAGCATCGGGACTGCTGGAGGGCTGTATGTGAGCGTGAAATTAAACTGGATGAAGAAGAGAGCCCAATGGGGTCACAAATGAAGGAGAGGTCCTTTGTGATCTGTCCATACCAGAAAGGGGCGCTCAGCTCCCTCCAGCCAGTGCCACCATACCTCCAGGGCCTCTTTGGTGGCCAGATATTCTTGGTTCCTGACATCAGTTACAGTCTGGTGGAGTCAAGCAATGGGAAAGAAAAGCACAGTGGTGTAACTGATCGTCTACTGAAGAGTGCTGGGAGAATACAGCTCCAATGCATCAACCTCGACGAAGAATGGATGGGATGGGTCTGGATTCTGCAACACTGTAGCAGTGGTGAAGCATCACTTTAGCTCTGAGGCGGCTTGGCCTGCTTCATTTGTCTAATCGAATCCTGCAGTGGTCTCCTTGGTGAGTGCATTTATGCAAGCTGCGATGGAACTGAAGTTTCTGGTGAAGCGGTGATAAGAGCTTGCAAACACCATGAAGCACATCACCTATTTGGTTGTAGATAGTTTGGGCCACTCTGTGACTACCTGAGCTTGACATGGGTCCTTCTGCACTCTGGAAGGGGTGAGGATGTAAGCACAAGAACAACACCTGCTCTTTGTGAACTCACACTTCTCTGGCTTGGGATAAAGATCATTTGAGGAGTCATCTGAGAACCTTCCAGACATGCTGGACATATTCCTAGTGAGAACAGGAATAGATAAGAATGTCATCGAAACAAACTGACTCAACATGTCCTAGAGCACATCGGTGACCAAGTCTTGCAAAACAGCAGGGGCATTGGCCAGACCAAATGGCAACATGAGGCACTCATAGTAGCCAGTGGAGGCATTAAATGCTGTCTTCCACTCGTCCCCTCCGTGCATGCGAACCAGGTTGTGAGCATTCTGTTGATCAGTCTTAGGGAATGTGTTTGCTCCCTGGAGATGTTCAAATGCAGAGGCAAAAAGGGGAAGAGGGTAGCAGTTCTTCACCACGATGTTGTTCAGGGGCTGATAATCAATGCAGGGATGGAGCTTGCTATCTGCTTTGCTCACTAAAAAGAAGCCTGCCCCTGCTGGTGAGGTAGATGGACAGACAAATGCCTCCTCAATGTATTCTTCCATGGCCACTCTTTCAGGATGAGAGAGGGAAACTTGGACTAGAACCTGGTAGGAGGTCGACGGCGCAATCGTATGGCTGATGTGGAGGCAGGGAGGTGACCTTCTTACTGAAGACTTCAAGAATGCCAGCATCTTCAGCTGGATCACCTGATTGGTCCACACTACTAGTTGGCTCAGGAGGGGTATCACTGACAGGAGCTTGTGCTGTACCCAGACAGGTAGACAGGCATCTCACACAAAATGCTGGAGGAACTCAGCAGACCAGACCACATCTATAGATAAAAAGTACAGTCGACGTTTCGGGCCGAGACCCTTCAGCAGGGCTGAAGAATAAAAGATGAGTAGATTTATAAATGGGGGGAGGGGAGAGAGCAAAATACAAGGTGATGGGTGAAACCGGGAGGGGGAGGGCTGAGGTAAAGAGCTGGAAAGTTGGTGAAAGAGATTGAGTGCAGGAGAAGGAGGAGTCTGATAGGAGAGAACAGAAAGCCATGGATAAAAGAAAAGCTGGGGGGTGGGGTGTGGAGGAGCACCAGAGGGAGGCGATGGACAGGCAAGGAGATAAGGTGAGAGAGGAAAAAGGGGATGGGGAATGGTGAAGGGGGGTGAGCACTACCAGAAGTTTGAAAAATCGATGTTCATGCCATCAGGTTGGAGGGTATCCACACGGACTATAAGGTGTCATTCTTCCAACCTGAGTGTGGCATCATTGTGACAGTAGAGGAGACCATGGATTGACATATCAGAATGGGAATGGGAAGTAAAATTAAAATGAGTGGCCACTGGGAGATCCAACTCCTAGCAGACTGAGAGTAGGTACTCAGCTAAACGGTCTCCCAATCTACGTAGCGGTGTGTGACCAAGTGGTTAAGGCATCAGTCCAGTGATCTGAAGATCGCTAGTTCAAGCCTCAGCTGAGGCAGCGTGTTGTGTCCTTGAGCAAGGCACTTAACCACACATTGCTCTGCTACGACACCAGTGCCAAGCTGTATCCGCCCTAGTGCCCTTACCTTGGACAACATCGGTGGCGTGGAGAGGGGAGACTTACGGCATGAGCAACTGCCAGTCTTCCATACAGCCTTGCTCAGGCCTGTGCCCTGGAAACCTTCCAAGGCACAAATCCATGGTCTCGCGAGACTAACAGATGACTATTATTATTATTATTATTAATCAACATAGGGAGAGATGGAGGATTTGAGAGAAGAGGATGGCGGTTTTACAAGTATCAGGGTGGGAAGAGGTATAGTCCAGGTAGTCGTGAGAGTCCATGGGTTTATAATAGACATCAGTAGTTAAGCTGTCTTCATTAATAGAGATAATGAGATTAAGAAATGGTAAATTTGAGGGGAGAGTGGAAGTTGGAGGCAAAGTTGATGAAGTCGATGAGCTCCATGTGGGTGCAGGAAGCAGCAACAATGTAGTCTTTGATGTAGCATAGGAAGAGCAGGGGACGGATACCAGTATAGGCTTGGAACATAGACTGTTTCACATGGCTGACAAAGAGGCAGGCATAGCTGGGACCCATGTGAGTGCCCATTGCTACACCTTTTGTTTGAAGGAAGTGGGAAGAGCCAAAGGAGAAATTATTGAGAGTGAGAACAAGTTCTGCTGGGTGGAGGAGAGTGGTGGTGGAGAGGAACTGGTTGGGTTCTGGTGTCCAGAAATAAACAGAGAACTTTGAGGCTTTCCTGGTGGGGGATGGAGGTGTACAGGGTCGGGACATCCATTGTGAAAATAAGATGATGGGGGCCATGGAACTTGAAATCTTTGAAAAGATCCAGAGTGTGTGAAGTGTCATGGATATAGGTAGGAAGCAACTGAACTAGAGAGGATAAGACAGAGTTGAGTTAAGGTATGCTGGTCCCCAATCTTGGAGCACTTTTAAGGACCAATCGATGGGTGTCGAGAGAGCCAGGGAAGGCCACGCACCAGCAGCAATTCAGGTGAATCAATAACATAGAAGAAGAGCTGTTCCCTTTTCCTGCCTTCTAGGACAAGTTGGAGGGGTTTCATAGAAAGGTGGATCTTACCAGTGCTCAGGGGCTGACCATTCAGAGTCTTGATATCAATATTCCCTCTCAATGGGAACTTTGCTTCTATGAGCATGGGAGATATCCATGAGGTTCCTGGCTGCCCCGGAGTCAATAAATGCTAGAAGCCCATGGGTCTGGGATCCCCTCAACAAGGAAGCTGGGAGTATTACTTGATTAGGGGAAGATACTTGCAGGGTGAATCAAACCGGCAGAATTCCCTTCTTGCTGACGAGTCTCAAGATTGGGCACTTGGGACATAGTGCCTGGAAGTGCCATGGTGAGCCACAGGAGAGGCAGCAACCTGTCCTTCTGTGCTGATCACATTCCTCCTGAGACAGGTGCACGCCCCCCACCCCCTACCTGCATGAGCTCCTCTATGGGTGATGAGAGAGGAGAGAAGGGGGTGAAGACAGGCAGTAATCTGATGAGTATGAGAGTTGGGACATTCCCCCTCAGCACCACTCAGCTGTCTGGTTGAGTATTTGAATGGACAAATTTAACAGGCCATCCAGGCTGTCCTGTTCATCACGCACTTTGATCTCATGGTGAAACTCTGTACGCAGCCCATGCTGGAAAGCAGCGATGAGGTTCTTGACTCCCACTCAGGAGGTGTGTAGTCTTCTGAGGGCTAGATTAGTGGCATTTAAATCCGATGATCCAGATCTATATAAGAAAACCAGGTATGACTTGCGGAGGGCTGTTTTGAGGGCTAAGAAACAATTCTGGAAGAGGTTAGAGGCAATGTCGGATGCACGTCAACTCTGGCAGGGTTTGCAGACCATTACTTCTTACAAAGTGAAACCCAACACCATGAATGGCAGTGATGTTTCACTCCCAGACGAGCTCTACGCCTTTTATGCTCGCTTTGAAAGGGAGAATAAAACCACGGCCATGAGGATCCCTGCAGCATTCAAGGACCCTGTGATCTATGTCGGAGGCTGACATCGGGGGGGGGGGGGTGAACCCTGCAAGGTGGCAGAGCCTGATGGAGTACCTTGTCAGGCTCTGAAAAGCTGTGCCAACCCACTGGTAGGAGTGTTCAAGGACATCTTCAACCTCTCACTACTACAGTCAGAAGTTCCCACCTGCTTCAAAAGGGCATTAATTATACCAGTGCCCAAGAAGAGCAGTGTCAGTAGCCTCAATGACTATTGTTCAGTAGCACTCACAACTATGGAGATGAAACGCTTCGAGAGGTTGCTCAAGGCTAGAATCAGCAACTATCTCAGAAAGGACCTGGACCCATTGCAATTTGCCTATTGCTACAATAGGTCGACAGCAGACGTGATCTCAATGGCTCTCCATGCAGACTTAGATCACCTGGACAATGAAAATACTTATGTCAGGTGCTGTTTATTGACTATAGCTCAACATTCAACATCATTCCTATAGACCTGATCAAAAAGCTACAGAACCTGGGCCTCTGTACCTCCCTCTGCAACTGAATCTTCAACTTCCTAACAGGAAGTCCACAGTCTGAGCGGATTGGAAATAACATCTCCACCTTGCTGACGATCAACACTGGCACACCACAGGGACGTGTGCTTAGCCCACTACTGTAATCTCTCTACACTCATAACTGTGTTGCTAGGCATAGCTCAAATGCCATCTATAAATTTGCTGATGATGCGTCTATTGTTGGCTGAATTTCTGATGGTGACGAAAGGGCAAACAAAAGTGAGATATACCAGTCAGTTCAGTCGTGTTGCAAGAACAACCTAGCAATCAATGTTAGCAAGACCAAAGAGCTGATTATGGACTTCAGGAAGAGACTAGGGAAGACAAACCAATTGTCATAGTCGGATCAGAAGTGGAGAGAATGAGCAATTTCAGGTTCCTGGGTGTCAAAATCTCCGAGGACCTAACATGGATGCAACATATTGAAGCAGCTATAAAAAAAGGTAAGACAGTGGCTATGTTTCTTTTAGGAGTTTGAGGGGATTTGTTTTGTCAACCAAAACTCTAAAACTTCTACGAATTTGGTGTGGAGAGCACTCTGACTGGCTGCATCACCGTCTGGAATGGAATGGAAAGTTGTAAAGTTAGTCAGTTACATCATGGGTACTAGCCTCTGCAGTATCCAAGACATCTTCAGGGAATGGTGCCTTAAGAAGGCGGCATCCATCATTAAAGATGCCCACCACCCAGGACATCCCTTCTTCGCATTGTTACCATCGGGAAGGAGCCTGAAGGCGCATACTTAGTGATTCAGGAACAACTTCTTCCCTTCTGCCATCTGATTTCTGAATGGACATTGAACCCATGAACACCACTTCACTGCCTTTTTGTTTCTGTTTTATTTGCATACTTATTTTAACTTAAATATTTAATATATATTTACTATAATTCAGTATTTTCTCTCTGTTTATTTATCACGTATTTCATTGTACGGCTGCTGTAAAGTTAACAAATTTTGTGACATATGCAGGTGATATTAAAATCTGATTCTGAGGTGGCATCTCCTACCCTGTCTCAACCGCAAGTGTGCGGAACTTTACTGCATAGTCTTTCACTGACCCTTGCCCTTGGCACAATACAGAAGTTGGTGGGTAGCCTCCTGACCCCAAACTAGAAGGTCAAACATTCTCTTGAACTCGACTACAAATTGCTGGAAAGTTTGGGCTGCAGGAGAACCTTGTTCAGGGTGTTGAACAGGCTGAGTGGGGTCTGACTAAGAGATTCACCAGTTTACCTGCACCATTACTAAACTAACCTGGGTGGGCTTCGAAAGTCAGGTCACACTGTGTAATTAAGTTTCTGCAGCCGTCAGTGTCACCAGAGTATCTGCTGGATGTGGGAATACTCGGATCAGGTCTGGAAGAAGACAAGGGAATCGGAACATTAGCGGCTGAGGCTGTTGAGATTGTAATAGAAGAGGATGCGAGAGCTGATACCTGCTCTTTCAGCTTGGAATGGGCTTTCTGTTCTGAGAGTAAACATTGTACTGCGAGAACCATTTCTGCCAACCCAGCCTCCACTGACTTTAACTTCTCATTCCACCTGACCAACAAGATTCAGCCTGGACTGATCTTGCTGCTCTGAGAGTAGTTGTTGCACTGTGAGAGCGACTTCTGCTTCATTACAATCTTGGTCCAAATGTGGATGAAGGAGTTGAACTCCAGAGGTGAGGTCTAAGTAAATGCAATTGATGTCAAGGCAGTATTTGTTTGAGTGCAGTATGTAGGTATACTGGAGTCTGTGCTAATCAGGCGTAAATCTCTGCTTGTTGGAATCATACCTCACACAATGGAAAATGGTTATGGCAGGCAGAGGTCAATTATCTCAGCCACTGGATGCCTCTGCAGAAATTCCTCAGGTTAATGTTCTGGACCCAACCATATTCGCTCAATGCCCCATCTTCAGTTGTAAGATCAGAGTGCTGATACCCACTGATGACAGCACGGTGTTCAGCAGTGTTCATAGCTCTGCAGATAATGTAGAAGTCCACATCCAAATTCCACAAGACTTTGGACAATATCCAGGCCTGGGCTGACAGGTGGCAATATTTGCATTACACAAGTGCCAGTCAATGACAATATTCAAAAGAGAAAATCCAGCTATCATCTCCTGACATTCAATTGCATTACCATCACTAAATCCCACACTTTCAATATTCTGGTGGTCATGATTGACCAGAAGCTGAACTGAAGTAACTATAAATATAACGTGCCTACTAGAGCAGACTAGAACCTTAGAAACCTGTGACAAGTGACTGACCAAACTCCCCAAAGAATGTCTACTATCCACAAGGAGCATTAGGGTTACCCTCCATTGCCTCAATGACACTCAAGAAGCTCGACAACATATAGGACATAGCAGCCTGTTTGATAGGCATACCACCCCGAGCCATTTACTCATTCCACCATTGATGCACAGTAGAGGCAGTTCGTACCATCAACAGCATGCACAGCAGCAACTGATCAAGAGTCCTTAAATAGCATCTTCTAAACCCATGACCTCTATAAGCGAGAAGGATAATGGCAACCAAAGCATAGGGACACCACCATGTGGAAGATGTCCACAAGCAACACACCATCCTGAGATGGAACTACATTAATCCATGATATCCTTTGGCTTTAACATTCGCACACATACCGACTGCGATATTTCAACGGTAAACCCAACCATTTTCCTCAGGCACTTGTTAGTCAAATGACAAATTCCCGTAGAGACATCTCCTCATATACCCTCTCGGTATATAAGTGACACCTAGAAGACCTAAAGAACCGTGTCAGAAAATCTTGTACCCAATACCTCTATCGCTATGCCAAAAAGTATATATTGCTGAGACTGGAAGGCCATTGAAGACCAGGATAGCAGAACATAAGCGTGCCTTAAAAAACTTGAAAGCAGATCACTGCTTATCATACTCATGAGGACCAAAGTTTGATGAGGCCAACATCTTTGATGAGGCCAAACACTGGAGATGAAGCATGTGGGGGAACCTAAATGTAGGTTCTAAGAGTGTAAAGATAACTCCAGTCTGGGATCACACATTCCTAAAGTGGGTTTAGGACTATAAAAAGAATTGACCAATCAGAACAAGGCCAATTCAAACTAACCAATCAGGAATAGGAAATTCAGTTCCAGCCAATTGGGATCGAGCATTAAGCCCTGCCCATGCCCTGCTCACTCAAGAGGGTTTATAAGGAGGTGTCTCCAGGAGGATATTTCATTTGACTAACTTGTGTCTGAGGAAGATGGTTGGGTTTACCTTTGAAATGTTGCAATCAGTATCTGCAAGTATATGACTGTTAAGGTCAAAGGATAGTATGGATCGATTTGATAACGAGTTGCAAAACTTCCGTAGTCACTAATGGAAATACATTGTCATTTCTTCACTGGATCAAAATCTTGGGGTGTCCTTCCTAATAGCTCTGTGGCTATACCCACACTTATTCAACCTGAGTCTGAGGCTCCGGACGGTTCCTGTGCTGTGGAAGACGTCCTGCCTCATCCCTGTGCTGAAGACGCTGTGCCCCAGTGGCCTCAATGACTACAGACCGGTGGCATTGACCTCCCACATCATGAAGACCCTGGAGAGACTTGTTCTGGAGCTGCTCCGGCCTATGGTCAGGCCACACTTAGATCCCCTCCAGTTCACCTACCAGCCCCGACTAGGAGTTGAGGATGCCATCGTCTACCTGCTGAACCGTGTCTACGCCCACCTGGACAAGCCAGTGAGCACTGTGAGGGTCATGTTTCTTGACTTCTCCAGTGCGTTCAACACCATCCGCCCTGCTCTGCTGGGGGAGAAGCTGACAGCGATGCAGGTGGATGCTTCCCTGGTATCATGGATTCTTGGTTACCTGACTGGCAGACCACAGTACGTGTGCTTGCAACACTGTGTGTCCGACAGAGTGATCAGCAGCACTGGGGCTCCACAGGGGACTGTCTTGTCTCCCTTTCTCTTCACCATTTACATCTCGGACTTCAACTACTGCACAGAGTCTTGTCACCTTCAGAAGTTTTCGGATGACTCTGCCATAGTTGGATGCATCAGCAAGGGAGATGAGGCTGAGTACAGGACTACGGTAGGAAACTTTGTCACATGGTGTGAGCAGAATTATCTGCAGCTTAATGTGAAAAAGGCTAAGGAGCTAGTGGTAGACCTGAGGAGAGCTAAGGTACCAGTGACCCCTGTTTCCATCCAGGGGGTCAGTGTGGACATGGTGGAGGATTACAAATACCTGGGGATATGAATTGACAATAAACTGGACTGGTCAAAGAACACTGAGGCTGTCTACAAGAAGGGTCAGAGCCGTCTCTATTTCCTGAGTAGACTGAGGTCCTTTAAAATCTGCCGGACGATGCTGAGGATGTTCTACCTGTCTGTGGTGGCCAGTGCTATCATGTTTGCAGTTGTGTGCTGGGGCAGCAGGCTGAGGGTAGCAGACACCAACAGAATCAACAAACTCATTTGTAAGGCCAGTGATGTTGTGGGGATGGAACTGGACTCTCTGACGGTGGTGTCTGAAAAGAGGATGCTGTCTAAGTTGCATGCCATCTTGGTCAATGTCTCCCATCCACTACATAATGTACTGGGTGGGCACAGGAGTACATTCAGCCAGAGACTCATTCCACCCAGATGCAACACTGAGCGTCATAGGAAGTCATTCCTGTCTGTGGCCATCAAACTTTACAACTCCTCCCTTGGAGGGTCAGACACCCTGAGTCGATAGGCTGGTCCTGGACTTATTTCATAATTTACTGGCATAATTTACATATTACTATTTAACTATTTATGGTTCTCTTACTATTTATTATTTATGGAGCAACTGTAACGAAAACCAATTTCCCCCTGAGATCAATAAAGTATGACTACGACTGTGACTATGACTATGAAAGGCGGCAGTCATTCAGGAAGGCAGCTCCCCATTACCACCTCTAGGGCTATTAAATGGTCTCTTAGTGAGCAAAGTGCATATCCCTTGAATGAATAAAATATAGTCTGATAAAGTTCCTCTGCATCCTCTCAACTGCAATCATGTCCTTCTGTGAGGAGAAGTACTTAAAAGAGAATAAACAGTTATTGTGGAAAATAAGTTAAGTAGAAATAAAAATTAACTGGGAGTCTGCATAATAGCAAATTAGAGGAGTAGAATGGAAGAAATTCATAGCTAGCAGTATTACGTTGTTCCCACCTCTCCTTGCCCTGACAGGTTATTATGACTCTTCATTGTCTAACAGGAATAATAGAACAGTACAGCTGTGGTACAGGACAGGATGTAACTGTGGAATGATTATTAGTTTGGAGAATGTAGTCTATTTAGCATCTTCAACATATTACAAAGGTTTAAAAAAGGGAACCACTTAATGAGATAAGAAAAACGTCCAGTCAAGGAGGTTAGTTAGAGAGTGAGCTTGAGGTAGAGAGGTTTGCGGACAGAATTGCAGAGACAGGAAAAAGCACCGTTTCAATCACAAAGCATAGTCATCAGTTAATTTGACTTGACCTCAAGGAACACCTGAGAACACTGGATGAAATAAAGCAGTCCAACATTTTAGGTATGGTGCTGAAAGTTTGTGCTTTGGAAGCACCTGTGCCTGTAATCAGGCTGCTCTCTGACATTGTAAAAGTATCAGTTACCTGACAAGGTGGAAAGTTGCCACGGTACATCTTGTTCACAAAAGCAGGATAACTCTAATCTAGCTAATTACCATTCCATCAGAATACTCTGTTATCAGTACATGATGGAAACTGTTGACAAGTTTTATCAGTTGAATGCTTGTATTACATTCTGATAAGACCACCAGGCTCCAGTCTTCACCACAGCATTGGGATCATCTTTGACAAATGGAATGTTCTAAATAAAAGGATGTCTGGCTCACGTGAGCACCACCTGCAAGTTTCCCTGAGAAGCTGCTGTTCATTCATTATCACTGGGTATACATCCTAACCGATAACAATGAAAAAGCACCTGTATCTCACAAACTGCAGCAGTTCCAGAGTGCAGCTCATTCTTACCATCTAAAGGGCAATAAATGCTTGCCATTCCGGAATGTCCAGATCCTGTCAATGGATAAAAACATATAATGGATTTGGAAGAGCAGCGGGATTTGATCAAAATGACAGCAGATAAATGTGAGTCCTTTGCCGCTGTTCTTTGAGAAATCCAATTTGATTTAAGCAGCAAATTTAGAGCATTGTGCTCCTTTTGTTAACCATGGAAGTGGCTGAATTCTTTTAAATGGTGATTTGAATTGAACTCATTGGTTTGACCAATTCTTGTGAATTATGCTTTTAATTTATAGGGATGGCTCTTTATATTTTATATTTTTTATTTTTTTCTATTTTATATCTTTATATTTTGTGGGTGTTTCTTTATATTCGTAGCAGCTTTAACTGTATACTGTTCCTGAGAGAGGGGGAAAGAGAAGGAAAAGAGGGGAAAAAGCAGGGAGAGAAGGCGAGAGAGGAATAGAAAACTTTAATTTAAAAATTAATCTTAGTTTAAACTATTCATGGATCACTTGACTTACTTGGCTAACTCCCTCTGCAGAATTAGCTTCTGGATTTACAAGGATGAGTTCTATCATTAACATTTCACGCACAAAGCTTTGACAGAAACATATGCTGGGATTTTGGCAATACCTCATAAAACGAATGAATAATGCATCAGAAATCACATTGAGTGAATCGGCTTTGGTTCCCAAATTCCAACATTCGCTCCCACTGCATGATTTCCTTTGCTGTGACAATTAATTAGTAATGTCTATCCTTCTCCAGCAACTTGAATGCACTAGCTTCACTGATTCTTCAATATGGAACTGAAAAGATGTTCCCCAAAATATTATAATTTGGATGAGACTTCAAGGCACATCCCCCACTGTGCTGTTATGTGGAGGTAGAGCATCTTCTAGTTTCATTTTAAAAGGAGCTGTGAACCTTCTATGGCGTCCTGGGAAATATTTATTTTCAATCAACATCTTCATATTGGTTGTCAATGTTGTTTGTGAGAACATACAGTGTACAAGCCAACTGCCAAACCTCTGTCATTATTATAGTTACCACACGTTGAAAGTACTTAGTGAGGTATTTTTGACAGCTTATGAGATTGTGGGTCTCCCTTTATTTTCTTGGGCAGTACAATTAAAGAATTAAACCAATGAATAAATCAAGCTTAGTATTTTCAACTAGTTTTGTTATTAATTGAGTCTTCATTCAAGCTAATGAAGAGAAAATGAATTGAAAATCAAAGGGAGCATTGGCCAGACCAAATGGCTTCAAGAAGTACTCATAATGGCCAGTGAAGGTGTTGAATGCTGTCTTCCACTCATTCCCTTCTGACCAACACCTGACATGGTACTCAGTTCTGCTGAGTTCTGCAGAATTGTCATTGTAATACTATTTGTTTGGAGTTATGGTCCAAGATTAACTTTTACCTCATTGCAATTAATTTTGATTATTTTTAAGGCTAGGAGGAACTCCTTTATAATTTTTTTAAAAGTGTCTAATACAGCTTGAAGCAATTCAACTCAGTCTCTCACATCATGGCACTTTTTCCAATCCTTGCAATGGATGCAGGGGCAAAATTTTAAGCTGATGCTGTAAGAAATAAAGACTGGTTTAGGGCCTTATTATTTTTTTTTGAGTATATTGTGACCAATTCATTTTAAACTTTTTTCTTATTTTACTCTCTGAAATGGAAGGATTATCTAAATGAAATAAATCCTGTGCAATTGTGAATTTCATTTTCATTAAAACTGAATTAAAATCAAATTGCTGTATTCCAGTTGAGCAGATCATCAGTTACTCTTTGATGTTCATTATCCTTTTGTATTATAATCAACTTGGACAATTATCAGTAGTTCAGAGCATCAACTCTACTGGAAAGTGGCCACTGACTTTGTGCCTTGAACGTGTTTCATTAGTTAACAACAACCTGCAGCACACCCCTTTCCCCTCACATGTCTTGACTTCTCACCTTTATCTTTTCTTCCTCCTGTATCTATATATGTCCATTTACAAAAACCACAATAATCCATTTTCACCTTCTGTGTCCCAACGTATTGATGCAATTAAGAAGGCACACCAGTGGTTATATTTCATGAGGAGATTTGGCGTGTCACTAAAGACTCTAGCAGATTTCTACAGATGTCCCGTTGAGAGCATCATTGGGTAGGGATGGGACAGTGCACAGAATTGGAAAAAGCTGGAGAGAGTTGGAAGCTCAGCCAGCTCCACCGTGGGCACCAGCCTTCCCACCATCGAGGACATCTTCAAACGGCCATGCCCCACAAAGGCAGCATCCACCATTAAGGGTCCTCATCATCCAGGACATGCCCCCTTCTCATTACCACCATCAGGAATGAAGTACGGCAGCCTGAAGACACGTACTCAATGTTTTAGGAATGGTTTCTTTCCCTCCGCTGTCAGATTTCTGAATGGTGAATGAACTGATGAACACTGCCTCACTATTCAGATTATTGTCATTTAGAAATGCATGCATTAAAAAATGATACAATGTTCCTCCGGTTTTATATCACAGAAACACAAGACAGACCAAGACTAAAACTGACAAAAACCACATAATTATAACATATAGTTACAACAGTGCAAAGCAATACCATAATTTGATAAGAGCAGACCATGGGCACGGTAAAAAAAAGTCTCAAAGTCCCGATAGTCCCAACATCTCATGCAGACAGTAGAAGGAAGAAACTCTCCCTGCCATGAGCTTCCAGCACCGCAAACTTGCCAATGCAGCATCCTGGAAGCACCCCACCACATTTTGCTCTCTTTTTGCACTACTTTTTAAAAAATGTTTCTTACTGTAACTTTTACTTTATATATTGGACTGTACTGTTGGAAAACACATGTCAATGATAATAAACTAGATTCTGATTGATTAATACACACTGCCACTGACTTCCCATATTACAATAGCACACATCACCTCCCCTTATGCATTCCCTTAGGATCAGGATGATTTGCTGCCACGCTGGTTCTGTGGTGACTAACGAGGCTACTGTACCAAGCACAGATTCTTCCTCCAATGGGGCAGGTACTGCTGGGTGGTATAGAGGTACAGGAGGTTCACTCCAGGGCTTTCAAGCGCTCCAAAAGGTTTTAAAAGGTTCAAAGGTTAATTTATTATCAAGATATACAACTCTGCGATTCTTCTTCTCCAGATAGCCATGAAACCAAGATAAAAAGGAATGGCAACACGGTCATCAATCCCCAGACTCCCATCCCCTGTACAAAACACCACAAGGACATCGACCTCCATATCTCCCTCCCCTGCACAAAAAGAGAAAGAGCCACTAAAAATGCAGAATATATTAAAAAAAATTATAAGATTGAAAAAAGTCCAAAGACCACGGTCCAAATCCATATCCATGCTCATATCCACAATGCAGAAAACTTTGGTAACATCCCTCACGCACAGTGGGAGATCATACAGGCTCTTCTCTCTGGCAGCAAAGCAATCCCACCAGCGATCAGAAGGCAGGCAGCCAGCACTCGCCTCCTGTATTTGCACTGATGTTTCAATCTGCCTTATTGCTTTCATTGGTGAAATGGAATAAAAAAACAGCTCGCGGTCTTCTCAGTCTTTTTGCTCGAGGCCCGCGCTCACTTCCTCCCAGAATCCTGTTGGAGACAGCAAAGCACTGGATCACCCAAACGATCTTCAAACTGCAAATCACAGGCAATACAAAACACAGATATAACAAGACATAAAATAAGTGAAATAAATAGAAATAATAAGTGAAATAAGAAGTTTTCTGATGACTCTGCCATAGTTGGATGCATCAGCAAGGGAGATGAGGCTGAGTACAGGGCTACGGTAGGAAACATTGTCACATGGTGTGAGCAGAATTATCTGCAGCTTAATGTGAAAAAGACTAAGGAGCTGGTGGTAGACCTGAGGAGAGCTAAGGTACCGGTGACCCCTGTTTCCATCCAGGGGGTCAGTGTGGACATGGTGGAGGATTACAAATACCTGGGGATACGAATTGACAATAAACTGGACAGTGATGTTGTGGGGATGGAACTGGACTCTCTGACGGTGGTGTCTTCTGCTGCTGTAGTCTATCCACTTCAAAGTTCATCGATTTGAGTGTGCAGAGTTCTCTGAGTTGGGCACACCACTACTGTAACACATGGTTATGAGTTACTGTTACGTTCCTGTCAGCTTGAACTGATCAGGCCATTCTCCTCTGACATCTCTCACTGATGAGGTGTTTTCACCCATGGAACTGCTGCTCACTGGATCTTTTCTTTGTACCATTTGCTCTAAACTCCGGAGACCTTTGTGTGTGAAAAGCCCAGATCAGCAGTTTCTGAGATACTCAAACCAGGTCTTCTGGCAACAGCTGTAAATCCACATACAGGTCACTTAGATCACATTTCCTTCCCATTTTCATGTTTGTTCTGAACAACAAATTAATCTCTTGACCATGTCTACATGCTTTTCTGCATTGAGTTTCTGCCACATGATTGGATGATTAGTTATTTCCATTAATGAGCAGGTGTACGGGTGTAACTAATGAAGTGGCCACTGATTGTGCATTTATATAACATGTCTATTAGACATGGAGCAGAATTAGGCCATTCAGCCTCTCAAGTCTACATCACCGTTTCATCATGGCTAATCTATTTCCTTCTCAACCCTATTCACCTGCCTCTTCCCTGTAATCTTTCATTTCCTGATTAATCAGGAACCTCTCAACTGCGGCCTTAAATGCACCCAGTGATGTGACCTCAACAGTCACACATGGCAATGAATTCTACAGAATTATCACTCTGGCTAAAGAAATTCCTCATCATCTCTGTTCTAAATTGACATACCACTATTCTGAGGCTGTGCCCTCTGGCCTTCGACTCCCTCACCATAGAAAACATCCTCTCCACATCCACTCTATCTAGGCATTTCAACATTTGATAGGCTTCAATGAGATCCTTCCTCATTCTTCTAAACACTAGTGAGTGCGGGCCCAGCGCCTTCTATTGCTTCTCATATGACAAGACTTTCATTGCCAGAATCATCCTTGTGAACCTCCTCTGAATCCTCTCCCATGTTAGCACATCCCTTCTTAAATAAGCAGCCCAAAACTGAGCACAGTACTTTGTGAGGCCTCAGCATTGCATCGTCTCTTTTACCTTCTGTCCTGTTGAAAGGAATGCTAACATTACATTTGCCTTCTTCACTACAGACTCAACCTGCAAGTTAATCTTTAGGGGATCCTGCATGAGGACTCCCAAGCATTTCCCTTTGCATCTTTGATTTTTTTAAAATTTCCTCTCTGTTTAGAAAATAGTCTATGCTTCTATTCCTTCTACCAAAGTGCATGACCATCCACTTCCCTATACTGTATTTCATTTTCCAATTCTTTGCCTGTTCTAATCTGTCAAAGTCCTTCTACAGACACCTTGCTTCCTCAACATTTCCTGCTCCTCCACCGACCTTTGTATTGTCCACAAACAGAGCCAGAAAGCCATTAATTCCATCATCCAAATCATTGACATACAATGTAAAAAGAATTAGCTCCAACTCCGACCTCTGCTGGACACCACTAGTCACCCGCAGGCAGTCAGAGACGGTTCCTTTTATTCCCACTCTTTGCCTCCTACCAATCAGCCAAATCTCTATCCATGCTAGTATCTTTCCTGTAATACCGCGGGTTCTTATCTTGTTAAGCAGTCGCATGTGCAGCACCTTGACAAATCCAAGTATATAGCATCCACCGATTCTCCCTTGTTAACGAATTCTAACAGATCTGTCAGGGAAGATTTCTCTTTAAGGAAACCATGCAGACTTCAGTCTACCTTATCATGCGCCTCTATGTACCCCAAAACTACATCCTTAAGAATCGACTCCTACATCTTCCCAACCACTGAGGTCGGCCTAACTGGCTTAGAATTTCCTTTCTTCTGCCTCCTTCCCTTCCTGACGAGTGGAGTGACACTTGCAATTTTCCAGTCCTCCAGAACCATTCCAGAATCCAGTGATTTTTGAAAGATGATTACTAATACCTCCACAATCTCTTTAGCTACCTCTTTCAGAACCAAGGGGTATAAACTATCTGACCTAGGTGACTTATCTACCTTTTAAACTTCTCCCTGGTAATCACAACTTCATTCACTTCTGCCCCCTGGCACTTTTGAACTTCCAGCATACTGCTGGTGTCTTCCACAGTGAAGACTGATGCAAAATATTTTCTCAGCTTGTCCACCATTTAGTTGTCCCATATTACTACCTCTCCAGCATCATTTTATTTATGATTTCCTACAAACTACAGCGTAGAAGAAAAAAATCCATAGTATAAATAGAAGGATCATTGCAATACAGACAAAAATAGCAATAATACATGTCTTAACAAATGAGCAAGTCACCTATATCAAAAATGAAAAATTAGAAAGGAAAGCACCCAACCCACCCACTGTCCAACTCCAAGCCAACCATTATATTATAAGTATAAATATTTGAAAGGACACTTGAGATAAACTTTTATCTCCCCAGAACTATATATTGTAGTAAAAAGAGAAATTAATAATAATTATAAAAAGCAGCCTGCTACCTAATCAAAGAATCAGAGAAAGCTGGAAATGCAGGATCTGACTATGAAGGGAAGAAGAAAAATACACCAATCAATCTAGATGAGAATTATGAAAATATTCAAGAAAAGGTCTTCACACCTTATGGAACTTTATGTCCTAATTAAAAAGTGAATAGTAAATCTTTCAATGATCTAAACAAGACATAATATCCCTAAGCCATTGAGCATGGGTAGGGGGAACTACAACTCTCCACTTAAGGAGTACTGCACGTCTAGCTAAAGGAGAGGCAAAAGAGTTGGCTGGGGTGATATACTGCGTCCGGTGCTCCCGATGTGGCCTTCTATATATTGGCGAGACCCGACGCAGACTGGGAGATCATTTCGCTGAACACCTACGCTCTGTCCGCCAGGGAAAGCAGGATCTCCCAGTGGCCGCACATTTTAATTCCACATCCCATTCCCATTCTGATATGTCTATCCACGGCCTCCTCTACTGTAAAGATGAAGCCACACTCAGGTTGGAGGACAACACCTTATATTCCATCTGGGTAGCCTCTAACCTGATGGCATGAACATCGACTTCTCTAATTTCCGCTAATGCCCCACCTCCCCCTCGTACCCCATCCGTTATTTATTTATAAACACACATTCTTTCTCTCTCTCTCCTTTTTCTCCCTCTGTCCCTCTGACTTTACCCCTTGCCCATCCTCTGGGTTTTTCTCCCCCCTCCCCCTTTTCCTTCTCCCTGGGCCTCCTGTCCCTTGATCCTCTCATATCCCTTTTGCCAATCACCTGTCCAGCTCTTGGCTCCATCCCTCCCCCTCCTGTCTTCTCCTATCATTTTGAATCTCCCCCTCCCCCTCCCACTTTCAAATCTCTTACTAACTCTTCCTTCAGTTAGTCCTGACAAAGGGTCTCGGTCCGAAACGTTGACTGTACCTCTTCCTAGAGATGCTGCCTGGCTTGCTGCGTTCACCAGCAACTTTGATGTGTGTTGCTCAAAAGACAATGTTCGTCATTTAGCCTGGATCAAATGCTTGTCAGAGTCTTGAGAAATACCGAAAAGGGCAATCGAAGGATCAGGTTCTAAGTGACAATTTAATATAGAAGATAAAGTTAAAAAAAATCTTTCCAAAATTTTTCCAAAGTAGGACAGGCCCAATACATATGTATAAGGGAAGCCTCACCTCCTTTGCATTTGTCACACCAGTGACAAATATCAGGATAGAACTTCGCCAATTTGGTTTTGGACATATGAGCCCTTTGGACAACTTTAAACTGTAAAAGACAATGACGAGCATATAAAGAAATTGAATGAACTGACTTAAGAATTGAAACCGAGGGGGCTTTATGTGATGGCGTGGGATTGAGATGTGTAAATCCAGCTCTCCCGCAACAAATCAGTAAAGTACCGTTTAAACAAAACAAAGTTAATAGATATTTTCTGAAAACTATTTATAAACTTTGTAAGACTACTTTACGATATGCCTCCTAAACCGCAACAAAAGAAGTCTGCTGTTGCGAAGCAGCCGCGAGAGGGGAAGAAAAAAGGGCCTACTGCAACGATGGAGCCTTGGACTCAGGTTGGATCTCCTTTGGTAGAACAGGGAGCAATGGTGGTGGTAACGGGTTCTTCGAAGAAGACACCGGAAATGCGCATGCGCAAAGAAGAGCGCATGCGCAAATCGACACAATGCAAACTACAAGAACCGACAGTCGCTGCAATTGAAAATGACTCAGCGTCAGAATTGGATTCTGCAGAGAACACAGATGAAGAAGAGGAGGAAGAATTGGAAGCGATTGGAAGTAAAGGAGATGATAGAGATATAAGAGAGGCTATATTGCAATTAACGGCTGAACTAAGAAAAGTAAGAGAAGAGCTTAGAGATACAAAAATGTGCTATAATAAAGTTATGGAAAGACAGGACAAAATGGATAACAAGCTTCAAAAGATGGAAAGAGCAATGGGGCATATGAATGATAGAGTGGAAAAAACAGAAAATGATCTGCTTGTCTGGAACTCGGAAAGAAATCGACTCTTGGAGAAAGTGGACATGTTGGAAAATTTCAGTAGACGTAATAATATTAAAATTGTTGGTCTTAAAGAAGGTACGGAGGGAGAAAAACCATTAGAATTTTTTCAAAAATGGATCCCGGATGTTTTGCAAATGGAAGAGGAGGTTCGACCAATTGAAATTGAGCAGGCACATAGAGCTCTAAGACCAAAACCAAAAGATGACCAATATCCACAATCGATTTTAATAAAATTCTTAAGATTTCAAGACAAGGAAAGGATTCTACAGGCAGCTGCTCAAACTGCCAAGGATAGAAAAGGGCCATTGATAATTAAAGGGAACAAAGTTTTTTTCTACCCTGATATAAGTTATGAACTTTTGAAGAGAAGGAAGAAATTTAATCCAGTGAGAAAAACCCTATGGAATCATGGTTATCAATTTATACTGCGTTATCCTGCAACCTTGAAGATTTTTTTGCCTGGTGGAGAAAAAAGATTTTTTGATGACTACCAGAAAGCAGAGCAGTTTGTGCGCGATTCTCTGAATATTCACCAGATACAAGAACAAATCCAGGGGAGCGAGATAGATTGAAGATGAAGATTGGGTTAAAGAATGGACTTGTTGGATTTTTGAAGCTGGATGAATGTATAAATATATCATTAATTATACGAGGAGGGTAAGAAAGGTTAAAACTGGAGGAATATTAGTTGGGAATAGTAACATTAATTTTGCCTATATATATATAATTTTTTTTTGTTGCGGGGGAGCTGGAAGAAGCACTGATCGGTTGCCACGCTAATCATGTGTGCAAGCGTGGCTTTTGCCAAGATCCGTAAAATGGAGGGGGGTAGTGTTGTGTATCTTTTCATTCACAACATTAGTGGGAGGGTATTTTGTTTTTTCTTTTTTTGTATTCTTTCTATCTTTATTTTTCGTTTTGCCTGGAAGGTTGGGAGGGAAACACATAGCAACATGGTGAAGTTTAAAGAGATTCCCCAAGGAACTATGAGAGTTGAGAAGGTAAGTAATGTTTTAGATTGGAGTAACTTTGTTAAGAATAATGACTAATTTATTGAATTTTTTGAGTTTTAATGTTAATGGGCTTAATGGACCAGTGAAAAGAAAAAGAATCTTAACACATATTAAAAAAATGAAGATAGATTTAGCTTTTTTACAGGAAACGCACCTAACAGAAACAGAACATCAGAAACTAAAGAGAGATTGGGTGGGAAGTGTTGTTGTGGCTTCATTTAATTCAAAAGCGAGGGGAGTAGCAATTTTGATCAATAAAACGTTACCAATTAGAATACAAAATGTAATAACTGATTCTGCGGGGAGATATGTGATTATACATTGTCAACTTTTTTCTGAATTATGGACTTCTATGAATATTTATGCACCAAACGAAAATGATGCAAAATTCATACGAGAAGCTTTTCTGAATTTGGCGGATGCACATGAAAAAATATTAATTGGAGGAGACTTTAATTTTTGCTTAGACCCAGTCTTAGATAGATCAACCAAGGCTGTTATAAAATCGAAGGTAGTAAATTTAACTTTATCATTGATGAAGGATTTAAATTTGATTGATATATGGAGAAGAATCAATCCTAAAGAAAGAGTCTATTCGTTCTATTCCCATAGACATAAAACTTACCCAAGGATAGATTTGTTTCTATTATCAATGCATATTCAACACAGAGTGAAAAATATGGAATATAAAGCAAGAATATTATCAGATCATTCCCCTTTATTAATGACAATAATAATGGCTAATAAAGAAGAAGTGGCTTATAGATGGAGATTTAATTCAACATTATTAAAACGTCAAGATTTCTGTGATTTTATGAAAAAGCAGATTCAATTTTTTTTGGATACAAATTTTCATTCAGTGGATGATAAATTTATATTATGGGATGCGATGAAAGCATATCTTAGGGGCCAGATAATAAGTTATACGTCTAAAATTAAGAAAGAATATATGGCAGAACTAGATCAATTGGAAAAAGAGATTACAAAAATAGAAAAAGAATCTCAAAGATATATGTCAGAAGAAAAACGAAGACAACTTGTCAATAAGAAGTTACAATATAATACGCTTCAGACATATAGAATGGAAAAAGCAATTATAAGAACTAAACAAAGGTATTATGAGTTAGGTGAGAGAGCACATAAAATTCTTGCCTGGCAGTTGAAAACAGAACAAGCTTTCAAAACAATAAATGCAATTAGAACAAGGGCAAATAAAATATCTTATAAACCTCTTGAAATAAATGAAACTTTAAAAAATTTCTATTCTGAATTATATCAATCAGAATCCCAAAATGATGTTAATGAGATAGAAAGGTTTTTATCACAAATTTCTCTTCCAAAATTGAATTTGGAAGAACAGAAGGGATTAGATATGCCTTTTACATTAGAAGAAGTTGAAGAAGCTTTAGGATCACTCCAAAGTAATAAATCTCCAGGAGAAGATGGTTTTCCACCTGAATTTTATAAAAAATTTAAAGATTTATTATTTCCTCTTTTTATGGAACTAATACGTCAAGCAGAAAAAAATACATAAACTTCCAGAATCTTTTTCAACAGCGATTGTAATAGTATTGCCAAAAAAAGACAGAGACCCTATGAAACCAACATCATACAGGCCTATTTCTTTATTGAATACGGATTATAAAATAATAGCAAAAATTTTATTGAATAGATTATCTAAATATTTACCAAAATTAATACATATGGATCAAACAGGATTTATTAAAAATAGACAATTGGCAGATAATGTAACCCGGCTACTCAGTATAATTCATTTGGCACAAAAAAGGGATGAGAAGAGTATAGTAGTAGCCTTGGATACAGAAAAAGCATTTGATAGATTAGAATGGGATTTTTTATTTAAAGTATTAGAAAAATATGGGTTAGGAACATCTTTTATAAATTGGATTAAAACTTTAAATTCTAACCCTAAAGCTAAAGTAGTGACAAATTCTCAAATTTCAACACCATTCCAGTTAAAAAGGTCAACTAGACAAGGTTGTCCATTATCACCTGCTTTATTTGTACTGGCGATAGAGCCATTAGCAGAACTAATCAGAATTGATCCAGATATTATGGGTTTTAGAGTTAATCAGGAGGAATATAAAATTAATCTTTTTGCCGATGATGTTTTGATCTATTTAACAAACCCACAACATTCATTACATAAATTATCTTCTAGATTGGATGAATATGGGAAGGTATCATGTTACAAAATAAATTGGGATAGAAGTGAAATTTTACCTCTTACTAAAGGAGACTATAGTCAATGTCGATTAGTAACCCAATTTAGATGGCCGGTAAATGGTATAAAGTATTTAGGTATAAGACTTGATAATGATGTAAAGAATTTATATAAATTTAATTATTTGCCACTGTTGAAAAAAATTCAAGAAGATTTTGACAAATGGATGATACTACCAATAACATTAGTAGGTAGAGTCAATGTTGTAAAAATGAATATATTTCCTAGATTACAGTATTTGTTTCAAACATTACCAATACAATTGCCACAGAAATTTTTTCAAGAGTTAAATAAATGTGTGAGAAAATTTCTTTGGAAAGGTAAAATGTCAAGAATATCATTGGAAAAATTGACATGTAAATTTAGGTTAGGAGGGTTACAACTTCCAAACTTTAAAAACTATTATAAAGCAAATCAACTTAGATTTATTGCATCTTTCTTCGATGATCAAAAACCAGCATGGATTAAAATAGAACTAGATAAGATAGGAGAAAATAGACCTGAAGATTTTATATATAAATGGGAATCTAAATGGATACGGGAAAAGAAAGAATCTCCTATATTAACACATTTGATTGATTTATGGAATAAGATAAATGTTGATAATGAAACACAGAAATCTCTATTAGCAAGGAGACCTTTGTTTCAAAACAGACTTATTCCTTTTACAATGGACAATCAACTTTTATATAATTGGTACCAAAAAGGGATTAAATTTATAGGAGATTGTTTTGAACGAGGTATATTGATGTCATTTGAACAATTAAAGGATAAATATAAAATATCTAATAATACTTTCTTTTGTTACTTTCAATTAAGGGCTTACTTAAAAGGTAAGCTGGGTCAAACAATGTTTTTGCCAAAACCTAATGAAATTGAAATTTTAATTCAAAAAGGGAAAATTAAAAAATTTATTTCTTGTATGTATAATTTGATTCAAGAACAGACAATTAAACAAGGAACCCATAAGTCAAAGCAAAAATGGGAAGCAGATTTGAATATTAATATTGATAAAACAAATTGGTCAAGACTCTGTCTTGACAGTATGACAAATACAATAAATGTTCGACTTAGATTAGTACAATATAATTTTTTACACCATTTATATATTACACCACAAAAAATAAATAGATTAAATTCAAATCTATCTGATAAATGCTTTCGGTGTAATCAAGAAATTGGTACTTTTTTACATTCTACTTGGTCTTGTTTTAAAATTCAACCCTTTTGGATAAATTTAAGAGTCTTATTGGAACAAATTACTGGAACTCAACTTCCACATAACCCTGTATTATTTCTATTAGGTGATATTGAAGGGATAAAACCGAAACTTAAATTGAATAAATATCAGAAAGAATTTATAAAAATTGCATTGGCAGTAGCTGAGAAGACTATAGCAGTTACTTGGAAATCTGATTCGTATTTAAGTATGGATCGTTGGAATAATGAAATGGCTAGTTCTATTCCACTCGAAAAAATTACTTATAATTTAAGAGATAAATATGTAACATTTTTGAATATTTGGCGCCCTTATTTACAAAAGATAGGATGGCATATTTAAGTGCTCCGATAAAGACCTTGGTCCCTTGGGGAAAGTAACGAATAATTATACCAAATTTATTTTGAATCCCATGGAGCATGTGGAAACCTTCCAATACCCAGGCGGTTCTTTTCTTTTTTCTCTCTTTCTTTCTTTTTAGGTAGGACTATATATATGGGGGGGGAGGGTAGATTTTATCTTTTCATGTATTCTTTTTGAAAACTCAATAAAAATTATATTACAAAAAAAAAGAATTGAAACCCAAATCTCCTCTCTCTATACACCGATGATTTGTTACTTTTTATATCAAACCCGACCTCCACCTTACCTTTGATGTTTTCACTTCTTAATAAATTTAGTCAGTTACGTAAGAGTGAACTTTTTCCGATAAATAAGGAAGCATAAGCATTAGAATTTCAAAATCTCCCTTTTAAAGTAGTAAACAATTATTTTACTTATCTTGGTATTATAGTAACAAGGAATTATAATTGCCTTTTTGATGAGAATTTCTATAATCTTTTAAATTGTACAAAACAGAGTCTAGCACAGTGGTCACCTCTGTCTATGTCTTCAATTGGGCGAATTAATGTAATTAAAATGTATATTCTTCCTAAATTTTTATACTTATTTCAATCTTTACCTATATTTATTCCTAAAGTTTTTTTTTGATTCTTTAGATTCTGTTATCTCGTCATACCTATGGAAGGGTAAACTGCCTAGACTTAATAACGCTCATCTTCAAAAGCCTAAAAGAGAAGGTGGCTTGGCATTGCCTAATTTTCCTTCATATTATTGGGCAGCCAGTATTCGCAATATTATCTTTTGGTCCTACTGTTATAATCAGTCTATTTGTCCAACATGGGTGGCAATGGAATTCAATGCTTATAAGAAATTATCTATTCTAGCTTTCCTTGGATTTACACTTCCTTGCCACTTGTCAAAATTTATTATCAATCAGGCATACTCTGAGAATATGGGTTCAATTTAGAAAATATTATGGCCTTTATAGTTTTTCCCTTTCTAGACCTATTCTATACAATAATTTACTTCAACCTTCTATGCAGGATTCCACATTCCAAGACTGGGTGTAGGAGAGGTATCAGGCGTTTCAAAGATCTTTTTATAGACAATCGGTTTGCGACTTTTGAACAGTTGTCTACAAAGTTTAATTTACTGAATACTCATTTTTTTTGATAGCTTCAAATTAGACATTTCATTAGCCCTTTAATACCACATTTTCCTGAACAACCTGGTAAAAATGCTGTAGACTCGTTTCTTCAAATGAACCCCTTGGGTAGAGGTTTAATTTCTACTATTCGTGTCAAATTTATGAATTGCAGACGAGCCCCTTGTGATAAAATTAAAACTGCTTGGGAGCATGACTTAGGTTTTTCTTTGTCCGATGAGGTTCAGGACTATTTTTACTCTTTATGTATCTGAAAAAACTTCTTGTATCCTCATTGATATTGTTGGCTAACTTACCTTCATATTTCATCTTTTCCATCATTTTGGCTTTTTTTTTTAAGTTGTTTTGTGTTGGTTTTTAAAAGAATCCCAATCTCTAACTTCCCACTAATTTTTGCTCTATGATATGCCCTCTCTTTTGCTTTTATGTTGGGTTCGACTTCCCTTGTCAGCCACGGTAGCTTCATCTCTGCCTTTAGAATACTTCTTCTCTGCGATACATCTATCTTGCGCCTTCCAAATTGCTGCCAGAAACTGCAGCCATTGCTGGTCTGTCAGCATCCCTGCTGGTGTCCCTGTCTAATCCACTTTGGCCAGCTCCTCTCTCATGCTGCTGTAATTCCCTTTACTCCACTTTAATACTGATGCATCTGACTTTAGGATCTTCTTCCCAGATTGCAGGATGATTCTATCATATTACGATCACTGTCTCATAAGGGTTTCTTTACCTTAAGCTCCCTAATCAAATCCGATTCATTAAACAACACCGAATCCCCTTGTGGGCTCAACCACAAACTGCTCTAAAAAGCCACTTTGTAGACATTTTGCAAATTCTCTTTCTTGGGATCCAGCATCAACATGATTTTCTCAATCTACCTGCATATTGAATTCTGCCATGACTATTGTAACATTACCTTTTTGACATGCTTTTTCTAACCCTTGGTGTAATTTGTAACCCACATCCTGGCTACGGTTTGGAAACCTGTATATAACTCCCATCTGTGCCTTCTTAACTTTGTAGTTTCTTAATTCCACCCACAAGGATTCTACGTCTTCCAATCCAATGTCACCTTTTTGTAAGGGTTTGATTTAACTTTTCCATTTTTTACCAACATCCATGCCACATCCTCTGCCTACCTGCCTGTCATCCAGGGTGTGGTCTTGGATGTTACGCTCCCAAGTATAATCTTCTTTCAGCTATTGCTCAGTGATGCCCATAGCATAATATCTGCCAATCTCTAACTACACCACAAGATCATCTATTTTATTCTGTATACTGTATGCATTCATATATTTAACCTTCAATCTTGTATCCGTCACCCTTTTTGATTTTCTTCCTCTTTTTACACTACAATTCATCTCGCCGACTGCAATTTTGCCCTAACATCTGCCTGTCCTTCCTGACGTTTCACTATATACTGCCTCTGCTTGTGAACCAACTGTCCTATCACTCTAGCTCCCATCCCCACCAAATTTGTTCAAACCTTCCCAACAGCTCCAGCAAACCTGCCCGCAAGGATATTCATTCCCCTCCAGACCCCATTCTCCTGTCTTTTTCCCTTTGACATCCTTACTAATGAAGATCCTATCAACCTCCGCTTTAACTATACCTAATAACTTTACCTCCATAGCCTTCTGTGGCAATGAGTTCCCCAGATTCATCATCCGCTGACTCAGAGGACATCCTTGTATTCTGAGGCTGTGCCCTCTGATCCTAGACCATCCCCACCCCCCCCCCACTATAGAAAACATCCTCTCCACGTCCACTCTAACTAGGCCTTTTGATAGGTTTCAATGAGATCTCCTTTCATTCTTCTAAACTCCAGCAAGCACAGTCTCAGAGTCATCAAACATGTCTCAAATATTAACCCTTTCGTTTCTGGTGCTTATGATATTCTGATTTTATTTCAGGTTTTCAGCATCTGCAGTTTTATCTGGTTTGATCTACATGTGACCTGGGCTCATCCTGATTTAGGTCTGGGATCTGCCTCAAAGTCAAGAATAGGAAGAAAACTATGGAATCAGAATCAGGTTTATTACTGGCATGTGTCGCAAAATTTGTTAACTTTACAGCAGCTGTAAAATACAATACATGATAGTATAGAAAGAAGAAGAATAAATAAGTATATATGTGTATATTAAATAGATTAAAATAGTGTAGAACAGAAATAATGTAAAAAGGGAGGTACTGTTTATGGGTTCAATATCCATTGAGGAATTGGATGGCAGAGGGAAAGAAGCTTTTCCCGAATCTCTGAGTTTGTGCCATGATGGTAACAATGAGAAGAGGACATGTTCTGGTTGATGGGGGTCCTTAATAATGGATGCTGCCTTTCTGAGACACCACACTTTGATGACCTCTTGGATACTATGGAGGCTAGTACCCAAGATGGAGCTGACTAATTTTACAACTTTTTGTAGCTTCTTTCAGTCCTGTGCAGTAGCCACCCCATGCCAGACAGTGAAGCAGCCTGTCAGAATACTCCCCACAGTACATCTGTAAAAGTTTGAGTGTTTTAGGTGACAAACTAAATCTCTTCAAACTCCTAATGAAATATAGCCACTGACTTGTCTTCTTTATAGCTGCATCTATATATTGGGACCAGGTTAGATCCTCAGAGATCTTGACAATAGGGACTTGAAATTGCTCACTCTCTCCACTTCTGATCCCTCTATGAGGATTGGCTCATGTTCCATTGTTTTACCCTTCCTGAAGTCCACAATCAGCTCTTCCGCCTTACTCACCTTGAGTACAAGTTTGTTGCTGCGGCACCACTCAACAAGCTGGTATATCTCATTTCTGTGCACCCATTCATCTCAATCTGAATTCTACCAACAATGGCTGTATCATCAGCAAATTTATAGATGGCATTTGAGCTATGCCTAGCCACACAGTCATGGGTGTAGAGAGAGTAGGGCAGTGGGCTAAGCACACGTCACTGTGGTGTGCCAGTGTTGATTGTCAGCAGGGTGAAGATGCTACTTCCAATCCTCAAAGATCTTGGTCTTCCAGTTAGGAAGTCGAAGATCCAGTTGCAGAGGGAGGTACAGAGGCCAGGTTCTGTAGCTTTTTGATCAGGAATGTAGGAATGATAGTATTAAATGCTGAGCTATAGTCAATAAACAGCATGTGGGTTTAGGTGCTTGAATTTTCCAGGTGATCTAAGACTGCATGGAGAGACTCAAACCATTTTTCCTTGACATTCACTTCCACACCATCAGCATCCTTGGGGTCACCATTAACACATAAACAATGTCTATAAAAGAGCAGGCAAGCTGCTTGGTATTCTGCATGACTAGAAACTTCTATCGATCAGATACATACTATTATGTTTGTTATTGAGGGAGAGCGTAGAGCACACACCAGGCATCCAGAATGCAGGATATTCAACTGAACTTTATTGATAACACTGCTTGGACAATATGTGGGAGTATCTAACTGAGTGACATAGGCATCATCATCATCAGGTGCCATGCCCAGTTTGAGCTTTGACTGCCATGGCCCACACACTCCTGTTTTGGGTCAAGTGGATCAATTCATTGGTATTCATTTCCAGTTCCCTGGCTGCTGTCTCCATCATCATTTGTCATTATCTTCCTCTTGCTTTCTTCCTTTCAGTCGTTCCCTAATTACTGTGCATTCTAACTCCTCTTTCCTAATCACATGTCCGATGAAGTTACGTTGCCTTTTCATGATCTCATACATTATTTCTCTTTTTGCGTTTGCTCTGTTCATGACATCCTTGTTAGATATTCGTTTCATCCATGGTATTCTTTGCATCCTCCTCAAAAACCACATCTCTGCTGCTACAATTCATTTCCTCATGTTACTAGATATTGTCCAACATTCTGAGCCATATAACATAACTGGATAAACGTAACATTTCAGTACTCTGATGCGGGTTGTCATGCCTAGTTTAGTATTGGTCAGTATACTCTTCATTCTCGTAAAGGTGTCTTTTGCCATCCCTATTCTTCTTTTGATGTCCAAGTCGCACCTGCCATCTGATGTCACCCAGCTTCCTAAGTAGCAAAAGTTCTGTACTTGTTTTATGTCTTCCCCGTTTATTCTCAGCCTGCAGATAAGATTCTCCTTCTTTTTGGATATCACCATACATTCTGTCTTTTTGCAATTGATAGATAGACTAATTTTTGCACTTTCTTCAACAATTATATCAATTAAGTTTTGTCATTCTTCCTCCATACTTGCAATTAACACAGTGTCATCTGCATGTTTGAAATTATTGATGTTTTCACCGCCAACTTTGATTCCCAAGATGTCTCTTATTTTTTGTAATATTGTTTCACTGTATACATTAAATAAATCAGGGGAGAAAACACACCCTTGTCTAACGCCTCTCTTGAATTTCGTAAACTGACTCATTTCTCCATCTATTCTTACAGCGACACTTTGTTCCCAGTACAAATTTCTGATTAGGCCGAGGTCTTTCGAATCTAGATCTAGAGTTTTCTGTAATATTTCAAATAACTTATTGTGCTTCACTTTATCAAATGCTTTTGTGTAGTCGATAAAACAAACAAACAAATCTTTTTGCACAAATAGCTTGTTCTGATATTGCGTTTCTTGTATCTTTGTCTTTCACAAAACCACATTGTTCTTTGCCTATTTCAGCTTGTATCTTACTTTTAGCTCGTCATCAAAATTCTTAGAAGTATCTCAGTGATATGACTCATTAAACTCCGAGAAGAGGAGAAGATGGCGGCACAACGCAGCTTGCAGTGGCCACTCCGGTGGTGATGTCCGTTATTTGTCAAATAGGGTGCCGAGCACAATCCTGATTTAAAGGAGATGGACTTGAGAGCACTGAGGAACATCTGGTGAAACTTCTGAAATGCCTGCTTCACTGCTGCTGCTACTGTGTGGTCCAGAATCTCCGGAGGAGAAGGCCCCGAGTCCTCAGCTTTGCTTGTTGCTTGGCAGCCGGGGTGAGGTCAAAGCGCTCGGCAGAGGATGGTGCTTGGAGGGGTTGTGTCGGAGGGGCTGGTCGGAGGCTCAAAGTTTTCAGACGGACTCAGAGTCTGCTGCAGTCGGGTGCTTCCATTGGTGTTGCATCGGCAAGTTGACGGTGCTTGGAGGTTCATGGCAGGGAGAGTTTCTCCCTTCTGCCACCTGCATGAGATGATGAGTCTATCGGGACTTTGAGACTTTTTTTTTTACCATGCCCATGGTCTGCTCTTTATCAAATATGGTATTGCTTTGCACTGTTACAACTATATGTTATAATTATGTGGTTTTGTCAGTTTCAGTCTTGGTTTGTTCTGTGTTTTCTTGTGATATCATTCTGGAGGAACGTTGTATTATTTTTTAATGCATGCATTTCTGAATGACAATAAACGATGACTGAGTGTCCTCATAATCTAATCTAAACCTATGGTCCTATGTAATTCACATTCTATTGCTCCAGGTTTCTTAGGAAGAGTAATAAGTACTGATTTTTTCATCTCTTCTGGTATTATTCCAGTCTCATAAATGTCACTGATTAAATCAGTAAGATTTTCAATTCCATAATCTTCAAGGACGATAATTTGTTCTATTACTAATTCATCAGGACCTGCTGCCTTTCCTTTCTTCATCTTATTTATTGCATTATGAACTTCAGATTTTAAAATACTTGGAGCAATGAATGACTAAGGGGTAACTCCACTTTCCCCAAAGCTCTGAAAGTCCCCAATCAGAGCCTCATCACCGGTTGCAGTTTACAGCCATACCCAGGACTAGACATAGGCATACCACTATTAATAACCATAATATCTCCCCTTCTTGAAAAAAGAAAAAAACAGGTATGTATTATTTGTCTATAGAACTGCACTGAAATTATTGTCACTGAAATTGAGTGATTCAGTTCACTGTACCCACAACATGTAACTTATGCTCCTTGCATAAACATAAAAAAGAACTGTGAACATTATAACTGCCTTTCTCTTTGTTTTAATGGCCTGTCTGACTGTCTGCCTCTCTCTCACTAACTCTCTCTCTGTTTTCCTCCTTATATTCCACCTATTTCTTTTTTTTAAGAACAGTCTCATTTTGTGGAATGTTTTCAACATTGAAACATTTAAAAAAAATACCAAATCTAATGGAGCTCAGGGTAGACTACTTGAACATTGGCAAAGTGAGAGGACAATTCTGCCTCTTTTAGTAACTTGCCCTAAGCTATTGGGCTATGGAGTATAACTCTGTAGTGGAACAGATAAAAGACCTGTACAGGTATAGGTTTCTGGAAGTGTTGGAGCAGATGGAGTTCCTCGAACAGGTGCATCCACCTCAGGCAAGAGGTCCTTGTCATAAGGATCAGGCCATTGTTTCTTTGTCTACCTTTTGTGGACTTTGAAGGTGCACGATTGCACATCTGTTCTGACTGATTTCATCTTGTGATGCTTTGATCACAAACGATCATGGTGCATGCTGTCAGACTCATTCCTCTGGCGAATTGGTTTGAAACCCAAACAGCTTCACCACTCCTGACCAGCGACAAAGATTTCGCTCTGTGTCTGAGATCATGCATGCTCTCCGTTTTCTCACGCTGCGCTGTCTCAAAATTTCCACTCTTCCTAAGTTCAGTAAGTGAAGTTGGCGAAGGGAAGGAAGAATGGGGCAGACTTGTTCTCATTCTCCAGCCCATGACGGCTCTGATTGACTGCATCCATTTGCAAGTGCTATGGAGTGATAAGCTTGCAATACTTTGTTAGGGGTCTTTTGCCTTCAGTAGGAGAATCTTAACAGTTTGCGCTGCTCTTTCCACTTCTCTATTTGCCTGTGGGTACTTTGGACCACTTGTCTAGTGTTTGAATTCATAGTCCTTAGCAAATGCTTTGAATTCTGAGCAGCTGAATTGTGGACTACTGTCTGACACAAGTGTCTCTGGTATTCCATGGTGAGCGAATACAGGTTTCAGGTGCTGTCTAACTGCTGCTGAGGATGCAGAGGACAGCTTGAACACTCAACGTTCCATGGGTAGTTATCAACAGTGAGAAGATATTTGTCCCTTTTCAGGTTGAAAATGTCTGTGCCTACAATTTGCCATGGAATATCAGGGAATTCTATGGGCCAGAGAGGTTCAACATGATTTTTCGGCCGTTTTCTGCATGTATTACATTGTTCTACATAATCCCCCAGCTGGGTGCTCAGACCAGGCCACCACACGATTGTCCTGCTCTTAGGCACTGTTTTTCGAGGCCTTGGATGACTAAAGTTTTTAGCAAGCGTAGAAGCAGGAATGATGAGTCTGGAGCCCTTAAGCCGCAAACCATCAAGAATGTTGAATATGTCTTTTTTATCCAGTAAGATCTGAGTTTGTGAGCTGGCCATCCGTTTTCACTGTATTCCAGGACCCTGCTGCAGATTTGGTTCTTTTTCAACTTGGTGCCAAGTTTACTCTGTGATGCAAGAAAGCTTTCACAAACCTGAGCTTAGTAGATGTTGTTACCTTCCTGCAGCTTCCACCCACTCACTTTTGCATAGCATCCTTGACATCCTTGAGAAAGATTTGCCAGGAGCATATTCAATATCATAACATAACATAAGCGTCATTCTGAATCTTCGCAGATGTGGAGGTAAGCCATCCAAGTATTTTGAGCTGAGGAGGCTGACAAGTAGCTTGTGGTCTGTTTCAAGAAGGAATTTTGTGGCCTATCAAGTAGCAGCTGAAGTGTTCACAAGCCCACACGAGAGTTAGCATCTCCTTTTTGATTTGGGTATAACACTGTTCAGTAGGAATCAGTGCTCTTCATGCACATGCCACCAGTTTCCATACACCACTGCAGTTTGCATGAGCACCCCCATAGGCCAAAGGAAGAGGCATCTGCCGAGACCTTGGTTGCTTTGTTCGGATCAAAGAATGTCAATGTTGGTGGAGAGATAAGCTCTGCCTTAAGTGATGAGAGTGGTGCGTCCCAGGCCTAAACATTTCTCTGAGAGAAGAGGTCCCATAATGGTTTTACTTTCTCCATCAAATCTAGAATTAACTTTCCCAGCTGGTTTGCCATGCCAAGGAAACTGCAGATCTCTGATACGTTCACAGGTTGTTCCATGTTCCAAACTCCTGCCAGTTTGACTAATCTGGTTGCACTCCTTCTGAAGACGATGTACACTCCTTCTGGTGGTCTGAGAACTTCACCCCCAGCTTTGGAAATACACATTTATTTCTGTTCAGGGTGATTCCTGTCTGTTTAATTTTCTCCAAAGTAGCTTTCACTCTTTTGTCATGTTCCTCACTTTGAGCCTCTGAAGATGAGTATATCATCCATGTGGCAGAATACTCCTTCCAGTCCCTCCAAAATTTGCTTCATCCTCATCTGAAGGAATTCAGGGGCTGATGAGATGCCAGAAAGGAATTTTTTGTAGGGATAGCAGCCATAAAGTGTGATAATGGTTGTGAGCTTCTGTGACTCAGAAGCTAAACAGATCTGCCAGAACAACGTGCTTGGATCTAGTTTGGTGAAGAACTATGCTCCACCCAGCATACCCAATATGTGGTCAACAGAGGGTAGAATAAACTTTTGCCTCACTGCATTATTCAATTTTGTTAGATCAACACAGATCCTCACTGTGCCATCTGGCTTGGGAACAGGAACAATGCCCGCACACCAGAGTAGGTCCATCCACGCTAGTTATGATGTCAGGTGCCTCCATTCTCTCAAGTTCAAGCTTTGCGTCTGTTCATCAATGGGACTGGTATTCACCTTGCTGTGGTCAGAGAGTGGGGTGTCACTCCTGACCTCACTTGGGTAAGGTAGTCTTCTTTCAATATCCCCAGGCCTGTGAACAAATCCAAATACTGAACATTGTATAGTAAATCCAACCTTGCAATGAGGTTCAGCTTTTTAATGGCATGTCATCTCAGTAGCGGTGAAAAGACATTCTGAAAAACATAGGCATCCTCTTTTAACTGTTTCTCATTTTGACGGATGGAAGTAGCAAACATTCCTTACACACTGAGCTTATGTTTCCCTGGTCCCGTGAGCACTTTCTTTGCTGGGTTTAGCGTAATGTCTGTTTTCTTCACCAGTTTTGTGAGCAGATTTTTGGGAATGGCTGTGACATCTGCTCCAGTGTACATTTTGAACGTCACTGCCTCATTTTGCAACCGAAGCGTAGTATACCAGCCTTGTGTATTTGAATCTAGAGCCCCAAGGAAAGCTCTTTTCTAAAAATCTGAATCATGGTCTTCATTGACCTCCTGTTTTTGAGTGGCACCGGTTTTTATAACGGCCAAATCTATTGCATTGGTGGCATTTCACTTCTTTTGCTGGACAGGGCTCTTTGACGTGGAATGGAGACTTGCCACATCTCCTGTAGTTGGACATTTTACCTGCCCTTTGTTTCACTTGTTTGTTTTGCTTAAGCTGATCTCTACTGTCACATCTTTCTAAGTCTTTCTGGCTACACCTTGTTTGTACCTTTCCTTTTGCACAGCTTCCAGCATTACCTCAGCATCATTTTCATGCCTGTTGCTGATGAACATTCTCACTCTGCCTAACCATAGTAATAGCTGACTGGTGTGTGACTTCCTAGCCAGAAGACCACAGTCTGTGTGGATTGGTGATACTATCTCCTCCTCGCTGACAATCAACACTGATGCACCTCAGGGGTGTGTGCTTAGCCCACTGTTCTACTCTCTCTATACCCATTACTGTGCGGCTAGGGATAGCTCAAATACCATCCATAAGTTTGCTGATGTTACAACCATTGCTGGTAGAATCTCAGATGGAGATGAGAGGGCTTACAGGAGCGAGATATGCCAATTAGTGGTGTGGTGTCGCAGCAACAACCTTGCACTGCATGTCAGTAAGACGAAAGAGCTGATTGTGGACTTCAGGAAGGGTAAGACAAAGGAACACATACCAATCCTCATAGAGGGATCAGAAGTGGAGAGAGTGAGCAGCTTCAAGTTCATGGGTGTTAAGATCTCTGAGGACCTAACCTGTTCCCAACATATTGAAGCAGCTATAAAGAAGGCAAGACAGCAACTATACTTCATTAGGAGTTTGAAATTATTTGGTATGTCAACAAAACACTCAAAAACCTCTATAGATGTACCATGGAGAACATTCTGACAGGCTGCATCACTGTCTGGTATGGGGGAGAGGCTACTGCACAGGACTGAAAGAAGCTGCAGAAGGTCATAAATTTAGTTGGCTCTATCTTGGGTACTAGCTTACAAAGTACTCAGGACATCTTCAAGGAGTGGTGTCTCAGAAAGGCAGCATCCATTATTAAGGAGCCCCAGCACCCAGGGCATGCCCCTATCTCACTGTAACCATCAGGTAGGAGATACAGAAGCCTGAAGGCACATACTCAGCGATTCAGGAACAGCTTCTTCCATTCTGCCATCTGATTCCTAAATGGGCATTGAACCTGTAAATACTACTCACTTTTTGAATTTCTACTATTTCTGTTTTTGCACAATTTTTAATCTATTCAATATGCATATACTGTAATTTATTTATTTATTTATTCTATATTGTGTGTTGTGTTGAACTGTTGCTGCTAAGTTAACACATTTCACAACACATGCCAGTGATAACTAACCTGATCCTGATTCTGATTCTCTAGTGTGAGATTTGCCTGTAATTGAAGTCCCTCTTACAATTTATTGTCCAGTAGCCTAACAACAATCCTGTCTCTAATGAGCTCATCTCTCAGGTTTCCATATTTACAGTTGCCAGACTGTGACGAAGCTATTTACACCTTCCTCTGGCTCTTGTTTTCTGGAGTTAAACTTTGCCCTCTCATATATCACATTTTGATTTCCTATGAAATATTCTTTGAATTTGTCCTGCACTGTTTTGTACTCCTTTGTCTGAGTATCTTTTAGTCCTAATCCACCCACAATGTCATCTGCTTTGTCACCCATGCAGTATGCTTACTTGGTGCTTACTTGATGCTCTTCTGAAGCCTGAGTGAGCTTGCTTGCAACCCTAAATGTATCAAAGCATCTGAGCCATCTCTCAAAATCTTCTCATTTAGAGAAATCAAATGTCTCCGGGAGCTTTATTAGGCAAGTAGTTCTAAGTATTGTAGGTATTTGCTCCATTTTCCCATTTGTTTGTTTATTTATTATTTTATTTGTTTGGACTACAAAAGTCGTCTTTTCTCTCTCTGAGAGCTTGACTGACTTCTCCACTGTGTCTGTGTCTCTGTGCACTTCCCCAAGCTAGTGGTTCACAGGTCATTACAATGTATCCACTTTTGGGTGCAGCCCGAAGGCATTGCCTTGCAACCTTGGCTAGTTCTCAGCTCATACAGTGCATACAAAAGCATAAGGAGTTTAGATATTTTTCGTAGATACAAGTGGATGAAAGCAGTTCTTACTGTAAGTTCTTTCTTGTTGGGTATCTCCTTTGGTCTGTCGTCCAAATTCATTGACAATCAACCACTTCTGACACTATGTTGCGTTTGATATTGTGGGAAAGTGCAGAGCACACTAGGACAGCAGCATGCAGGACACTCAGCTGAACATTATTGATAACACTGTTTGTACAGTGTGTGAAATCCTTCCCCGTGGGAGCGGCAAACTGAGTGACATTGGAATAACATTAATAACTACCACAACACATACCATGGTTGGAAGAATGTATGTGAGGTTTGGAATGCTTCCTCCTTTCCTGATTTCCCAAACTCTTTCCAGCATCAATGAGACTGTCAGGAATGTGATGGAAAACTTGCTCTTGCCTGGATGAATGCAGTAAAAGCACACTCCCCAAGCTCAGTACCATCCACGGCAATTCAGGCCATTTGTCTGACACTTCATCAACTACACAAAGTATTCACTCCCACCATTTTACTGCACCAAATCAAATTTATGACTTCAACCATACAGTCATGCAAGAATTGCAGGCACTTTGGAAGACCACTATTTGCACGTTGTCTTTCTAATCCTGAAAATGCCCTCTTATCAATAATGGGGTTGTACTTTCTGCACACAGACTACTGAGGTTTAAGAAGGCAGTTCACTGTTATCTTCCTAAAGGCAATGAGGGATGGACAATGAGGAGACTAGACAGCACCCATGGAGTGAGAAACATAGTTAATGCTTCAGTTCTGATGAAAGATTGTTGACACTGCTTTTATCTCCACAAATGCTGCCTAGTCTGCTGAATGTCTCCACAAATAAACAAGCAAAAATAAAAACAAACTTGATAACTGCAGAGACCATTGGTGCCTTACAGCAGTTTTTGTTTAGGGCACATTGAAAATCCTTTCACATAATAATACAATTGACAGCTGGTACTGGATGCATTACTGGCATTATGTGACAGCAGGATTCATTGCTTTGGATATTTAAGCATATGGCTCATTGAGTAGTTAGCATTACCTTCCTGTTGGGCTTAGCAGCTTATAAACCTAAGGCAAATTTCAAATATTTCAAAGCCACCTGAGCTTGATTTCTCTACATGTGTTGTGGTTGATCTTCTGCTGCTGGTGTGATCTTGCTTTCTTTGCTCCTCAAGGGAGGATGTGACATTTTTCATTCACCAGGCCATCCTTCTCAGAAACAAGCTTCATACACTTTCTGAAAGTGGCATCACTTTGGTAAAAGATGAGTCATACAGAGAGACAACATAGACCTTTCATCCCAGTGAGTCAGTGTCAACCATCAGTCACCCACTGTTTACACTAACCCTACCTGTAGTGGCAACTCGAACAAACCAATGCCACTGCTGGCAACCACACAGGGAGTTACCTTGTTTGTATGATGTGCCCTCTCATCAATCCAATAATAATGTTCCAAAAAGTCAAAGGAATGTTTTTGATCCTTTATTAGCAACTAGCAAAACATACAATCTTGAAGTAATGAAACTTCTGAACTAAAACTAGTGATATTAAAAATAATTAAGCAAAGTTAGGTGCTCAACAAAAAATATGACATCTGGCGGTCCACAGCTCTAAAAACTGAACAGAATAAACTCAAATATGCAACTTATTCCCTTCACTTTTACCATGCCCCCACCCATGTGACTTACTACTATAATCAGTGCTCAACACAGAATACAACAAACATGAGGAATTCTGCAGATGCTGGAAATTCAAGCAACACACATCAAAGTTGCTGGTGAACGCAGCAGGCCAGGCAGCATCTCTAGGAAGAGGTACAGTCGACGGCTCAGGCCGAGACCCTTCGTCAGGACTAACTGAAGAAAGAGCTAGTAAGAGATTTGAAAGTGGGAGGGGGAGGGGGGGATCCAAAATGATAGGAGAAGACAGGAGGGGGAGGGATGGAGCCAAGAGCTGGACAGGTGATTGGCAAAAGGGATATGAGAGGATCATGGGACAGGAGGCCCAGGGAGAAGGAAAAGGGGGAGGGGGGGAAACCCAGAGGATGGGCAAGGGGTATAGTCAGAGGGACAGAGGCAGAAAAAGGAGAGTGAGAGAAAGAATGTGTGTATATAAATAACGGATGGGGTATGAGGGGGAGGTGGGGCATTAGCGGAAGTTAGAGAAGTCAATGTTCATGCCATCAGGTTGGAGTCTACCCAGACGGAATATAAGGTGTTGTTTCTCCAAGCTGAGTGTGGCTTCATCCTTACAGTAGAGCAGGCCATGGATAGTCATGTCAGAATGGGAATGGGATGTAGAATTAAAATGTGTGGCCACTGGGAGATCCTGTTTTCTCTGGCGGACAGAGTGTAGGTGTTCAGCAAAACGATCTCCCAGTCTGCGTCGGGTCTCGCCAATATATAGAAGGCCACATTGGGAGCACCGGATGCAGTATATCACCCCAGTCGACTCACAGGTGAAGTGATGCCTCACCTGGAAGGACTGTTTGGGGCCCTGAATGGTGGTAAGGGAGGAAGTGTAAGGGCATGTGTAGCACTTGTTCCACTTACAAGGATAAGTGCCAGGATGGAGATCAGTGGGGAGGGATGGGGGGGACGAATGGACAAGGGAGTTGTGTAGGGAGCGATCCCTGCGGAATGCAGAGAGAGGGGGGGAGGGAAAGATGTGCTTAGTGGTGGGATTCCATTGGAGGTGGTGGAAGTTACGGAGAATAATATGTTGGACCCGGAGGCTTGTGGGGTGGTAGGTGAGGACCAGGGGAACCCTATTCCTAGTGGGGTGGCGGGAGGATGGAGTGAGAGCAGATGTGCGTGAAACGGGGGAGATGCGTTTGAGAGCAGAGTTGATGGTGGAGGAAGGGAAGCCCCTTTCTTTAAAAGAGGAGGACATTTCCCTCGTCCTGGAATGAAAAGCCTCATCCTGAGAGCAGATGCGGCAGAGACGGAGGAATTGCGAGAAGGGGATGGCAATTTTGCAAGAGACAGGGTGAGAAGAGGAATAGTCCAGATAGCTGTGAGAGTCAGTAGGCTTATAGTAGACATCAGTAGATAAGCTGTCTCCAGAGACAGAGACAGAAAGATCTAGAAAGGGGAGGGAGGTGTCGGAAATGGACCAGGTAAACTTGAGGGCAGGGTGAAAGTTGGAGGAAAGTTAATAAAGTCAACGAGCTCAGCATGCGTGCAGGAAGCAGCGCCAATGCAGTCGTTGATGTAGCGAAGGAGAAGTGAGGGACAGATACCAGAATAGGTACGGAACATGGATTGTTCCACAAAGCCAACAAAAAGGCAGGCATAGCTCGGACCCATGCAGGTGCACATAGCTACACCTTTAGTTTGGAGGAAGTGGGAGGAGGCAAAGGAGAAATTATTAAGAGTAAGGACTAATTCCCCAAGAGCAAGCAGCTTTAAGTTCCTGGGTGTGAGTATCATGAAGGATCTACGCTGGGCCCAGCACGGAGATGCAACCCTGAAGACGATGTGCGATGTCAGTGCTAGAATTTTAAGGAGAGTTGGCATGTCATTGAAGAACCTGATGAACTTCCATAGTTGTAGAGGGGAGAGCAATCTGACTGGTTGCATCACTGCCTGGAATGGAAACTCCAATGCGGAGAGATGCAAGAGGCTACAGGGAAACGCAGAAGGCTACAGGGAGTGGTGGGTTCAGGCAGTTCCATCATAGGTATAGCTCTCCCCACCATCGAAGACATCATCAAGAACTGACATCTCAGGAAAGCAACATCCATCATTAAGGACCCCCTCTATTCGGGTCATGTCCTCCTCCCATTGTTTTACCATCAGGCAGGAGGTAAAGGAGACCAATAACCCCCACCTTAATGTTTGACAACAGCCTCTTCCCCACTGCAATAAAGTTCTTCAACTGATCTGACAGCTTACTTTGGAATATTTATCTGTTTTCTCTTCCTCCTGCACTAATGTTGTTATGTTTATTTTCATTTTGTCATGTAAGTTATGAATAAATTAGATTAATTTAAGTTTATGTTAATTTATGATGTCATGTTTGTAATGTTCTGTGCAGCTGCTGCAAAAGGCTAATCTTCAATGCATTTATACCCCGTGTATGTGTGTTTATGATAATAAACCTGAACTTTTGTTCTTCTTGCATTCTTTTCAAGTACACCCTCAGCCCCACAAACCCTCAGACTTTCCAAAATCTACTGCACACCTTCACATGCAACGGCCTACTATAGCTTAAACCTACCAACATGCAGGTCTCTGGGATGTAGAAGGAATCTGGAATATCTGAAGGAAACCCATGCATTCGTGGGGAGAATGTGCAAAGTCAACACACAAACCATCCAAGGTCAGGATTGAACCTGAGGATGTTGGAGACATGCAGCTGCTTGACTCCTCAGTGCTGTGTTGTGCCACCCTCCATCTTCTGCCTGATTTTCCACAGCAAGGATAAGAGCAAGTGATCAGGAGAGTACAACTTCCTTGCAATACATGTCACTAATTTAAATGGAGATTTATTCTCTTGACAGATGAAACCTCTCTGGAACGCAAAAAAAAAGTTATCTTAATCATGCTCTTGCTCTCATTGCTTTCTCTTATAAATGCCCTGTGATCTCACAGCACAGGGGAAGGGCAAAGCCTTTGAAACAATCTCCGATTACATCTACAGCAGCAAAGTAAAACATGCTATCCTCCCTGGTTAGAAGGAGATTAGAGACATTTGGATAGCTTTGAAAGTAAATTCATCTTCACCGAGTCCCCAGTCCCTCCAAAATGCATGTCAGTTTACAATCAGTTGGACTTTAATGGATTGGGCTTAATTTAAATTGAATGGAGTGCTGAACCAAGCATTTATCTCTTTATGAGATTTATCTTCGAGAGAAAGGATCACTCGAAGGATGGCAGTTATCCTTCTGTTAAAATACAATGCAACATGCCATGGTCTAAAGCACTTACATACTCAAATACTCAGGATTATCAGTGATGTGTCAATACATGGATCATGCTAAAATCTTCCTGTAATTTTGCTCTAGAAAAAAAGACAATGGTAATGTTATTGGCAGATGGGCAATTTTTCACTTTACTTTTTAATCAAAGTATTAACCCACTCTGCACTGTGTAACTTTCAAAGTATGCCCAGTGTGACACTTGTAATGACAGCAGCATAACTGTGCTAATGGATATCTTAAACATGACAAGAATGAGTGAATAACTTAGGTTAAACTGATAGAGAGGAACATATGTTAATGTAACTGCACTGCTAATTAACATAGCAATTCTACCATCAAGAATTTGAAGAAGAATTTTTTCACCGCAGGTGATTGAAATCTGTAAAGATCTGCCGAGAAGGTGGTGGAGACAAGTTACTCACAACATTAAGGAAGTACGTCAATCAACAAGGCACGTTAGACTACAGTGCATGTGCTGGAAAATGGTATTAGTATAGATGACTATTTAATGGTTGGCATGGTTATGGTGAATCAAAGCTTATATTTCTGCGATGATTGTCTCATGACTCTGCAACACTAATAATAATAATAATAATGATGTCCCACACTCATGGTTAACAGAAGTTCTTTATATTTAAACAACTCCCAATACTTGTGATATTCTTGCAACATCTGATGAAGTGATGACGTACTATAATCACTCTATCTAATAACAACCGAAAAAGAACAATCACCATTATCAAAATAATCTGATACATTTTCCAAGGCGACTCTCTAAATCCACTATGGTTCTGTCTAGCTTTAAACCTGCTCTCTAATTTACTGAATCGGATGAAAATTGGGTACCAAATCAGACACATTGAAATGAGCTATACCTTAACCCACCTTTTATACCTGGATGATTTGAAATTATATGCTCCTTTATCATTTAAGCTAAAGCAATTAATTCAAATAGTAGAACTATTTTCGAAAGATACAAACATGAGCTTTGGACTGGATAAATGCAGAACATTGAACATAAAGAAAGGTGTAATAGAGCAAGTAGAATACAAAACAGAGCAGCTGGATACAATACAACCGATGGATGAATAGGAAACATAAAAATATCCAGGATATCAACAAGAAAATAGATCATAGTGCAATAAAGGAAAAACTTTTGACAGAATTTATTTCAAGGCTTAAGAAAATCTGCCAAACAGAGCTCAACAGTAAAAATATGGCAAAGACAATAAACACTTTCACTTTGCCTATAGTAATGTATTCTTTGGGCATAATATTTTGGTCTGAAACTTATATGGAAAGTTTACAAAAAAAATAAGAACTGAAATGACAAATTTCAGAAAGTGCTTAGCTTAGTACTACCTGGGACAGAATGGGGAAAGAGGAATGAATCAGCACTCTATGAAAGCATATGTAATTCTGATAAAAAGCACACACCACTAAATTTAAATAAAAGCACAACCCAGAAAATGAAGACATTATCATCATTGAAGAAAAAGTTATCCAGCGGAACAGCATAACCCTCCATGGAAGTCATCCCCATGATCTGAGCAGACTAGATGTCAACAAGGAAGCATTGAACGGCTGGCTCTGAGTGGGAGAGCTCTTCCCAGAAACAGAAGGGTTCCTTGTGGCAATATAGGACCAGCTGGTTAACACAAAAATTATCAAAAATACTTAATAAAAGACCAACACATTCAGGGTATAGAAAACGCCAAGAAAAAACAGAAACAATTCATCACATTACAGGATCCTGTAGCAGTTTAACTCAATCTGATTACTTACACAGGCACAATCAAGTGGCAAGTATCATTCACCAAAATCTTGCTTGAAAACGCAAACTCATAAAAGAAACCATAACTTACTATAAATACAAGCTTGGTGCAGTTTTACAGTGAGAATACCTCGAGTTGTATTATGTCTGATCAGTTATTACATATGGGACAATCCATAATAACCACCCAGATATAATAATACAGAACATACAAGCAAGAACAACTTATTTAATAGATATAGCCATTGCAGACACACATAGCTTACAGAAATCAATAAGTGAAAAGCACTGAAAGCATGTTGACTTAAAAAAGGAAATTGAAAGACTTTGGAACACAAAGATGTACATTGTCCCAATAGTAATATCTACAACTGGTGTCGTCCCATGGTCACTACACAATAGCATTAAACAGTTAGGTCTGCACAGTAATATCTATATAAACCTTCAGAAAGCCACAATACGAAACATCACTAGAATAGTCCAAAAGTTCCTTGCAATCGAGAAATGAGTGTGCCTGGCTATGCCCATACATCAGGTTTTACCAGCTTGAGCTGAGAAAATATAAAAATAATAATCATTACTTTATTCTTATAGGATCTTTCATACATTAAGATGCAGGCTCGAAGTGCTTTACATACAGTAGATTGTATAAATAAATCAATATAGTCATAAAAATGAGACAAAATTAAAAACGATATGTAAAGACAAACATTGTATAGAATAAATGTAATTGAAAATAGCAAATTACATAAATGTAATCAACATCAACAGACATTAAGTAATTCTGTAAATAGGCAAAATTAAAAAAAGTAGGTTTTAGAAGTGTTTTGACATGTTCCACAGTACTAGCCTGGTGCATCTTAGTCGGTAGGGTATTCCAGATTGTTGGTGCATAAGAGCAAAAGGCCACATTACCAGTTCTTATATGCTTGGCTCTAGGAACACAAAGCAAACTGATATTTGCTGACTAAGATTACGATTTAGAATGTAAGGGGATAGACACTCCAAAATATGCATTAGAGCTAGGTTATTCTAAGTCTTATGTACAATTTAGAGTATTTTAAAATTTATTTTAAGGGACACAGACAGCCAGTGTAATGATGCCAAAACGAGTGAGATGTGCTCAGATTTTCTTTTTTTTTTGGTTAAGATTCTTGCAGCTGCAGTTTGAACAGGCTGCAGCTGATTTACATCTTTTTTTGGTAGTCCTGAAAAGAGCGCATTACGGGAGTCTAATTAGCGAGTACCAATTTTTCTGCATCTTAACATGTTAAGAGAGATCAAACTCTTGCAACGTTCCTCAAATGAAAGAATGCAGACTTAGTTACGTGGTTAATATGAGATTTGAAATTTACCTCAGAGTCAATAATAATGCCTAAATTCTTGACTTCTGGCTTGATTTGTAAGGCTGGATGATCAGGTTTATTTTTAAGAATCACACTATTTTAAAAAATTGCTGCCAATAAACAATTTCTATTTTTTTTTCCTTATTTAATTTAAGGAAATTTGAACTCACTCATTCTGTAATGCTAGTAAGACACTGAATGAGAGGGTTTAGAGACTCATTTACATCTGGAGTAATAGACAAATAATTATGATATTCGGCAATAAATAATTCATTGAGGGATGGCCATTATAGATTGTACATGGGCGATTGTAGCAGAATGGACAGAGCCTGACAGTAGATGTGAATAGATTTGCATGCAAGATGAACTATAAAGCAAAGACTGGAAAGAATAACTGCTTCATCCTGAGATAGAAAGGAAATTTTCCTTAACGATATGATTTAAAAACCCATGAGCCTTGAAACTCCTTCTCACAATATTGCAAAACAAAAAGCACTGAGCTGTTGAGAATGAGCTTATGCTGGAGTAGAACAAAGTTTTCAAGCTTTTCAGTGCCAGTCTGATTTCCTGGTGGGACTCATTCTGGTGCACAAAACCTTCCCCAAATGATATCAACATTAATGCAACAACCAATGCTCACTTCCAGAGTAATTTTCAACCTCACTGATCTGAAAAATGACAGTCTTAGTTACTTACAGAGGACTCAGCTTTTGTACTACTGTTTCAGGTGAAACCACATGAATTACAGGGTCTACACTCAGCCCCTTTCCTGTGCTGGGCGAGTCTGCAACTCTACAGACACTCAGTGGCCTCTTTATTAGGTACCCCCTGTGTATGTTTGCAGCTGTCTGCTGCTGTAGCCCATCTGCTTCACTGGTCTGAAATATGATAGCCTTACTTTGAAAGGACTCAGCTTTTATACCACTGTTTCATGTGAAACCACATGAATCAAAGGGTCTACACTCAGCCCGTTTTCCTTGCTAGGCTACTCTGTAGCCTCATTGCTTACTCTAAATATAATTTACATATTGATGCAGCTATTAAGAAGGCAAGACAGTGGCTATATCTCATTAGGAGTTTGAGGAGATTTGGTTTGTCACCTGAAACACTCAAAACCTTCTACAAATGTACCCTGGAGAGCATTCTGACAAGCTGCCTCACTGTCTGGTATGGACGGGGTCGGGGTATGGGGTGGTACAACTGCACAGGGTGGAAAGAAGCTACAGATAGTTATAAAATTATTCAGCTCCATCATGGATACTGGCCTCTGTAGTATCCAAGACATCTTTAAGGAGCGGTGTCTCAGAAAGGCGGTGTCCACTATTAAGGACGCCCATCACCCAGGGCATGCCCTTTTCTCATTGTTACTGTAGGGAAGGAGTTACAGAAGCCTGAAGGCACACACTCAGCAATTCAGGAACAGCTTCTTCCCCTCTGCCATCTGATTCCTAAAAGCTACCTTACTTTTGTTTTATTATTTCTGTTTGAGTAGTATTTTTAATTTAACTATTTCATTTATTTATTTATTTTTCTATATTTTCCACATTGAACTGCTGCCACGAAATTAACAAATTTCACAACATACGCTGGTGATAATAAATCTGATTCTGATTCTGACTTAAGACTGAACCTTTGTTTCATGTTTAACTGCTTCTTGATGCTTTAAAACGCCATTGAAAGGGGACTTGACTACATTTCATGCGTAAGTTGGTGAATAACAAGAAATGTATTATAATTAAAAAGCACAGCAGCAAGTCCTTCTGGCCATTGGGTCTGCATAAGGCATCAGACATCCAGTTACACGAAGACCTTTATTTTCATCACCATGTCCCTGTCAGCTCCCCCAGGATACTATCACTTGCCTATACATTAACGGCAATTTACAGTAACCAATTAATTTAACAACCCATGCAGCTTAGCAATGTGTCAGGAGGCTGATAAAAATCCATATGGTAACACAGGTCAGCTGAAGCTGTGAAACTACTAACTGTGCTGCAATGACTCTACAGCTGAGAGGCGGGGTGTAATGAAGGAAGGCTGTGATTAAATTAAAAAGGGCGCAGAAAACATTCACAAGGACATTGACTGAATTTGGAGGCTGTCTTGATTTATAAGGAGAGATTGAATAGGCTGCCTTTGTGTTCTGTGGAGTGAAGCAGGCTGAGAGGTGACATGGTTGGCATACAGTACTGTGGAATTGTCTTAGGCACATATATACAGCTAGTGTGCATAAGACTTCTGCACAGCACTGTGTAGTTTTATGTATTGCACTGCACTGCTGCCACAAAAGATAAACAGATTTCATGACATACGTGAGTGATGATAAACCGATTCCGATATGGGTCTCTATTGTGGACTGAGAGTGGGAAGGGGGCAGGGAGAGGGGTATCATGGTTGGGAAGAGGGGAAGGGAGAAGGGAGGGAGTGGGAAGCACCAGAGAGACATTTTGTAATGATTAATAATCTGATTGTTTGCAATCAAATGGCATTGCCTGGTGTCTCAGGCCTGAGTGCGTCTGCATCCACATACCCCTCCCCTGCTCCTGACTCTCCTTCTGCTCCACGCCTACCTTGCTCCACCCTCACCATTCCCAACACCTTCTGCTCCCGCCAGATTTACAAACTCGCCCTCTGCTTCACGTGTACAAATATAGTACTGACCAGTAGTCTTAGACATTCTAGCTATATATACTGTACATGTGCCTAAGACACTATACTGTCTATAAAATTATGAGCACACAGATAGGTAGATAGCCAGTGCCTATTTTCCATGGTAAGGGTGGCAAAACAAGAGGGAAGAAGTTAATATAAGACAGAGGAGACCTAACATGTAAATTTTTTACACAAAGTGTAGTTGGTATCCGGACTGAACTGCCAAAGGCGGTAGTGAACACAGGACTAGTAACAGCAGTTAAGAGGCAGTTGGATGGACTTGAACAAGAAGGGCATGGAGTGATTAATACAGGCAAGCATGATTAGCATTGATGAGCATGATGGTCGCACAGACATGTTGGGCCTGAAGATGTCCCCAATGGACCCAGTTCTCTCCAACTCAATGTCTTTTCATGTTACTTAAATCATGTCGGAGGCAGGAATCTTCATTCAAATCCTTGTTCCCATAGAGTTAGTGAAGACCCATGTACACAGTGAGACTTCTCTACTAAGCAATGTACCTCAGGCTAGGCTTCACTGAAATCCTTACTGATAGCAATGATACAGAGTGAGATCATTTATCAGCTCATGGATGCCTGGACTGTTTTTGTGGATGGATTTCAAGGTGTTTGCATTTAGTACCTTAGATAAACATAGAATTGCATCTTACAAACCACACGAAGAATAAATTACCAATAGCTTCATTTCATTGCCACCGGTTTCGATAGGAGTACTGTGCAGCCGCAGTAGAAGCCTTCCGGGCAAGTCAATAGGTTTCTATAGGTACGTTTAACGTCAGAGAAATGTATAAAATACACATCCTGACATTCTTTTTCTCTGCAGACGTCCACGAAAACGGAGGAGTGCCTCAAAGAATGAATGACGGTTAAAACGTTAGAACCCCAAAGCCCCACCCCCCAACTCCCACTCCCACACACAAGCAACAGCAAGGCAGCGACCAACCCCCACCCCCTACAACCTCACCAGCAAAAAAACATCAGCACCCTCCACCGAGCGCTCAGGCATTGGGTGAAGAGCTTTAAAAAGCAGGAAGTTTTTTTCAACAGGAGGCTTTGATTGGAGTACTGCTCAGACACAGTAGACACATTCCCACACAAGTCTAGTGAAGGGCTTTAAAAACCCAGTGTACATAAACATGGAAACATAGAAATCCTATAGCACAATACAGGCCCTTTGGCCCAGAATGCTGTGCTGAACATGTACTTACTTTAGAAATCATCTAGGGTGACCCATAGGCCTCTATTTTTTGAAGCTTCATGTTCCTTTCCAGGAGTCACTACTGTATCTGCCTCCACCACTGTCGCCGGCAGCCCATTCCACACACTCACCACTCTCTGCGTAATAAACTTAACCCCTGACGTCTCCTCTGTACCTACTTCCAAGCACCTTAAAACTGTGCTCTCTCGTGTTAGATATTTCAATCCTGAGATAAAGCCTCCGACTATCCACACCATCAATGCCTCCCATCATCTTATACACCTCTATCAGGGCACCTCTCATCCTCCATTGCTCCAAGGAGAAAAGCCCAAATTCACTCAACCTATTCTCATAAGGCATGCTCCCCAATCCAGGCAACATCCTTGTAAATCTCCTCTGCACCTTTTCTATAGTTTCCACATCCTTCCTGTAATAAGGTGACCAGAACTGAGCACAGTACTCCAAGTGTGGTCTGGCCAGGGTCCTATACAGCTGTAATGTTACCTCTCGGCTCCTGAACTCAGTCCCACAGTTGATGAAGGCCAATGCACCATATGCCTTCTTAACCACAGAGTCAACCTGCGCAGCAGCTTTGAGTGTCCTATGGACTCGCACCCCAAGATCCCTCTGATCCTCCACACTGCCAAGAGTCTTATCATTAATACTATATTCTGCCATCATATTTGACCTACCAAAATGGACTACCTCACATTTATCTGGGTTGAAATCCATTTGCCACTTCTCAGCCCAGTTTTGCATCCTATTGATGTCCTGCTGTAACCCCTGATGGCCCTCCACACGATCCACAACACCCCCAACCTTCGTGTCATCAGCAAATTTACTAACCCATCCCTCCACTTCTGCATCCAGGTCATTTATAAAAATCACAAAGAGTAGGGGTCCCAGAACAGATCCCTGAGGCACACCACTGGTCACTGACCTCCATCCAGAATATGACCCGTCTACAACCACTCTTTGCTTTTTGTGGGCAAGCCAGTTCTGGATCCACAAAGCAAAGTCTACTTGGATTCCATGCTTCCTTACTTTCTCAATAAGCCTTGCATGGGGTACCTTATCAAATGCCTTGCTGAAATCCAAATTCACTACACCTACTGCTCTACCTTCATCAATGTGTTTAGTTATATCCTCAAAAATTTCAATCAGGCTCGTAAGGCACGACCTGCCACTGACAAAGCCATGCTGACTATTCCTAATCATATTATGCCTCTCCAAATGTTCATAAATCCTGCCTCTCAGAAACTTCTCTCTCTCTCCTCTCTCTCTCTCTCTCTCTCTCTCTCTCTCTCTCAATATATATATATATATAGAGAGAGAGAGAGAGCGCACACTGATAGCTAGTGGGCAAATTCTCACTGGCAGTTGATTGAGTAGGTGGGTGGGGATTTTGGTGCGGAGGAGCCTAGTAGTTTGGAAGGGGTTAGTTTGTAGCCTATGGCTGCAAAAGGGAGAGGGGAGTTGAGATTGAAGCAGGAGGGTGGGAGACTGTGGAATATTCCAGAAGTAAGGGTAGTCAAAAAAGGGTGCATCAAGTGAAAGACCTGAAGTAATGGGGGACAACAAATTGAGGAAAATGGGTGAATTGGAGGAATTTATAGTTCTGTATAAAATTAAAGGTCAGAAGGAAGGAGAAGGAGGATTTAGAGCCCTTAATCCTTTGAAAGTGGCGGCAGCATTAGAGAACCAAATAGGTAAAGGATTCTGGGCCAAGGTTTTGTCTAATGGATTGCTGAAAATTTGCTGCAAGGATATTGACCAATAACAGTGCTAAAATGGTGGGAAAATTGGTTGTGAAAGTGGAGTGTATTACTCCGAAAGAAAGGAAGGGAGTTAAAGGGGTAGTGTATGGTATTTGGTCTGGCATGACTGAAAAGGAAATTTTGGGCAATATTAAAGGTGGTTGAGTGATTGAAGCCAAACGATTAAAATCGAGAGAAGGTGGTAATTGGGATCCCCCTGTTCTTCTGGTTTTTGCAGGTGATGTTCCTCCAACTAGAGTCTATCTTGGGTGCATGTCTTATCAAGTTAGAGAATACATTAGGCCTCCCTTACGCTGTTATAATTGCCAGAGATTTGGATGCGTTGCTGGTTCATGTCGAGGTAAAAGAAGATGTATGAAATGTGGAGAGGATCGTGATATTAATGCATGTAAGGCAGCGGTGCCTAAATGCAGTAACTGTGGAGGGGACCATATAGCGGCGTTCAGAGGATGTGAGTATTTTAGTAAGGCAAAGCAGATTCTGGATGTTAGTATCCAGCAAAAAATATCATAAGCTGAGGCAGTAAAGAAAGTTGATAGAGAGCAAAGGATAAGTAAAGAAAAGATTGGAATGATGGGGAGTCAGTTCATTCCGAGTTCTCCAACTATGGTTCCTTCAGGCATGTTGTTGATGACTAAAGAGTCTTTTTTGGCGTTTGTTGCTGATGTACTGGTTGGGGCTAAAACTACAGCCAAGAGGTCGGATATGATAAAAGTAGTTGTTGGAACTGCAGAGAGGTTCCTTGAAATAAAACAGATTTCGCCGGAAAAATTACATGAGTATATGACAGACAAACAATCACAGAATACTTCCCAGTTGTCCGGATCAGAGAGTATGGAGGAGCTTTATGTGGATGAAGAGGCCAATAATTAGTATTTGGATGTTTTTAATATTACAATGGAATGCAAGAGGTTTATCTGCAAATGGTCAAGAATTAAAAAGATTTGTTGGAACTTTTAAAGACAAGTGTGATTTGATCTGTATTCAGGAGACATGGTTAAAGCCTCACTTAGATTTTGTGATCCCTGGATATGATAGTTTGAGAGCTCACAGAATGGGTAAATCTGGTGGAAGGTGTGCAACTTCCATAAAAACAGGATTCCAGTTTAGAGAACTTGATTTTAAATCTAACTTTGAAATTGTAGCTGTGGAGGTTTGGAGCTCTTATGGTCAAATAACTTTGATTAACTTTTATAATCCAGGTAATATGATGTTATCAGATTTGGATGAAATTAAGAATAAGGTAAGATCCCCAGTAATCTGGGTTGGAGATTTCAATGGCCATAATCCTATATGGGGCAGTGAAAGTAAAGATAGTAATGGAGCAGTAGTAGAGGAGTTTCTAGATAAATACAACATGGTACTGCTAAATGACGGAAGGCCTACAAGATTTAATATTGTAAAGAATACTTGTAGTCACTTCGACTTATCTATCATTTCCTCAAACTTAGCTAGGGTTGGGGAATGGGATGTTGTGGACAGATACACACTAGGACATGATCACTATCTTATATTATGTAGATTTGGTAGAAATTTGATAGTAGAAGTTGAGGAGAGGTCTGCTAAGTATAATTTTTCTTTGGCTCATTGGGATGAGTACCAGGAGAAAGCTGTGGATATAATAGAAGAGATTAATAGCGAGGGCTCCATAGATGATTGGAATGAATCCCTCTGTTCTATAATTCATAAAGTTGCTCAGTTGACTATTCAGCTATGGAATGTTCCTAAGGCTCGAGCACTAGTTCCGTGGTGGAATAAAAATTGTGATATGGCAGTTAGAAACAGAAATAGAGCTTACAGGAAATTAAGAAAGTACCCAGTGTTAGATAATGTTATGGAGTATAAAACAGAAAGAGCAGTAGCAAGGAGAGTAATTAAAAATGCAAAGTGGGATAGTTGGAGAAGATTTTGTGGAATCCTGAGCCCTGAGACACCTATAAAGCAGCTATGGATGATCATTCACAGAATGTCAGGGATATATAGGAGACCATCTATCCCAGCTTCCCTGAAAGGAGATATTGAAACGGTAACCAATAAGGAAAAGGCTGATGTGTTTGTAGAGGTGTTCCAAGCATTACACAGTTCTGGAGAGTTAGGTGATTTGAGAAAGGAAATTATGTTAACAGAAAATTGGAAATTGGACAGGAGTTTGGATGATAATAGCTCCATAAATTTGTTTTTCTCCCTTCAGAAATTGTAAGAAGCTGTCCAATCAGGTTCAAACACTTCTCCTGGTAAGGATGGACTGTGTTATGAATTACTTAAACATTTAGATGAGTCTGTATTAATAGAAATTCTAGCATCGTTTAATTCATTGTGGAAAGAAGGAAAATTACCAGTAGAATGGAAGCATGCGGTGGTAGTTCCAGTTTTAAAGCCAGGTAAGGACATGTCTAGTCCTAGTTCATATCGGCCTGTTGCTTTAACGTCAGTGCTTTGTAAAATTATGGAAGGAATGGTCACCAACAGACTTGTTTATTTTTTGGAAAATAAGGGACATTCTGCTGCCTATCAAAATGGTTTTAGAACTGGAAGATCAACAATGGAATCTGTTGCCCTTTTAGATCATGATATTAAAACAGCGTTACAAAATAGAGAAGTAATGGTAAGTGTATTTCTAGATATTAGAAGAGCATATGACTCACTATGGAAGGATGACTTATTAATAAAACTCTATGATGCGGGAATTAGAGGTAGAATGTTTAATTGGATCAAAGGTTTCCTTAAGGAAAGGACAATTCAAGAAACAATAGGCAGAACAAGCTCCAAGTCAGTTAAATAGGTAATGGTACCCCTCAAGGTAGTGTCATTAGTCCAGTTCTTTTTAATGTCATGATAAATGTTATCTTTGATCAGGTAGGGACAGGATTTGGCAAATCATTGTTTGCAGACGATGGTGCAATCTGGAAAAGAGGAAGAAACATCAAGCATATATTAAGGCAGGTACAAAAGGCTTTAAGATCAGTTGAAAACTGGACTAATAAATGGGGTTTCAGGATTTCTGCTTCTCAGTCCAAATATATGATTTTTGGCTTTAGAAGAAAGATCCCTGATTGTGAATTGTGTCTATATGATTCTCCACTAGAAAAAGTCAATCTATTCAAGTTTTTAGGTGTCTGGTTTGATGAAAGACTTACTTGGAGGGTTCATATAGATAAAATAATTGGAAAGTGTGAGAAAGTTTTAAATGTTATGTGAAGTGTTGCTGGATGTGACTGGGGAGCAGGGCAGGAAACTATGTACTTAATATATCTAGCTATGATTAGATCAGTTATAGATTATGGTTGTATTGCTTATGGTTCCGCTGCTACGGCAGTGCTTGGAAAACTAGACACTGTGCAGTCCAAACCACTTAGACTCTGTTGTGGAGCTTTTAGAACAACATCAGTCCCGGCATCATGTGTGGAGGTGGGAGAAGTGCTTCTGCATTTAAGACAAATTCAGCTGGGCCTGCAGTATTGGGTAAAACTAAATGGATTCAATCACAGCTGTCCGCCAAAGTGTCTTTTGCAGGGGAAGTCGGAGCGCCAAAGTAAAATTAAAAGATACCCATTTTTAGTTTTGATTAATAACTGGGCTGTAAAATTGAAACTGACTGAGGAAGACATAGTTAACCAAATTTGCTTGCCACCCGTCCCTTTTTGGCTCTTTCCAGAACCAGAAGTAGACCTATTCCTCCTTTTACAGCTTCAAGGAAGCAGTGCAATTTCATCAGCGTTGATCACAAATGAATATTTAAATAATAAATGGGGATCTTATCTGAAGATTTTTACTGATGGCTCAGTGGACCCAGAGAGCGGTAAGGCAGGATTTGGGATGTATGTGTCTCAAATTGGAGTTAATGTTGGTCACCGGGTTTCAGATGGTGATTCTGTCTTTGCAACAGAATTATTAGCAATCCTCTGGGCCTCATGGTGGATAGAAGACTCTTGACCACGTAGGGTTATCATCTGCTCGGATTCTGCTGCTGCCTTAGAGGCTATAAAAGGGAATACATCAAAAGCTTGTCCTGACATAGTTATTGAGATTCTCTTAGTGTTGTTTAGAGTAGGGAAGATGAGTTGTGCAGTTAGATTTTCATGGATATATGGGCATGCTGGGGTGGAGGGAAATGAAATTGTGGATGGCATTGCAAAGTCTTCCTTACAGGGCAGGCAAGTAGAAATTAGAGCTCCCCTAGGCAGAGCAGAATTCAGAAGTAGGATTAAAAAAGGTATAGAGAAGAAGTGGCAGGAGGATTGGGAAAATGAATTAAGGGGCAGCATTATTTTTCTAGTCACCCACTAGTTAAAAAGGTCTTAGACTGTTACCTTTTAAGTCGTAGAGATATAATGGAATTAACAAGACTTAGGTTGGGGCATTGTGGGTTAAACTATTATTTAAAGATAATAGGAAAAAATCATACTGGATTATGTGACTGTGGTAGTCCAGAGACAGTCCAGCATGTTTTGCTGAGCTATAATCAATGCAAAATTGAAAGAAGCATGTTGTTCAAGAGGCTACCTGGCTTAAATTTATTTTGGTTTTCTATTAAATCTTCATTTGGCCATCAAGAGAATAAACATCTGATTGAAGAGTTTATTATTCAGTTTATACGTGAGACTCGGTTGTATTCGAGAATTTGAGTTCCTTGAAGTTCTGTAATTAATTATATATCCTGTGGAGAGCAGTAATATGCCTAGATGCGTCTAAACAGCCGGAAATAGAAGAAGAAGAATCCTCTGGCTGGGCTGGCCAGGCGTCCAGTGGAGACTGGTAATTGGGGCTGTTGATTGAGTGGGTGGGGATTTTGGTGCGGAGGAGCCTAGTAGTTTGGAAGGGGTTAGTTTGTAGCCTATGGCTGCAAAAGGGAGAGGGGTGGTTGAGATTGAAGCAGGAGGGCGGGAGACTGTGGAATACTACAGAAGAATGGGTAGCCAAAAAAGGGTGCATCAAATGAAAGCCCTGAAGTAATGGGGGACAACAAATTGAGGAAAATGGGTGAATTGGAGAAATTTATAGTTCTGTATAAAATTAAAGGTCAGAAGGAAGGAGAAGGAGGATTTAGAGCCCTTAATCCTTTGAAAGTGGCGGCAGCATTAGAGAACCAAATAGGTAAAGGATTCCAGGCCAAGATTTTGTCTAATGGATTGCTGAAAATTTGTTGCAAAGATATTGACCAATAACAGTGCTAAAATGGTGGGAAAATTGGTTGTGAAAGTGGAGTGTATTACTCCGAAAGAAAGGAAGGGAGTTAAAGGGGTAGTGTATGGTATTTGGTCTGGCATGACTGAAAAGGGAATTTTAGACAATATTAAAGGTGGTTGAGTGATTGAAGCCAAACGATTAAAATCGAGAGAAGGTGGTAATTGGGATCCCCCTGTTCTTCTGGTTTTTGCAGGTGATGTTCTTCCAACTAGAGTCTATCTTGGGTGCATGTCTTATCAAGTTAGAGAATACATTAGGCCTCCCTTACGCTGTTATAATTGCCAGAGATTTGGACACTTTGCTGGTTCATGTCGAGGTAAAAGAAGATGTATGAAATGTGGAGAGGATCATGATATTAAAGCATGTAAGGCAGCGGTGCCTAAATGCAGTAACTGTGGAGGGGACCATATAGCGGCGTTCAGAGGATGTGAGTATTTTAGTAAGGCAAAGCAGATTCAGGATGTTAGTATCCAACAAAAAATATCATAAGCTGAGGCAGTAAAGGAAGTTGATAGAGAGCAAAGGATAAGTAAAGAAAAGATTGGAATGATGGGGAGTCAGTTCATTCCGAGTTCTCCAACTATGGTTCCTTCAGGCATGTTGTTGATGACTAAAGAGTCTTTTTTCGCGTTTGTTGCTGATGTACTGGTTAGGGCTAAAACTACAGCCAAGAGGTCGGATATGATAAAAGTAGTTGCTGGAGCTGCAGAGAGGTTCCTTGAAATAAAACAGATTTCGCTGGAAAAATTACATGAGTATATGACAGACAAATAATCACAGAATACTTCCCAGTTGTTGGGATCAGAGAGTACAGAGGAGTTTTATGTGGATGACGAGGCCAACAATTAGTATTTGGATGTTTTTAATATTACAATGGAATGCAAGAAGTTTATCTGCAAATGGTCAAGAATTAAAAAGATTTGTTGGAACTTTTAAAGACAAGTGTGATTTGATCTGTATTCAGGAGACATGGTTAAAGCCTCATTTAGATTTTGTGATCCCTTGATATGATAGTTTGAGAGCTGACAGAATGGGTAAATCTAGTGGAGGGTGTGTAACTTTCATAAGAACAGGACTCGAGTTTAGAAGACTTGATTTTAATCTAACCTTGAAATTGTGGCTGTGGAGGTTTGGAGCTCTCGTGGTCAAATAACCTCAGAGTGTTAGAAAAGTGGGTCACGGTTAGGAGGGGGAAGGGGAAGAGTCAGGTAATAGAGAGTATCCCGGTGGCTGTGCCCCTTAACCATAGGTACTACTGTTTGAGTACTGTTGGGGGGGACAGCTTACCTGGGGGAAGTGACAGTGGCCGTGCCTCCGGCACAGAGTCCGGCCCTGTAGCTCAGAAGGGTAGGGAAAGGAAGAGGAGGGCAGTTGTGATAGGGGACTCGATAGTAAGGGGGTCAGATAGGCGATTCTGTGGACGCAGTCCAGAGACCCGGACGGTAGTTTGCCCCCCTGGTGCCAGGGTCCGGGATATTTCTGATCGTGTTCAAGATATCCTGAAGTGGGAGGGTGAGGAGCCAGAGGTCGTGGTACATATAGGTACCAATGACATAGGTAGGAAAAGGGAAGAGGTCCTGAAAGGAGAATATAGGGAGCTAGGAAGGGAGTTGAGAAAAAGAACTGCAAAGGTAGTAATCTCGGGATTACTGCCTGTGCCATGCGACAGTGAGAGTAGGAATGCGATGAGGTGGAGGATAAATGCGTGGCTGAGGGATTGGAGCAGGAGGCAGGGATTCAAGTTTTTGGATCATTGGGACCTCTTTTGGCGCAGGCGTGACCTGTACAAAAAGGACAGGTTACACTTGAATCCTAGGGGTATCAATATCCTGGCAGGGAGATTAGCGAGGGCTACTGAGGTGACTTTAAACTAGAATGGTTGGGGGGTGGGAATCAAATTAAAGAGGCTAGGCGTGAGGAGGTTAGTTCACAACAGGGGGATGGGAACCAGTGCAGAGAGACAGAGGGGTGTAAAGTGAGGGTAGAAGCAAAAAGTAGTAAGGAGAAAAGTAAAAGTGGCAGGCCAACAAATCCAGGGCAAGCATCAAAAAGGGCCACTTTTCAACATAATTGTATAAGGGCTAAGAGAGTTGTAAAAGAGCGCCTGAAGGCTTTGTGTGTCAATGCAAGGAGCATTCGTAATAAGGTGGATGAATTGAAAGTGCAGATTGTTATTAATGATTATGATATAGTTGGGATCACAGAGACATGGCTCCAGGGTGACCAAGGATGGGAGCTCAACGTTCAGGGATATTCAATATTCAGGAGGGATAGACATGAAAGAAAAGGAGGTGGGGTGGCGTTGCTGGTTAAAGGTGAGATCAACACAATAGAAAGGAAGGACATAAGACGGGAAGATGTGGAATCGATATGGGTAGAGCTGCATAACACTAAGGGGCAGAAAACGCTGGTGGGAGTTGTGTACAGGCCACCTAACAGTAGTAGTGAGGTCGGAGATGGTATTAAACAGGAAATTAGAAATGTGTGCAATAAAGGAACACCAGTTATAATTAGCTAAGATAGACTGGCAAATGACACTTAAAGGATTGACGGTGGATATGCAATGGCAAGCATTTAAGGATTGCATGGATGAACTAAAACAATTGTTCATCCCAGTTTGGCAGAAGAATAAATCAAGGAAGGTAGTGCACCCGTAGCTGACAAGAGAAATTAGGGATAGTATCAATTCCAAAGAAGAAGCATACAAATTAGCCAGAAAAAGTGGCTCACTTGAGAACTGGGAGAAATTCAGAGTTCAGCAGAGGAGGACAAAGGGCTTAATTGGGAAGGGAAAAAAAGATTATGAGAGAAAACTGGCAGGGAACATAAAAACTGACTGTAAAAGCTTTTATAGATATGTAAAAAAGGAAAAGACTGGTAAAGACAAATGTAGGTCCCCTACAGACAGAAACAGGTGAATTGATTATGGGGAGCAAGGACATGGCAGACCAATTGAATAATTACTTTGGTTCTGTCTTCACTAAGGAGGACATAAATAATCTTCCAGAAATAGTAGGGGACAGAGGGTCCAGTGAGATGGAGGAACTGAGCGAAATACATGTTAGTAGGGAAGTGGTGTTAGGTAAATTGAAGGGATTAAAGGCAGATAAATCCCCAGGGCCAGATGGTCTGCATCCCAGAGTGCTTAAGGAAGTAGCCCAAGAAATAGTGGATGCATTAGTGATAATTTTTCAAAACTTGTTAGATTCTAAACTAGTTCCTAAGGATTGGAGGGTGGCTAATGTAACCCCACTTTTTAAAAAAGGAGGGAGAGAGAAACCAGGGAATTATAGACCAGTTAGCCTAACGTCGGTGGTGGGGAAACTGCTGGAGTCAGTTATCAAAGATGTGATAACAGCACATTTGGAAAGCGGTGGAATCATCGGACAAAGTCAGCATGGATTTGTGAAAGGAAAATCATGTCTGACGAATCTCATAGAATTTTTTGAGGATGTAACTAGTAGAGTGGATAGGGGAGAACCAGTGGATGTGGTATATTTGGATTTTCAAAAGGCTTTTGAAAAGGTCCCACACAGGAGATTAGTGTGCAAACTTAAAGCACACGGTATTGGGGGTAAGGTATTGATGTGGATAGAGAATTGGTTGGCAGACAGGAAGCAAAGAGTGGGAATAAACAGGACCTTGTCAAAATGGCAGGCAGTGACTAGTGGAGTACCGCAAGGCTCAGTGCTGGGACCCCAGTTGTTTACAATATATATTAATGACTTGGATGAGGGAATTAAATGCAGCATCTCCAAGTTTGCGGATGACAGGAAGCTGGGCGGCAGTGTTAGCTGTGAGGAGGATGCTAAGAGGATGCAGGGTGACTTGGATAGGTTGGGTGAGTGGGCAGATTCATGGCAGATGCAGTTTAATGTGGATAAATGTGAAGTTATCCAATTTGGTGGCAAAAATAGGAAAACAGATTATTATCTGAATGGTGGCCAATTAGGAAAAGGGGAGGTGCAACGAGACCTGGGTGTCATTATACACCAGTCATTGAAAGTGGGCATGCAGGTACAGCAGGCGGTGAAAAAGGCAAATGGTATGCTGGCATTTATAGCGAGAGGATTCGAGTACAGGAGCAGGGAGGTACTACTGCAGTTGTACAAGGCCTTGGTGAGACCACACCTGGAGTATTGTGTGCAGTTTTGGTCCCCTAATCTGAGGAAAGACATCCTTGCCATAGAGGGAGTACAAAGAAGGTTCACCAGATTGATTCCTGGGATGGCAGGACTTTCATATGAAGAAAGATGGGATGAACTGGGCTTGTACTCGTTGGAATTTAGAAGATTGAGGGGGGATCTGATTGAAACGTATAAGATCCTAAAGGGATTGGACAGGCTAGATGCAGGAGGATTGTTCCCGATGTTGGGGAAGTCCAGAATGAGGGGTCACAGTTTGAGGATAAAGGGGAAGCCTTTTAGGACCGAGATTAGGAAAAACTTCTTCACACAGAGAGTGGTGAATCTGTGGAATTCTCTGCCACAGGAAACAGTTGAGGCCAGTTCATTGGCTATGTTTAAGAGGGAGTTAGATATGGCCCTTGTGGCTACGGGGATCACGGGGTATGGAGGGAAGGCTGGAGCAGGGTTCTAAGTTGGATGATCAGCCATGATCATAATAAATGGCGGTGCAGGCTCGAAGGGCCAAATGGCCTACTCCTGCACCTATTTTCTATGTTTCTATGTTACCTTTTAAATCGTAGAGATATGGTGAAATTAACAAGACTTAGGTTGGGGCATTGTGGGCTAAACTATTATTTAAAGAAAATAGGAGAACTTCCTACTGGTTTATGTGACTGTGGTAGTCCAGAGACAGTCCAGCATGTTTTGCTGAGCTGTAATCGATACAAAATTGAAAGAAGCATGTTGTTCAAGAGGCTATCTGTCTTAAATTTATTTTGGTTTTCTATTAAATCTTTGTTTGGCCATCAAGAGAATCAACATCTGATTGAAGAGTTTATTATTCAGTTTATATGTGAGACTAGGTTATATTCGAGAACTTGAATTCCTTGAAGTTCGATAATTAATTATACATCTTGCAATATGCCTAGGTACGTCTAAACAGCCCGAAATAGAAGAAGAAGAAGAAGAAGAAGAAGAAGAAGAAGAAGAAGAAGAAGAAGAAGAAGAAGAAGAAGAAGAAGAAGAAGAAGAAACCACCTCTGGCTGCTGGATTGTTCCTGACCATACCCACTGTCTGAATCCCTTCCCTTCCCCTTCCTTCTGTTGCCTCGCGTCGCCTGTAACCCTCGCCTGCATTGCTGACTAGTTCAATCGCCGGAGCAAGATAAGGAACTGTCTATCGTTGCTTTGAACTGTTTCTGTGTCCACACCTTCACTAAGTAGGTCCGGCCGTTTGCTGCTGCCTAGTGTTGGGAACCGTCTGTATCCACACCTTTGCTAGGTAGGTCCGGCCATTTGCCGCTTCCTAGTGTTGGGAACCATCTATATCCATGCCTTTGCTAGGTAGGTCCAGCCGTTTGCCGCTACCTAGTGTTGGAAACTGTCTGTGTCCACACCTTCACTAGGTAGGTCTGGCCGTCTGCCGCTGCCTTGGCTTGGGAACCATCTTGTTGTATTCTGTGTAATGAGTCCTGGCTCTATGTCCTGTATCCAAGGAGGGGTTCCGGTTCTGTGTTCCATGTTCTGGTCTCTCCCTCGACCAAGGCTCTGCATTCCTTTCTCTCCCTTGACCAAGGCTCTGCATTCCTGTCTCTCCCTCGACCAAGGCTCTGTGTTCCTGTCTCTCCCTCGACCAAGGCTCTCTGTTCCTGTCTCTCCCTCAACCAAGGCTCTGTGTTCCTGTCAATCCCTCGACCAAGTCAAGGCTTCAAGGTCTCGTCCTAGAACCTTGTCTAGTCCAAGCCATGTCCAAGAACCTCGTCTAATCCAAGTCCTGTCCAAGCCACGGCTTTGTGTTCTCATCTTGTCCATGTGTCTTGCCCAGCCCAGGAACACCTTGCCCAGCCTGGTGCTGGGATTCCCTCGTCCTGTGCTGGGGTTCCCTTGTCCTGTCCAGGAGTCTCACGTCCAGTCCTGTTGCCACTCCTCATCCTGGAGCCACGTCTTGTCCTCGCCTAGTTCTGGAGTCTGAGCCCGAGTCAAGTACCAGGTTCTGGCTTGGAGACCATACCCAAGCCTCAAAGTACCCTAGCCTCGAAGAACCCAAGCCTCGTCATGTCTTCACCTATATCTGGGGTCAGAGCCTGAGTCAAGATCCAGGTTTCGGGTCCTTGTCCAGTCTCTGGCTCGGAGTCCAAGCCCAGACTCCTAGTTCCAAGTTTTATGTCCTGGTTCCACTATCCTAGTCAAGACCTAGCCCAGGTCCTGAATCCTTGTCTCGTCCAGGGCCTGTGTCATGTCCAGTGTCGTTTCCTCTCAACTTCCCTTGCCTTCTTGACACTCCTAGTCCAGTACCTAGTACGTCAGTGTCTGTGCCTTGCATTTGGGTCCCGCTCCCAGCGCCCCACATTATGACACTCCCATCCCCATTGATCATGCAAAGGTCATTGCCAGAGGTTCAGCAATCTCCTCCCTCACCTCCCATAGTAGCCTGGGGTATATTTCATCCGGTTCCAGTGACTTATCCAACTTGATGCTTCCCAAAAGCTCCAGCACATCCTCTTTCTTAATGTCTATATGCTCAAGCTTTTCAGTCTACTGCAAGTCATCCCTACAATCGCCGAGAAGCAAAGTATCCATTAAGTACTTCAGCTATCTCCTCCAGTTCCACACACACTTTTGCACTGTTACACTTGATTGGTCCTATTTTCTCAGGTCTTATCCTCTTGCTCTTCGCATACTTGTAGAATGCCTTGGGGTTTTCCTTAATCCTGCGAGCCAAGGTCTTCTCATGTCCACTTCTGGCTCTCCTAATTTCATTCTTAAGCTCCTTCCTGCTAGACTTATAATTTTCTAGATCTCTATCATTACCTAGTTTTTTGAACCTTTTGTAAGCTTTTCTTTTCTTCTTGACTAGATTTTCAACAGCCCTTGTACACACTATGGTTCCTGTACCCTACCATTCTTACCCTGTCTCAATGGAATGTACCTATGCAGAACACTATGCAGATATCCCCTGAGGATTTGCCATATTTCTGCCGTACATTTCTGAAAACATCTGTTCTCAATTTATGCTTCCAAGTTTCTGCCTGATAGCTTCATATTTCCCCTTACTCCAATAAAATGCTTTCCTAACTTATCTGTTCTTATCCTTCTCCAATGCTATAGTAAAGGAGATAGAATTGTGATCACTATCTCCAAAATGATCTCCTACTGAGAGACCTGACACCTGACTAGGTTCGTTTCTCAATATCAGATCGCATACAGCGCTCCTCTTGTAGGCTTATCTATATATTGTGTTAAGAAACCTTCCTGAACACACCTAATGAACTCTACCCCACCTAAATGCCTTGCTCTAGGGAGATGCCAATCAATAGTGGGGAAATTAAAATCTCCCATCACGACAACCCTGTTATTATTGCCCCATTCCAGAATCTATCTGCTCTTCAATCTCCCTGTTACTATTGGGTGGTCTATAAAAAACACCCAGTAGAGTTATTAACCCCGTCCTGTTCCTTTCCTTTCCTTTTCAATATTTTAATTGATTTTGTTTTCTATATATAGAAGAATGCAGAGTTCAAGAGAATACATATTATTCCTTTTCCTAACCTCCACCCACTGAGACTCAGTGGACAATCCTTCCATGACTTCCTCCTTTTCTGCAGCCATGACACTGTCTCTAATCAGCAGTGCCATGCCCCCACCTCTTTTGCCTCCCTGTCCTTTCTGAAATATCTAAAGCCTGGCACTCTAAGTAGCCATTCCTGCCACTGAGCCATCCAAGTCTCTGTAATGGCCACAATATCATAGCTCCAAGTACTGATCCACATTCTAAGCTCATCTGCTTTGTTCATGATACTCCTTGCATTAAAATAGACACATCTCAAACCATTAGTCTGAGCACATCCCTTCCCTATCACCTGCCCATCCTCCTTCTCACAGTGTCTGCAAGCTTTCTCGATTTGTGAGCCAACCGTCCCTTCCTCTGTCTCTTCATTTTGGTTCCCACCACCCCGCCCCCCCCCAGCAATTCCAGTTTAAACTCTCCCCAATAGCCTTAGCAAACCTCCCTGCCAGGATATTAGTCCCCTATAAAAGACAAGTATCGTCTAGCAGAGCAGTCGTGTGACTGGTCATTGTGGGAGTGGTCTGAGTCAGAATGGTAAGGCTTTGGTTCAACAGGGCTTCAGTGAGAACAGATGGAGAAAACAGAAATAGATACACTCATTCCTTATTTCTTATTTATTTTTTCTTATTTAACTTTTGAGAGAATGGGGGTCTGTCTACAGAGCCTGTGTTCTGTTCTGGGTGTCAAATGTGGGATTTCTGATAGACTATCAGCCACTCCAATGACCACATCTGCATCAGGTGCATCGAGATGCAGCTCGACGACCTTCAGCTTCTTCGGGAAAGTGAAGGGGTGATCGACAGGAGCTACAGTGAGGTCGTCACCCTAAGTCTACAGGAGACAGACAAATGGGTGACTGTCAGGAGAGGGAAGGGACAATGTCATTTCATTTTTAAATCTTTTTTATTGATTATTATTGAGATCAACAAAAGAAAATTAAAATAATCAAATCAGCATGTCAATATGTACAATGAGGAATTAAGTTACCAAATAACTGATTTACAAAGCTAAACAATATAACAATAATAAGAACAAAAAGTAAAGCCTTAAGAATAATATTTTGGAAAAAAGAAAGATGGGAAAAAAGAACCCCTACTAACTAAAACAAAAAAAAAACCCTACTACCCTACTAACAAAAAAACACCAAAAAGAGTTAAAAAAAAACCCATTGGGAGCACAACCCCAGAGCTATACGCCATACAAGCTTCCATAAAAGAAAAACAGCAATCTGCCAATTCAAATCCATTTAAACAAGAATCAGAAGGAAACAGGGGGAAGGGACTATGTCAGATAGTGGAGAGCACCCCTGTGGCCATCCCCCTCAATGATAAGTACTCCATTTTGATTACTGTTGGGGGGGTGGACAAACTACCTGGGGGAAGCAACAGTGGCCATGCATCTGGCACAGAGTCTAGCCCTGTAGCTCAGAAGGGTAGGGAACTGAACAGGATGGCAGCAGTAATAGGAGGCTCTATAGTTAGGGGACAGATAGGTGATTCTGTGGATGGGGAAAGAAAAACACGGATGGTAGTTTGCCTCCCAGGTGCCAGGGTCCACAATATTTCTGAACATGTCCACAATATCCTGAAAAGGGAGGGTGAGCAGCCAGAAGTCATGGTACATATTGGTACCAATGACATGGGTAGAAAAAAGGAGGATCTCCTGAAAACAGAATACAGGGAGTTAGGAAGGAAGCAGAAAAGCAGGACCTTAAGGGCAATAATCTTGGGATTATTGCCTGTGCCACACAACAGTGAGGATAGGAATAGAATGAGGTGGCAGGTAAATATTAGGCTGAAGAATTGGAGCAGGCGGCAGGGATTCAGATTTCTGGATAATTGGGACCTCTTCTGGGGCAGGTGTGACCAGTTCAAATGGGACGGGTTGAACTTGAATCTGAGGGGGACCAATATTCTTGTGGGCAGGTTTACTAAAGCTGTTGGGAGTGGCTTAAGCTAATAAGGTAGGGGCTGGGAGCCAGTAGGATAGAGCTGAGGATGAGCCAGCAGGTTTACAAGTAGATTATGGATGTAACATGAATATAAGGAAGTACAAGCCAGTGATTGGATACAAATGCAGACAGAGCTAAGAGTTAAGTTGTACCAGAGAGACAAAATTAAAAGGGCAAAGAATGCAGGACTGCTATATTTAAATGCGCATAGCATTCAGAATAGAATGGATGAACTCGTTGCGCAATTAGAGATGGGTCGGTATGACGTTATAGGCGTCACTGCATCGTAGCTGAAAGAAGGCCATAGTTGGGAGCTTAACATCAAAGGATATACTTTGTATCGAAAGGACAGGCAGGAAGGCGTAGGCGGTGGTGTGGCTCTGTTGGTAAGAGATAGAATTACATCTTTAGAAACAGGCGACATAGGGTCAGAGAGTGTTGAATCTTTGTGGATGGAGTTAAGAAACTGCAAAGGTAAAAAAAAAATGGGAATCATATATAGGCCTCCAAATAGTAGCCAAGATATGGGGTTTAGATTGCATAGAGAGCTAGAAAAGGTATGTAATAAGGGTATTGACACAATTGTAATAGGAAACTTCAATATGCAAGGGGATTGGAAAACTCAGGTTGGTGTTGGATCACAAGAGAGGGGATTTGTTGAATGCCTAAAAAAATAAATTCTTAGAGCAGCTTGTGCTTGAGTCTACTCAGGGAAAGGCTATCTTAGATTGAGTGTTGTGTAATAACCTAGATCTTATTAGGGAGCTTAATGTAAAGGAACTTTTAGGAGGCAGTGATCATAATATGATTGAGTTCATACTGCAACTTGAGAGGGAGAATCATAAGTCACATGCACCATTATTATAATGGAATAAAGGGAATTACAGAGGCATGAGAGAGGAGCTTGCCTAAATGGGTTGGAGAAGGATACTGACAAGGATGACAGCAGAGCAGAGATGGCTGAAGTTTCTGGGAATAGTTCACAAGGTGCAGGATAGATACATCCCACAGAAGAAGAAGTTCTTCAGCGGCAGGGCTAGGAAACTGTGGCTGACAAGCAAAGTTAAGGACAGCATAAAAGCCAAGGAAAGGGAATATAAGGTAGCAAAAATGAATGGGAAGTTGGATGATTAGGAAGCTTTTAAAGTCCAACAAAAAGCAACTAAAAAAGCTATAAGAAGGGAAAAGATGAAATATGAGGACAAATTAGCCAATAATATAAAGCAAGATACTTTTTTTTTCAGTTATATAAGAAGGGAGGAAGCAAAAGAAAGGAAATTATAGGCCAGTTAACCTAACCTCAGTGGTTGGGAAAGTTCTGGAGTCTATTATTAAAGATAATGTTTCGGGGTACTTGGAGATTAATGATAAGCCAATGTCAACATGGTTTCTGTGAAGGGAAATCTTGCCTGACAAATTTGTTAGAGTTCTCCAAGGAGCTAACAAGCAGGCTGGACAAAGGAGAGGCAGTCCATGTCATTTAACTGGATTTTCAAAAGGCATTTGATAAGGTGCCACACATGAGGCTGCTTAACAAGATAAAATCCTAGGGGGTTACAGGAAAGATACTGGCATGGATAGAGGAATGGCTGACAGGCAGGAGGCAGCAAGTGGGAATAAAGCGGGCCTTCCTTGGTTGGCTGCCAGTGACTAGTGGTGTTCCTCAGGGGTCAGTATTGGGACTGCTATTTTTCATATTGTTTGTCAATGATTTGGATAATGGAATTGCTGGCTTTGTGGCAAAGTTTGCGGATGATATGAAGATAGGTGGAGGGGTAGGTAGTGCTGAGGGAGCAATGCGATTGCAGCAGGACTTAGACTAATTGGAAGAATGGGCAAAAAAGTAGCAGGTGGAATACAGTGCTGGGAAATGTATGATAATACAATTTGCTAAAAGAAACAAAAGTGCAGACTATTATCTAAATGAGGAAAAAGTTCAAACATCAGAGGTGCAGAAAAACTTAGGAGTCCTTGTGCAAGACTCCCAGAAGCTTAATTTACAAGTTAAATCTGTGGTAAAGAAAGCAAATACAATGTTGGCATTTATTTCAAGGGGAATAGAATATAAAAACAAGGAGATAATACTGAGCCTTTATAAACCACTAGTCAGGTTATACTTTGAGTATTGCCAACAGTTTTGGTCTCCATATCTCAGAAGGTCTCTGCTGTCATTGAAGAGAATACAGAGGAGGTTCACGAGGATGATTCTGGGAATGAAGGAGTTAATGTATGAGGAGCATTTGGCAGCTTTGGGCCTGTACTCACTGGAGTTCAGAAGAACCTTTCGGGGTCTCATTGAAGCCTACCGAATATTGAAAGGACTAGCTAGGGTGGATGTGGAGTGGATGTTTCCTATGGTGGGGGTATCCAGAACCGGAGGGCACAGCCTCAAAGTAGAGGAGCGACCTTTCAGAACAGAGGTAAGGAGGAATGTTTTTAGCCAGAGAGTAGTGAATCTATGGAATGCTCTGCCACAGACTGCGGTGGAGGACAAGTCTGTAGATATATTTAAAGCTGAAGTTAATAATTTCCTGATTGGTTAGGATATCAAAGGATATGGCGAGAAGGCAGGTGTATGCAGTTGACTGGGATACGGGATCAGTCATGTTGGAATGCCGGAGCAGACTCCATAAGCTGAATGGCCTAATTCTGCTCCTATGTCTTTTGGTCTTATTTTTGCTTCAATTTCAAATTCATCACAATTTGATGACTAGTATACATAAAGAAGTAATATGATATTTCATTTCCCGTTCTGCACTAATGGTCAGATAGGCTCTCAAATTGTAAGTGCCTGGATTTTGCTGGGAAAAAATAACCTCAGTTGATGACAAATGGTATCATTGGTGTGCAAATTGACTGTCAAGTTCAAGGTTAAAACCATGGCTTGCTAATCTGAACTGTCACTGCACTGCCTCATCTTGGTCCAGGCGCAGGTGCGAGACTGCATATATGGCATTACTCAGCGAGGACTGTGTCAGTGAAGTGTTAATATCAGTGTCAGCATTGCTTTTCAGCAGGGTCTCTCTATTAGCAACTGTCCTTGTCATCCCTGGGTGGACCAGTTCACCCAATTTCCTTACTGAAGTAAATGAAATATTTCATTTATGTTACTTTGGTGCACAAAAGCAAGCAGAATGGGCCTGCAGATTTGCTCACACTGCAAGTCTCTAAGTGCAAACATTCATAGTGCGCAGTTGTGTTATATCACTATTTACAGAGTCTGCCCCTCTTCTTTTCCAGAATTGCAAAATTCATTCTTGAAACAGCATCACTGTCCAGGAACAGGAAGGGTGCTGCTTGCATTGCGTATTGTACCTTGAAGAGATGACTGTTGTGAGGCTGTGTGTTATTAGAGTGCACGGAATGGTAAACGGTGTGGTGTCAACAGGGACATAGAATAATGCTGTTCTGGAAATCTTGCATGAGAGTATTGTGATACTTGCAGAAATTTGAAAACAACTTCAGGCTGACGCACAGTCGGGAAATCTGTAGATGCTGGAAATCCAAGCAACACACACAAAATGCTGGAGGACCTCAACAGGCCAGGCAGCTTCTATGGAAAACAGTAAACAGTCGTCATTTCGGACTGAACCCTTCATCAGGACCCCTGATGAAGAGTCTCAACCCAAAACATTAACTGTTTACTCTTTTCCATAGAAGTTGCCTGGTCTGCTGAGTTCTTCCACAATAGCATTTTTTTTTATACCCACAAGAGATTCTGCAGGTGCTGGAAATCCAGAGTAAGGCACACAAGGTGCTGGAGGAACTCAGCAGTTAGGCAGCATCTATGGAGAGGAATAAACAGATGAATTTTCAGGCTGAAAACCTTCATCAGGATCATCTTTTCCTCTTGGCGTTGATAAAGAGACTTGGCCAAAACTCCAACTGCTTTTCCCTCACCGTGGTTGCTGCCTGAGCCGCTGAGTTCGTTTAGCATGGTTTCAGCATCACTAAAATGTAGAAAAGAAATTCTTATGCCACCAAGTTAATTATGTATTTTTATGCAGGATGCTTATAAAATTAAAAAAGCACAAAAGAGAACAACATAACTCTAACTTTCTGTTATCTTCTGAGTGCTGCTCTTTTGATCTACTCCATGATCAATCTAACTCTTCCCTCCTATATAACCCATAATCTCCATTTTTATTTCATCCATGTGCCTATCTAAGAGCCCCTTAAATGTCTGTAATACATCAGCTTCTGCCACCACCCTCCCCCTCCCAGCAGTGCATTCCAGGCACTTGCCTCTCACTGTGTAAAAAAAATTATCTCTCACATTTCCCCTAAACTTTCCTCCACTGAGCTTAAAAGGATGCTTCTTGTATTGGTTATTGCTGCCTTGGGAGAAAGGCACTGGCTGTCCACTTGATCTATGCCTCTTATAATCTTATACACCTCTCTCAAGTTACCTCTCATCCTCCTTTGCTCCAAAGAGAAAAGCCCTAGCTCACTCCACCTCTCCTTATAAGATAGTTCCTCCAATCCAGGCAGCATCCATGGTAAATCTCCTCTGCACCCTCTCCAAAGCTTCCACATCCTTCCAAGAACGAGGTAATCAGAACTGAACATAATACTCCAAGTGTGGCCTAACCAGAGTTTTACAGAGCTGTAAAATTACCTCACAGCTCTTCAATTCGAACTCCTGATTAATAAAGGCCAACACAACATATCCCTACTTAACTATTGTGTATTTAATATTTCAGTAATATTTGAGTAATATTGTAAATATATTGTTTGTTTACGCATTGTTTACATAATGTATTGCAGGTTATCTGGAAAAGTATATAAATAGCATACTTCATCACACCACCACGTGACACATCAGAACCTTGATTAAAGTAAAAAATGAACTGAGAATTGTATCTCTTGGCTCCCTTGTTTTCCTTTAAATTACTTTAATATTTTGCAGTTACAAAACATAACAGTGGTGACGAGGTAATTTTAGAACAAACCCAAGATGACTACTTACTTGCTGAAGGGCAGTGAAATGTTTGAGTTTAAAAAAAGCACAGTGAGAAATGGTCCAGTTATTTTCTTCGGTGCAACATGTTTTCTTTTCAGAGGGAAAGATGATCGAGTTAAAAGAAAGGCAAAAAATGGAAGAATTCATGGGTTCATAAACAGTGAATACCAGGTGATTATAATCATATAAAAAAAGAGCAGAAATGGCTGGCTATGTTGGAAAGATTGACGTATTTGATTGCACAATAGATAACTGGATTTTGTGTACTGGATGGATTGAGCAGTACATTAAAGCAAATGGAATATCCAATGAGAAACAAGTACAAATTTTGCTGAGTGTATTGGATTTAAAGGCATACAGTTTGTTTAGAAATTTAACTGCTTCAACTAAACCAGCCGAAATGAGTTTTGCTGATATTGTGAAAGTAATGCAGGAATATTTAGAACGGAACAATTGTTGATTGCAGAATGCTTTAGATTTCATAAGCTGAATTGAAAGGAAGGGCAGTCCAATTCATTGTACATGGCTGAATTGAAGAGATTGCCTGAGCATTGTCAGTTCAACGATAGGCTTAATGATACTCTGAGAGATCGTTTAGTTTGTGGAATCTTACAAGAAAGCATTCAAAAACAGCTCCTAACTAAAGCACAAATTACATTTATAAGAGCAGTGGAACAGTGGAAACAGCAGACAGAGACACAATTGAGTTGCAGTCAGGAATGAAAGTGAACGTGAACAAAATTGCAATGTCTAAACAGAGGCCAGCCTGGCTGAACAAATAGTGTTATTGGTGTGGCAGGGGCTCACACACAACAGACTAATGCAGATTTAAAGGTGAAACTTGCAGAAAATGCAACAAAAAAGTAGGACACATAAAAGGTGCATGTCAGACAGACAAAAATAAATGGACTGTTCAGGGAGGAGGAAAAGATAAAAAGTCAAGTTGCAATTTCAAAAAGAGTACTGATCTGCATGCTGTTAATGAAAACTCTGATGATGAGAGTTACACTGGACTGAATAGACTTGAGATTTACAATGCGAAAACTAATAATAAACAAGCAATATGGCTTAAGTCAGATGTGAAGAGCAAATTAATTAGAAGGAAATTGGACACCGGCTTGGCTGATTCAATCATTCCACAGAATAAGTTTGAATGGCATTTCGAAGATACTGAACTGAAACCTGCAGATATCCAACTAAGAACTTATACTGTGGGAGTGACATTTGTAACAGCAAAATACACCAACCAACAAGCCACATTAGGATTGTATGTAGTAGAGACAAGGCAGCCAGCATTATGGGGGTGTGATTGGCTGAGATAACTAAAACTTCACTGGAGATGCCACCTGCAATAGTGTCAACTTAAAGTGAACTCAGAAAGGTACTGGATGATGCCATGACAGTGTTCAATAGTGGCACTGGAAAACTCAAACATATTGAGGGTAAAATAGTGTTATATGAGAATGCCACATTCAAGTTTTCCAAAGCCCATCAAGTTCTTTATACCATCCGCGATAAAGTAGCCAGTGAGCTAGATTGCATGAAGGCTGAAGAAATTCTTTCTATTTGAGTGGAGGCAATGGGCAACACCAGTAGTCCTGGTAGCCAAGAAGAATGGTCTGTCAGGATCTGTGTCAATTTTAAGTTCACCATCAACCCAGTACTGAAAGTAGATCAGTACCCTTTGCCTACTTCCGAGGATATCTTTGCAAACCTTTCTGGAGGGAGGCACTTCAACAAAGTGGTCTGCTGAAGCCTCCCTACTGATAGAGATAGAAGAAAAGTCCAAAATGTTTCTCAACATAAACACTCACAAAAGGCTTTGTCAGTAAAATAGGCTTATTTTCAGAGTAGCAGCTGCACCTGCGCTCTGGCAGAAAGCCATGGACCAGCTGGTGCAGGGAAACACAGGCACTCACTGTTACCTGGATGACATCATTGTTACCGGTAAGGACGATAAGGACCACCTCCAAAACCTGAAGGCAGTGTTGCAAGGATTAGAAAATTATGGGTGCAGAGCATGATGCAACAAGTATGAACTCTTTAAACCAGGCATTACTCACTATGCTCGAACAATCATCCCACAAGGATTACACAAGTGTGCTGAGAAAATTCATGCAGTGGTGGATGCCCCAAGGCCAAAGGGTGTGTCACAGCTGTGATCTTTTTTAGGATTTGGCAATTACTATAATAGGTTCCTGCCAAACCTGGAATTTGTCCCCCATGACTTGAACTCATTGCTACAGATCAGGAAGAAATGGCAATGGACAAAGTGTTGTGAGGTGGTTTCCGAAAGGTAAAGGAAGTGGTGACTTCAGACACTGTACTCACACATTAGATCCACATCATCCAGTGAAGCTTGACGTGCACTGTTTGGGATGCCAATATGCCTGGAAGAAAGGTGTCCAGAGTCAACTCCAGAGCTGTCAGAACTGCTTTCTGCGGTCTCAGAGTCAAGTCCTACAGCCAGCGAGGAGGGGGCTCCAGAACCTTAGATTGTTTCACACTGCAAGTCTCTCCTGCCAAGCAGAGTGACACCCCCACCCTCCCCCCTACCCCTGCCGCCCGTCAGGAGAGACATTATCCCCCAAGAGTAAGAAAGCCTCCAGAGCGATTAAATCTTCAGGCCTGAATGGACCAATTGCTGTCGATATCTATATATAATAGTTATAGTATATATTATATAGTATAATGTGTATATAGTTGAGATGCATTCTATATTGAGTTAGAGTTAATGGCTAAGCAGGAAGGGGTGTTGTGTATTTAATATTTCAGTAATATTTGAGTAATGTAGAAAATATATTGTGGGATTAAGCATTCTTTGTTGTTTACATAATACATTGTGGATTATCTGTAAGGGTACACAATTGCCACACACCATCACGCCACCACATGATACATGGCTGTCTCACTGAAAGTAAAAAATGAACTAAGACTCACATCTCTTGGCTCCCTTGTTTTCCTTTCAATTAGTTTAATGTTTTGGAGTTACAAAACATAACATTAACCATCCTATTAACTTGTGCAGAAGCTTTGAGGGATCTATGGACATGGGCCCCAAAATCCCTCTATTCCTCTGCACTGTTAAGAATTGTATCATTAACCTTGTATTCTGCCTTCAGGTTAGAGCTTCCAAAATTTATCACTTCACACTTTTCTGGGCTGAACTCCATCTGCCATTTCTCAGCCCAGTTCTGCATCTGTGTTCTGTTATAACCCATGATAACCTTCTACACTATCCACAATACCGGCAGCCTTCATGTCATTTGCAAACTTACGAACCCACTTCTTCATCCAAGTCATTTATTAAAATCACAAAGAGCATGGGTTCAAGAATGGATCCCTGGGGAACATTGCTTGTTATAGGCAGAAAATACTCCACCTACTACCATATTTTGTCTTTTGGGGTCTAGCCAATTCTGAATCCACTCTGCCAAGTTTCCATTGATCCAATGTCTGATGATTTCCCTGTTGAACCTTCCATGCAAAACCTTGTCAAGTGCTTTATTGAAAGCCATATACACCAAATCCACCACTCTACCTTAATCAATATATTTTGTCATTTCCTTGAAAAAGTCAACCAGGCTCATGTAGCATGTCCAACCCTTCACAAAGCCGTGCTGACTATCCCTAATAAGACAATGCTTCTCCAAATTTCATAAATCCTGTCACTTAGATTCCTTGCTATTAGTTTTCCCACCACTAACATAAGGCTCACTTGTCTCCCAGAATTATTCCTATTACCCCATCATCAAAATCTGGTGGTTTTGTTGACAGTTCAACAAATTTATTTATAAGATCATAGAGTTCTACAGCATGAAAACAGGTCCTTCAACCCAAGGTGCCTTCCTGAGCCAGTCCCTTTTACCTGCATTTGGCTCACATCTCTCTCAAGATTTTTGTATCTATGTACCTGCCTAAACGTCCCTTTAGTAACTTTTAGGATGTAGCTGAGATTTAGGGACCAGTAAAGTATGGATCTGATTCCCCATGTGTCCCAAATTACTCCCATCTGGACTAGATATTATGGTGGTACTTTTGGCCATATCATCCTTTACTTAAGGAGAAGAAATTTGGTTAAAGTAGTCACCCTAGACCACTACTCACAATATGCATGTGACGCACAGAGTTAATTCTCATACATGTTGTGCTGCTGTCCCTTGTTCACGTGAACATTGAATTCCTTGTAGCTATATATAGCATATATGAGGGAGATTGAAAATCTGACTGAATACTGCCACAACTAGAATCTGTCATTCAATGTCTGCCAAACCAAAGAGCTTATTATTGACTAAAAGAGGAAGAAACCAGAGGACCATGTTGGCGTATCTGGAGAGGGTCTGCAACTTTGAATTCCTCAGTGTTATCATTTCAGAGGATTTGTCCTGGGTTGAGCACATAAGTGCTATTACAAAGAAGGCACAGCAGCGTCTCTACTTTCCTAGAAGTTTGCAATGATTCAGGATGTCAACTGAAACTTCGACAAACTTCTACAGATGACTGGTGAAGAATATACTGACTGGTTGTATCACAGCCTGGTATGAAAACGCCAATAGAAAAGCCAACAAAAAGTAGTGGATACGGCCCAGTCCATCACGGGAAAAGCCCTCCCCACCATTGAGCACATCTAGATGGAGTGTGGTTGCAGGAAGGCAACATCCATCATCAAGGACCCCCACCATCCATGTCATACTCTCTTCTCGCTGCCATCAGGAAGCCTCATGACCCACATAACCAGGTTCAGGAACAGTTATTACCCCTCAGCCATCAGTCTCCTGAACCAATAACTTCACTCAACTTCATTCACCCCATCACTGAACTGTTTCTACAACCTATGAACATACTTTCAAGGGCTCTTCACCTCATGTTCTTGATATTTATTGCTTATTTATTTATTAATAATATTTTGTTTGTTTTTTCTTCTTTTTATATTTTCACAGTTTGTTGTCTTTTGCACATTAGTTGTTTGTCCATCATTGCTGTGTGTGGTTATTCTTTTATTCTATTGTGTTTCTTTGGATTTACTGTGAATGTTGCAAGAAAATTAAACTCAGGGACATATATGGTGACATATAATATAAGTACTTAGATAATAACTTTACTTTGAACTTTGAACAGTCAGAATCCCATGAACTTCAATTATATTTTCAACCAATGATTCATGTGATTATGATCTGCATAGCTGGGCTTTCTATTCTTTGTTACCCTATGGTAATCACTTGCAACGGTGAGGCCCAGTTTGGTAGCATTATTGCTGCATTGATATTGCCATCAGCAGAGAAATTAGGATCTGTCTCTTTCACAGATGTTTGGCATGTTTGGCAGATTCCTATCAATTGAAAGCTTTAGGCCATAGGATGGATGTCTATAGCTCCAAATATCTAGATGTTCAAGATTAGTTTGACCTTGCCACATAATGTGCATGAAAATCTTTCTTATTTTTTTGCATGGCAGGCACTGAGCAGCCTTTGATAAAGATTCAGACTTGCCAAACACTTGTGAAGGAGGCAGAGCCCAATTTCATCCTTCTCTGCTGATGACAACATCAATACGGCAATAATGCGACCAAAATGGGCCTCACCAATGCAACTGATTACCAGAGGGTAATGCGGAATGGAAAACCCAGAATTTATCATCAGGAAGGACATCCCTAATATTCTCTGGGTATATAATTTTATAAATGGCCTGGTTGTCAAAGTATACTTGTTTGCAATAGCAAATCACAGTTTTAGTAGTCTGTCATATGTGTGGGATGTACAAATAGTGTTTTATTTACAGTATCATTTTTATTTGTGTTGCTTCATGTCAATGATGAAAATTTGCTGTGCCTCGTGGTTCCAGAGCTTGGTTCAGAAAGCTGTGCAATTTAGCTCCCTCACTTTTGAGGATCTATATCTCTTCACATCTTCCTGCTCTGAAGAGCATCTGCTAATCATCTGACTCATCATTCCCTTTGTCCTTGAGCTGTAATTGTATAGATATGTAAATTTTTGGCACATTTTTTTCTAATTTGATACCGCTACACTATTGGGGTCTTTTAAATTTTTATAACTCTGAGAAATGCTTTAACTCTGTGCATGGTTTTGATTACAAACCAAAATATATGCAGGCAAAACCTTGTTCAGTAATCACTGTTTGGTAATGGATTATTCAATAACTTCCTGCAATTCTTATTTTAATCTTCGAAAGTCAACAAGCTACAGAACAGTGCATTTTCTGTGAGTTCTTTCAATCTATTATAGCTGACAATGAAAGTCAAAACAATTGGCTGTGTGCATTTAACAAAATAAGTTCCACCAATGTTGTTTTTTGTTATGGTTCTTCTCTTCAATCTCAAAGGCCAGTTTGAATCAACTTTGTGAATATAATGTTGAAATATTATATTATTATGAATATATTCTTGAAAAGCTATTGAAATAATCTTGGTGCAGGAATTATTTAAGCAAAACCTCAATCTAAAAAACAAATGGACACATTGCATGATAACTATCATTAATGTTGTGTTGTTTTTATAAATATGTATTTGGAAATACAGATATTGCTTATCAAATCAGTATTTATTGTTCATCCTTAATTATTGTTGATATGGTCCAGATGGTCTTCTCGAAAATCAGTTGTATCCTTTAAATTAACTTTAACAACAATATGATGTTATTCAAAAAATAAATCACATTCAATTTCACAATCGTATTCTGCTCTTTCTTATCCTATGCTGATTTTCCATGATTATTTGATCTAATTTTAAAGATTTGTTTTCAATGATATCTAGTTTATTAACCTGTTTCACAAAAACAAAGCAAATTGTGTGAAATGTACTGTTCTAAAGAATGTCTTAAAATTATACTTGTCTCTTTTGAATGGGGGATTTTAGATTACAAATACAGTTTGTAAATGTTATAAAGGGTATGGCTTGGTAGTCCATCACACCTCCTGGGACATGCGTAGGCTGCCAACAGCAGCTTGCTGAGTCCTTTGATCTGGGCCAGTCTTTCAAATTGTCCCCAGGTATAGTCCATCTTTGAAGATCCTACTCCTCCCAGCGATGAGGTTTTTGGAACTTTTGCTGGGGTTTTGTAGCCCTGGGCTTTTACGGGTTTGCTAGCCCCATGCCCAACTGTCCTCCTTTCGCAGCCAGGTTTGGAACTGTCCACAGCAGTTTATAAATTGTATAAGGCTTGTTAATTCTAAAGGACGAATTGTTATTCTGAAGCATCAACAGTAGATCATAATATGTTTCTTGATGCATATGATTTGGTTTATGTGCTGATAAATTTAAATTAATATTTCACCAGATTTTCTGATGAGGTTATTTCTTTCACAGACATCTGCATATCGTTTGATGCCTTCTTTGGAAATTAACTGTAACTCAGTTCAACAATGGGTAATAGCCAACCATCTGGTCAATATCCTGGAAGACAAATTAATCACCAGGAACTCTGCTGATGATTACCTAACTCAATTATCTTTTCCTGACTGTCCATATTGATTGGTGATATTCATGACATTGTCACAACTCAGTCCTAAGATATGGCTGAGCTGCTGAGATTCATAAAGTGAATGAGGATTCTCTACCATCACCACCCTTATCAGCTCCGGAGACCTTCCATCCTAAACTCATAATTCCCACACCCCGGACCACTCGGTTTTACCTCCTCCCCAAGATCCACAAGCCTGACTGTTCCGGTAGACCCATAGTTTCTGCCTGCTCCTGTCCCACCGAACTTGTATCTGCCTACCTGGACTCCATTTTGTCACCCATAGTTCAGTCCCTCCCCACCTACATCCAGAATACATCACATGCCTTCCACCTTTTCAATAACTTCCAGTTCCCCAGTTCCAACCACTTCATTTTCACTATGGATGTCCAATCCCTATACACCTCTGTTCCCCATGAAGAAGGCCTCAAAGCCCTCTGCTATTTTCTGGATAATAGACCTCACCAGTTCCCCACCACCACTACCCTCCTCCGGTTGGCGGAACTGGTTCTCATACTCAATAACTTCTCTTTTGGCTCTTCCCACTTTGTTCAAACTAAGGGTGTAGCTATGGGAACTTGCATGGGACCCAGCTACGCCTGCCTCTTCGTTGGTTATGTGGAACAGTCTGTGCTCCAAACCTATTCTGGTACTGCTCCCCAACTTTTCCTTCGGTACATTGACGACCACATTGGTGCTGCTTCCTGCACCCATGCTGAGCTCGTCAATTTCATTGACTTTACTTCAAACTTCCATCCAGCCCTCAAATCCACTTGGTCTATCTTGGACACTTCTCTCTCCTTTCTCGATGTCTCGGTCTCCATCTCTAGAGATAGACTGTCCACTGACATCTTCTACAAGCCCACTGACTGTCATAACTACCTCGACTATACCTCTTCCCACCCCACCACATGCAAAAATGCCATTCCTTATTCCCAGTTCCTCCGTCTCCACCGCATCTGCTCCGAGGATGAGGTTTTCCGTTCCATGACATCTCAAATGTCCTCCTTCTTTAAGGATCGTGGTTTCCCTTCTGCTGTCATCAATGATGCCCTCACCCGCATCTCCTCCATTTCCCACACTTCGGCCCTCACCCCATCCTCCCGCCACCACAACAGGGACAGAGTTCCCCTTGTCCTCACCTACCACCCCACCAGCCTCCGGATCCAGCACGTTATCCTTCGCAACTTCTGCCACCTTCAACAGGACCCCACCACTAAGCACATCTTTCCCTCTCCACCTGTCTCCGCTTTCCGCAGGGATCAGTCCCTCCGTGACTCCCTGATCCACACATCTCTCCCCACGGATCTCTCACCGGGCACTTATCCCTGTAAGCGCAAGTGCTACACCTGTCCCTATACCTCCTCTTCTGCCACCATTCAGGGCCCCAAACAGTCCTTCCAAGTGAGGCAATACTTCACTTTTGAGTCTGTTGGGGTCATGTATTGCATCCGGTGCTCCCGGTGCAGCCTCCTCTACATCGGTGAAACCCGACGCAGATTGGGGGACCGCTTCATCGAGCATCTCCGCTTCGTCTGCCACAACAGACAGGATCTCCCAGTAGCCACCCACTTCAACTCTGTTTCCCACTCCCATTCAGATATGTCCATGCATGGCCTCCTCTACTGCCATGATGAGGCTAAACTCAGGTTGGAGGAGCAACACCTCATATACCGTCTAGGTAGTCTCCAGCCCCTTGGTATGAACATAGAATTCTCCAACTTCCGGTAATTCCCTCCCCCTCCCTTCCCCTATCCCTATGTCACTCTGCCCCCTCCCCCAGCTGCCTATCACCTCCCTCATGGTTCCACCTCCTTCTACTACCCATTGTGCTTTCCCCTATCCTTTCTTCACCTTTCCTGCCTATCACCTCCCTGCTTCCACTCCCCCACCCCTTTATCTTTCCCCTTACTCGTTTTTCACCTGGAACCTACCAGCCTTCTCCTTCCCACCCTCCCCCACCTTCTTTATAGGGCCTCTGCCCCTTCCCTCTACAGTCCTGACGAAGGGTTCTGGCCTGTAACGTCGACTCATCGTTTCCACAGATGCTGCCTGATCTGCTGAATTCCTCCAGCGTGTTGTGAGTGTTGCTTTGACCTCCGCATCTGCAGATTATTTTGTGCTCAGTTATAATTGATCGTTTTACCTTCTTCTTATTAGGGGAAGCAATCTTTTACAATATGTGTTGGAGTGCAAACAATACTCAGGAGAACATATCAATGATTAAATCAAAAATAAATGGCAGGCTAAGATTTAGACTGTTGGAAAGCATTGCATCCTCCAAGGGACTACAACCTTGTCGTAGGGTTTGGAGGCTCGTGTGCCTCAATATCCCAGAGAGCTATGTTGGCTGGCGTCAGGGCTTTGTGCTTTGGCTCTTTGTAGGATCACCCATTGCAAACAAGTCAAAGGGTAGAGGCCAGACTAAGAGAGGTCCACTGGTCCTCCCAGTATGGGGGTTCTGCTCAGGGCTAGCAACCCTGACTAATAAAACAAAATTGTTACAGAAACAGCAATGAAGAATACTTCTACGGCTGAGTGTGATGGTATTCCTGAGTCTCCATGCGGGACTTGCATGAAAGTCGAGAGGAAGCTATTGACATGATGAGGGAAACCCTGAACACCATTACAGATGGAGGACATTCATTGCTACGCCAAATACCATCAGCATAATGGGTAGTAATAAGAAAAACATTGCACGAAGAGGAATGAGCTATGTCATCGTATACAACTCTGAGATTTGCTTTCTGGGCACACACAGTAAACCATGAAGCACAAAAGAAACCATGTTCTTCTCAGACACCAGTATAACTGAAGCTTGCTTAAAGCAGGTGGGCACCTCAGACAGCTAAAGTGAGAGGTTAAGGATCTCAGTGAGCACTCCAACCAGGTATTTAGTGTTCAACCAGCTACCCCATCTGGGGCCTGATGCTTTCCATGGGCTCACCCTTCTGAAGGATGCTGTCATATTGGCTTATACAGGATCACTGGGGGCTGTAGGAGTTCCTGATGGTTCCTCCATGTTTTGATGGTCAAGGCAAGCATAGAAGTCATTGAATTCATCTGGAAGTGAAGCCCTGTTGTCACCTTTGTCGCTTGATTTTACCTTGTAAGAGGTGATAGCGTTCAAGCTCTGGCACAGCTGTTGAGTATCATTCATTGATTCAGTTTTAGTCCAGAATTGCCACTTCACCCATGAGATGGCTTTCCAGAGATCGTACCTGGATCTCGTGGTCCCCAAACTTGAGTGCTTCTGATCTGGCCCTCAGCTTATGGTTAGATCTCCTGGTTCATCTGTTTGGGGAAGGCCAAACGTTTTTTTGGGGACACACTCATCTAAGACCGTTTTTATAAAGGAATCTTTGATTTGCATTCATCTCTGGATTGGTTAATCCCTAAAAATAAGTACAAATATCTTAAATGAAAAGAGAAGCATGGAAGGAGTTAAATTGAGTGAAACAGATGGACCCAAAGACAGTGTACAAAGAATAGGATAGGACACAGCATTGATTTAAGCAATTTTACGCAAGTCACTGAGACATATACTGTTTATGGTGTTGCTAAGATGGTGTATTGATATAAAAGTACAATCACATTTCTTCAGTTGCAGCCCTGATTTAAAGATGGATAAAAAAAATCAACAGGCAGGAGGGGATTAAAGAAGAAATAACTTTGGGTATGAAGAAGGGTCTCAAGAAGAATTAGAAAAGAAGCCTAAGTATTTCAATTGCAAATCAATTGTCTTTAAAATGCATTTGGGCAAATAATTGATTGAGTCATTCACTTTTTTTTGCAAGTGCAATAAAGCAGGACATAGTGTGCTTAACATATACTTCTTTTCCAGTCATCTCTAAGTTCCTGGCAAGTTAGTTCACCAAGTATATAGAGTACTGATGGTTGATAGCAAACTGCATTAACACTTGTCTGGAGGATCCTTTGTGAAAGCATACAGTATGACAGATACATTGCACGGACCTACTGAGGTATATATTGGAAAGTGGGTTTCATCAGCAGGGAATGACATGTACCTGTGCTATTTAAAGGAGCAATCTACCACTTAGTGCTTCTGTGCGCTTCAATTCAGCAGGCAGTCGACTGCCTATAGATCGCTAGTACAGATTTGGGATGAGCAGAGGTCGCAGGACCAACCACAGAAATGTGAGCCAATAGCTATTGCAGATTCAGATTAATTTATCACACGTGGATTGACACATAGAGTGAGGTGCGCCTTTGTGTTAACAACCAATGCATCTAAGGACGTGCTGCAGCAGCCCACAAGAGGTGCCACGCATTCTGACGCCAGCGTAGCGTGTCCACAATGCCATTTAGTGGCAATCCCATGGGTAAGCAGCAATAATAAGGAATAAGTGTGTCGGAGTACTCCAGGGGGAAAAGGCAGCCCTTGTCGTGGAACATTCTACCCCCGTCCCCACGCAACACTCAGGCGTGGGCCTTGCTCCCATCTCCAGATGCTTTGGTTTTCCAAGTGATCACTGCTCTGTCCATAAATATGAAAGTTATTGCCAGTTTGAAGATTTCTCTTTCCTGTAATATTCCAGTGGTGACCAATGTTTGCTGTTGTTAAGTTTTGTAACTCCCAAACAAACTAATTAAAAGGAAAACAAGAAAGCCAGGAAGGTGAGTTTAACTTTAAGTGAGGTGTGCACGTATCATGGGATTCTCTATACTAGTGGTACCCTGGGCTCTCTGCAAGGTCTAGCTCTCCTTCAGTGCTCACTTCCTCCTTGAGTGTGAGCTGAAATTCCTCTTGGGCATTGTCATAAATACAAACTTCAAAGTAAATTTATTGGTAAAGTACATATATGTCACCATATTAGATTAGATTAGATTCAATTTTATTGTCATTGTGCCGAGTACAGATACAAAGCCAATGAAATGCAGTTCGCATCTAACCAGAAATGCAAAGAATAGTGTTATTTACAAAATTACTGCGAATAAAACTAAGTGCTACAGCACACAAATGTAAAAGTACTGGGTGCAATACTGCTTAGTGCTGTGATGAGAGGTTCAGCAGTGTCACAGCCCCAGGGAAGAAGCTCTTCCTGTGCCTGCTGGTGCGGGAGTGGAGGCTCCTGTAGCGCCTACCGGATGGGAGGAGAGTAAAAAGTCCATGGCTAGGGTGAGATGCATCCTTGATAGTGCTTTTCGCCCTGCCCAGGCAGCATTTATGGTAGATGTTCTCAATGGTGGGCAATTGGGTGCCGGTAATCAGCTGGGCAGTTTACATCACACGCTGGAGTGCTTTGCGGTCCGGTACAGGACAATTGCCATACCACACTGAGATGCAGTTGGTGGGTATGCTGTCAATGGTACAGCGGTAAAAGTCCATCAGTATCCTGGGACAGAGCTGAGCCTTCTTCATGCTCACCAGGAAATAAAGGCATTGTTGCCTTTATACAACCCTGAGATTCATTTTCTTGCCGACATAGTCAATAAATCCATAATAGAATAATAATTATGCTAGCATAAATGAAAAAAAACAGACCAACCTGGGCATTCAACCCGTGTGCAAAAGACAACAAACTGTGAATACAAAAGGAAAGAAGTAATAATAAATAAACATCGAGAACATGAGATGAAGAGTCCTTGAAGGTGAGTCCATACAACATCACATCCACAATTTCTTTGCTGTACCAGGCTTTAATTCAGCTCCAACACAGCACAGCTGATGTGAAGAAGGCTTACTCCTTCCTTCCTTCCTTGGCTCCTCACCATAATAAAAAGTGGCACGGTAATGTAGCGATTAGCACAATGCTTTCCAATGCCAACTATAAGATTGGGGTTCGATTCCTGCAGCCGATTTGATGTAAACAATGCATTTCTCTCTATGTTTGAATGTGTATCTGTCAAATAGAGATAATTTTTAATCTGGGCTCCTGATTGGACTTCAAAGCATCAGTACCACCAGCATAGCCATAGGATTATTGGGGGTCTTCAGGATGAGATTCTGGTCCCTGGATAAACCGGGAGGCATCGGGCAGTACTCACTGAAAAGAGCTCCTGAGCATTAGTGCCTTTGTTGTGTGCTCCACAACCAGGCCAATATTGGGCCACATCCCTTGCTGAAAGCAGTGGTGGGTGCAGATGGAGGAGTAAATCAATAGATAATGATGAAGAGGGGCCCTCACACGAGTACTTAAGGGCGTGAAAATCTCTGATGGACTCCATTCCACTGGCTCCTCGTCTATTCCCATCCACTACCCTCTTATCATTACTACCATCAGGGATGAGGTACAGAAGCCTTAGGACTTACACTTAACGTTTTAGGAAAACCTCTTCCACTCTGCCATCAGATTTCTGAACGGACTATAAATCCCACGAGTACTACTGCAGTATTCGCTTTTTGCACTGTTTATTTATTTTGTGTACAGTAACTTGCAGGTATTGCCCTGTGCTGCCACCGCAGAACGACGCATTCCTCGACCGTGCCAGTGATAATAAACCTGATGCTGACTCTGACCCATTGGCCCACCAGCTCTCCCTCTGCTTCTCCTGCCTTCCATCACTACGAGGGGTTATTTACAGAAGTTGATTAACTGGCCAATCTGCGTGTTTTTGGAGACATAGGTAACCGTAGATGTTGGAATCCCTGGTGGCAAGCAATCTGCTGGAGGAACTCAGCAGGCCGAGCAGCACCTGTGGGGATGGGGTAACTGATGATAATTTGGATCAAGATTCTGCCTCAGGACAGAGAGTGGATGAGAGAGATAGCCGGTATAAATGGGAAAGCGTCAGTGGTGAGACTGAAGCCTCAAACCTGAGGAGTGTTGTGGGATAGCAGGCAGGTGGAGCTACTTCGGGGAGTGGAGAGGTGGAGTTTGAGACACTGGAAGGTGGGTGATGGATGGAGGCAGCAAATAACAGGCAATAGAGAAGGAGCGAGGTGGGGAGAAGCTGCGGGGAGGGTCAAACCTGCATGATTTGGTATGCGGGAGGAAATTGGTGCACCTGGAGGAAGTTCACACAGTCACAGGGAGAACGTGTATACTCCACAAAGACAGCACCGGAGATCAGGATTGAACCCAGGTCATTGGAGTTGTGACATATTGTTCTACCTGGTGTCTACTCCTCCTCCCATAACTCAAATACACACACATTCTTGCCTCAGGTGTGAGGTAAAATAATACAAACAAATGATCCAAGTTGAAAGTTCAAAGTAAATTTATTATCAAATTACATATTTGTCATCATATACAATCCTGAGATTCGTTTTCTTGTGTAATCAGATGAAGAAACGGCTACAGGATCTCATATGGAGCATTGCTTTTGAACATTTTTTTTTGATGGCTGTAATTATGCCGCTACTTGCAAGGAGTTTCTACGTTCTTCCCGTGACCGCGTGTGTTTCCTCCAGGTGCTCCGGTTTCTTCCCGCAGTCCAAAGACGTACCGGTTGGCAGGTTAACTGTTCGTCGTAAATTGTCCTGTGATTAGGCTATGATTAAATCGGGGGATTGCTGGGCATCTGTTTAACGGAGGCAGAGTCGCGGGTTTGGTATGTGAAATGGCAGACACAGATTACAACTGAGTATAGCAACTGTTCATTCACAAGCAAGCAACAAAACACTTTACTCACATATAAGTCGAACAAGCACTCACTCATCCAGGTCATCCAAACTATAGACACTACAACACCAAGCATTCAAGGCATATGTGGAATGCTCTGCCCCAGAAGGCAGTGGAGGCCAAGTCTTCGGATGCTTTCAAGAAAGAGATGGATAGAGCTCTTAAAGATAGCAGAATCAAAGGTTATGGGGATAAGGCAGGAAATGGATACTGATTGTGGATGATCAGCCGTGATCACAGTGAATGGCAGTGCTGGCTCGAAGGGCCGAATGGCCCGCTCCTGCACCTATTAACTATTGTCTATTGTTAAATGAGTCCAAGTTACACAACAAGATTACACAAGCAATAAACAACTACTTAACTCGGTGTGCACCCAAAACATAAGCGCCTCACCCTTTTAACTGCAAAACACCTTCCAGACGGTTTCTCCAGCGCTGAACGTGGCTGTCAGCCTGGAGTGGCTTGGGGTGAAAAGCGAGCGACTCGTGCACGGTCGTTCACTTTTATACATCTGAAGACTGGAAGCTGGCCGCAGGTATGGCAGCACGTAACCTGGGACCAGAAACCAGTGCCGCAGGGCACAGGAGCTAACCAATGGGAAGGCGGCTACATACCTCGAGCAGGCCCATCATTATCCAAAATGGTGGAAGTGACCTTCAGAACAATTATCAATCCACAAATAAAATAACCTTCCATATGACAGTGGTGCGGCTTGAAGGAGGGCGTATTCTGCACTGTATCTCAATAAATAAATAAATAAAGTTTCTTCCCTAGTCTTAGGCATTCAACACCTAAAAGTCTACAAAGAAACAGGGAAAGGTAATGAGCAGGAGATGAGGGAGGAGGAAAGCTGACATCATAGGGTGGTAGAGAATTATTTGAACAGATAGAGAGAATCTCACAATGAAGCAGTTGTAATTATCCAAAGTGTTAATTATCCCAGTGTGAAGTAACAGCAGAAATGCAGCAGTTAAAATGGAGGCAAGTCTCTGAATAGTTCATAGCAGGGTTCAGGAGTACTCAGATGCAAGTCTGTTTCCCGATGACTGGTGAGAATGTGAAGCTCACCGCTATAGGGGAAGTTTATATGATTATTATGGATATGTATAAGGGAGAGTCGGGAAATGCACAGTAGCGTAGCGGTTAGTCAGCACTTTACAGTGTGGTCAGACGCAATTCCCGCTGCTATCAGCAAGCATTTTGTATGGTCTCCCCATTACTGGTTTCCTCGGAGTGCTCTATTTCCCTCTCACATTTCAAAGATGTACAGGTTAGGGTTAGTGAGTTGTTGGCATGCTATGTTGGCGCTGGAAGCTTGACGACATTTGCGGGCTGCCCAGCACAATCCTCACTGATATGATTTGATGCAAACAATGCATTTCACTGTATGTTTTGATGTACGTGTGACAAATAAAGCTAATCTTTAATCCTCAGCCTTTAAACACAAAGTGTCCTCCTTCATAGAAGCAGGTGCCTTGGTCCAACTTATCCATGAAGAACAAGATGCCCATATATGCAAGTGCCATTTGCCTGTGTTGGACCTGTATCCTTCTCACCCTTCCCTATTGAGGTGCCTGTCCAAATGACTTTAGAGGATGAAGAATGCTGATGGATTTATGTGAAGAATGTAAGAAACTGAAGTAGGAGTTGTCCATTTGGCCCAGCTTGCCTAGTTCACCTTTCAGTAAAATCATGGCTGGTCTCTTAACACATATTGCACATATTTGATGAGTTTAATATTTAAATATGCAAATCTCTGCCTGCGGAGAATTACCTAAACAGAGAGAGAGAGTACCTCAGTGCGAAACTGTTATAACTATTCATGACACTGACATTTGCACTGGATATAATGAGGGTATAATGATTGAAGAGGACGGAGTAGGGGCCAGGAGATCTACAAGAAATAAAACATATGAGGTTGAGCTCAACAAGTAAGAATTGTGGAGCTCCTGAAGAAGGGTATCCAAAGTGATTGAATAAACAATTCTACTACATGATTCTTCCAAAGTTAGATATACAACAAAACAAACGGAGGACTCAATATCCACCATACTGCACACAGTTCTCTCTCACTTGGACAACAAAGACACTTATGCCAGAATCCTGTACATTGTTTTCAGTTCAGCGTTCAATACCATCATCCCGCAGAGACTAGTGGAGAAACTGTCGCTGCTTGGCCTTAGCACTGCCATGTGTCGCTGGGTTCTGGATTTCTTGACAGAGAGACCACAGTCAGTCCGTGTTGGCAGGAACATCTCTGACTCCATCACACTGAGCACTGGATCCCCACAAGGCTGTGTGCTTAGCCCACTGCTGTTTACACTGCTAACACATGACTGTGCAGCCAGATTCAAGGAGAACCTGATCATTAAATTTGCTGATGATACCACAGTGGTGGGGCTCATCAGCAAAAATGATGAAACAATGTACAGGGAGGAGGTCAAACACCTAGAGAGCTGGTGCAGGGATAACAACTTGATGCGTAATGTCACCAAAACCAAGGAGATGATCGTCGATTTCAGACGGTCTCAGCCTGAGAACACAACCCTCAGCGTCAGTGGCTCCACAGTGGAGAGAGTGGAAAACATCAAGTTCCTTCGGGTGCAGATCTCGGGCAATCTCACCTGGTCCAGGAACACCACTGGGATTGTGAAACAGGCCCAGCAGAGATTGCACTTTCTGAGGAAGCTTAAACAAGCATCACTCCCCACTAACATCTTAACTACATTCTACAGAGGCGTGGTTGAGAGTGTGCTGATCTTTTGCATCACAACCTGGTACTCCAGCTGCAGTGCTGTCGACAAAGAAGCCTTGCAGAGGGTGGTTAGGGGAGCAGAGAAGGTTATTGGGGTCTCCCTACCTTCTGTCCAAGACCTCTTTCAGAGTCGATGCCTCTAGAAGACACGGTACATCATTAAAGACCCCTCACATCCTCTCCATGAACTGTTTGTTCTGCCATCAGGCAAACGTTACAGGAGCATCAAAACTAAAACCACAAGGCTACTAAACAGCTTCCTCCCACAGGCAGTCAGACTGCTAAATAGCTGCTCTACCTGACTCTGCTTTGGACACTTTTAACTTGCACTGGACACTTATAACTTGATTTTAACTGACATGTGGCTGTTGTGTTTTACTATTTATTGTTATGTTTATTATTTAGTGTTGTGTTTGTTATGTTATGATTGCACTGCTCCTGGGAAACGCTGTCTCATTTTGCCCTGCAGAGCGGATGTACGGTTAGAATGACAATAAAGTATTTTGAATCTTGAATCATGAATCTTGAAAAGCAGGTGCAATTAAAATGTAAGTTTTGTTCCTACATGATAATGTGTATGATCATGCTTCAGAACTGAGAACGGTAATGTTTGCTCAGAATTACTGATTTATGGCTATAGAAAGATCAGACTGATTGCAGAGTATAAATACTTAACACTGCAGTATGTGAAATATTTAGGCAGGACAAAGAGGAAAGCAGAATATTTTTATGTGCTAGCCATAACAAAAAGGAGTGAGGAAATAGTGACTCCACCACAATAGAACCGAGACCAGCAGAGATATAAGAAAATATATGATCCAACACTTTGAGTGGTCTCCAGATCTATAGACTGACTAATGAAGGCAGGAAGAAGGAAAATGAGTAAAAGTTATGGTTTTATAATTGTAGAGAATTTCAAACACATTGAAAATAACTGGGACAAAGAAAGAGCGGAAGTGAATCAAAAACGTTTTTGAATCTTGACAGCCAAGGACACCTTGTCCAAATTATAGAGAGCCTTGGTGATACTGAATGAGGAATATTATGAGCATATGTCTGGTCTCCCTATTTAAAGAAGGGTTCCCTTGTGACAGAATACATGCAGTTTCAGCTTCACCTGATTGGTTCAGATTTAGGCTCAGATTCAATTATGCATCACACGTGCATCGCGACATACAGCAAAATGCATCATTTGTGTTAACAATCAAGACAAACTGAGGTTGTGCGGGGGTCAGCCTGTAAGGGATCCATATCCAGACTGGTTCCTGGGATAGGTGAATGTCTATGAGGAAGCATTAAACAGTTTAGAAGAACAAAATATAATCTCAATAAAATATACAAAATTCCTATGGAGCCCAATAAAGTTGATGAGGTTCTCCTTCATGATTATTGACATTATAATGTAGGAATTTAACTTACATTTTAATTGTACCTACTTTCATTGTATACTCAACTTTCTTGGACTTCTGTTGAAACTATTTTAGTTCTTAATTTAGTAGGATCCATATTCTTTCTTATATTACCTAGCTTGGCATAATTTATTTCTTATAGATCTCCTACTCATTCCACAAAATGAATATTTGCCAGCTCCTCTTTTATTCTTTCCGTAACATCCCAATCTGGCTTAAGTGCAGGCTGTTATAACAGTGCACCTGCTGTACAGTTGCCAGTGTCATGGAAAGGGACCCTTTTGTCACACCAATCGGTTGACTGCACGCTAATTTTTATTTATTTATTTATTGAGATACAGCGGGGGTAGCCCCTTCCGGCCCCTCGAGCTGCACTGTCCAACAAACCCCTAACTTAATGCTAGCTTAATCATGGGACAATTTACAATGAGCAATTAACCTCCCAGCTGCTGTGCCTTTGGACGGTGGGAGAGAGCTGAAGCACCTAAAGGAAACACACAACCACTGCCACCCCAAATTCTTCTGAATTGTTTGCCCCAATTTGCAAGTAGGTTGTCAGTAATCCAGAGTTCATTAATTTCAGATCCTGCTCCTTTAAATTTAGCTCATTACACTTCCACAGCAAGATTTATTTCCTTTTCCTATCCATTTTATTTCATCCAACCTGGACCCTATTTTCCCGCCCCATTTACAAATTCCTCATCATGATGTCCCTTACCCCAGCACAGAGACGCAATGTGATATTTCATAGCTTTGACTTGGGCTGCACAAGATACTTATTATAATATTTTTATCACTAGCAATTTGTTTTCCCCCTTCACAGCTTTGCAAATCAATGAGACTGACTTGCAATTTCATTTATGTATCCTGCAATCTCTGTCCCTGTGCATCTAATGGAAAACATAGAACCATAGAACCATAGAACCATAGAAACTACAGCACAGAAACAGGCCCTTTGGCCCTTCTTGGCTGTGCCGAACCATTTTCTGCCTAGTCCCACTGACCTGCACACGGACCATATCCCTCCATACACCTCCCATCCATGTATCTGTCCAATTTATTCTTAAATGTTAAAAAAGAACCCGCATTTACCACCTCGTCTGGCAGCTCATTCCATACTCCCACCACTCTCTGTGTGAAGAAGCCCCCCCTAATGTTCCCTTTAAACTTTTCCGCCCTCACCCTTAACCCATGTCCTCTGGTTTTTTTCTCCCCTTGCCTCAGTGGAAAAAGCCTGCTTGCATTCACTCTATCTATACCCATCATAATTTTATACACCTCTATCAAATCTCCCCTCATTCTTCTACGCTCCAGGGAATAAAGTCCTAACCTATTCAACCTTTCTCTGTAACTGAGTTTCTCAAGTCCCGGCAACATCCTTGTAAACCTTCTCTGCACTCTTTCAACCTTATTTATATCCTTCCTGTAATTTGGTGACCAAAACTGAACACAATACTCCAGATTCGGCCTCACCAATGCCTTATACAACCTCATCATAACATTCCAGCTCTTATACTCAATACTTCGATTAATAAAGGCCAATGTACCAAAAGCTCTCTTTACGACCCTATCTACCTGTGACGACACTTTTAGGGAATTTTGTATCTGTATTCCCAGATTCCTCTGTTCCACTGCACTCCTCAGTGCCTTACCATTAACCCTGTATTTTCTACGTTGGTTTGTCCTTCCAAGATGTAATACCTCACACTTGTCAGTATTAAACTCCATCTGCCATTTTTCAGCCCATTTTTCCAGCTGGTCCAAGTCCCTCTGCAGGATCTGAAAACCTTCCTCACTGTCTACTACACCTCCAATCTTTGTATCATCAGCAAACTTGCTGATCCAATTTACCACATTATCATCCAGATCATTGATATAGATGACAAATAACAATGGACCCAGCACTGATCCCTGTGGCACACCACTAGTCACAGGCCTCCACTCAGAGAAGCAATTCTCTACCACCACTCTCTGGCTTCTTCCATTGAGCCAATGTCTAATCCAATTTACCACCTCTCCATGTATACCTAGCGACTGAATTTTCCTAACTAACCTCCCATGCGGGACCTTGTCAAGGGCCTTACTGAAGTCCATGTAGACAATATCCACTGCCTTCCCTTCATCCATTTTCCTGGTAACCTCCTCGAAAAACTCCAGCAGATTGGTCAAACATGACCTACCACGCACAAAGCCATGTTGACTCTCCCTAATAAGTCCCTGTCTATCCAAATGCTTGTAGATTCTGCCTCTTTGTACTCCCTCCAATAACTTACCTACTACTGACATTAAACTCACCGGCCTATAATTTCCCGGATTACTTTTCGATCCTTTTTTAAACAACGGAACAACATGAGCAACTCTCCAATCCTCCGGCACTTCACCCGTAGACAGCGACATTTTAAATATTTCTGCCAGAGCCCCCGCAATTTCAACACTAGTCTCCTTCAAGGTCTGAGGGAACACTCTGTCAGGTCCCGGGGATTTATCCACTTTAATTTTCCTCAAGACAGCAAGCACCTCCTCCTTTTCAATCTGTACAGTTTCCATGGTCTCACTACTTGATTCCCTCAATTCCATAGATTTCATGCCAGCTTCCTTAGAAAATACAGACGCAAAAAACCTTTTTAAGATCTCCCCAATTTCCTTTGGTTCTGCACAAAGCCGACTACTCTGATCTTCAAGAGGACCAATTTTATCCCTTACAATCCTTTTGCTCTTAATATACTTGTAAAAGCTCTTTGGATTATCCTTCACTTTGACTGCCAAGGCAACCTCATGTCTTCTTTTAGCCCTCCTGATTTCTTTCTTAAGTATTTTCTTGCACTTCTTATACTCCTCAAGCACCTGATTTACCCCCTGTTTCCTATACATTTCATACAACTCCCTCTTCTTCTTTATCAGAGTTGCAATATCCCTTGAGAACCAAGGTTCCTTATTCCTATTCAATTTGCCTTTAATCCTGACAGGAACATACAAACTCTGCACTCTCAAAATTTCCCCTTTGAAGGCTTCCCACCTACCAATCACATCTTTGCCAGAGAACAACCTGTCCCAATCCACGCTTTTTAGATCCTTTCTCATTTCTTCAAATTTGGCCTTCTTCCGGTTCAGAACCTCAACCCTAGGACCAGATCTATCCTTGTCCATGATCAAATTGAAACTAATGGTGTTATGATCACTGGAACCAAAGTGCTCCCCTACACAGACTTCCGTCACTTGCATATGGGGTACTGTCCTCCAATCTCTTTGAAGTCCTCACCATTGTGCTCCCTAAGAGTCACCATTTCCCTCTTCCTAAATCTACAAATCTATGTAATGAGTTAGCTTCTCTTTAAGTATCTCCAGTGACCAACCATCCACAATCATTGGGGTGGGATATTTTAGAGAATTGTTTCCCCTACCAGAGGTTCTTCTCCTCCACCATCAGTTTGGTGAACCCATGAACACTACCTTATTAGTCCTTTATTTTTGCTCTCTTTATTTTGTCATTTTATGTTTTTGCATTGCACTGTTTTTACAAAATAACAAATTCCACATAACGTAAGTCACTCCTAATAAATCTGATTCTGATTTTGAAATCACTATGAATTTCGGTTCTAAATAGCCGGTCTATTATCTTGTTACTTCTCTCCTCCTAGTGGAAATATCTCATCAGATCAGATCCTCTAGGATCCAATCATTCCAACAAATTTCTCATCTCAGAGGAATTAGCACAGAAAAATCTCTTCTGCCTGCATCCAATGCTAGTTTCATTTGGATGAAATAAAATTAGACAGACCAATCGCTTACTATTTACTTACAGATTGATTCACTTCCAGAGTTCCTCCTCCATTCTTGCTTTAACATCACAAGGCATTCATGGGTTCCAAAAGCTCGTGGAGAGTGATGTAACATTCAAACATCTTCTCAGAGGTTTTTCTGCTTGCCAAGCCCACACTGTGCTCTTACTCTTCTCCGCTGCTGTTTAAGTACAGGGAACCCACTCACACGGGGTGTTACACACCCCCAAGAGATAAACAAAGCTCGTGCCAATTTCAGTTCTCTCAATCCTTGTTATCATCATTCATTCCCTAATAATTCATCTCAAATTGTAAAATTATAATATTTATCCCTTGCTGTCATTCAAAAACTGGAATATTGAAGTCTGACTGGATTAACTGACATGTGGAGCTGAAGAAGTTTTGAAGCAAAAAAAGGCTGTAGATAATGGAAATCTAAAATAAAAACAGAAAATAGGGGAAACTGAGCAGGTTGGGTAGTGTATGTGCAGAGCGAAGCAGAATTATTGCTTCATCAGATAAAGAATCAAACATAAGGTCATTAACCCGAAATGTTAACTTTGTTTTTCTCTTCACAGATACTGAATTTCTGACATTTACAGTTTTTATTAAAGAAATTGAGGCTTTATGCTTAGAGCTTTTTTTCAAAGTTCTCATTCAGCTGGACGGTGATGGGTGAAGCCAGGTGGGTGGGAAAGGTTAAGGGTTGGACAAGGAAGATTCTGTTAGGAGGGGAGAGTGGACAACAGGGGAAGGGGAAAGGGGCGAGGACCTAGGGGGAAGTAATAGGCAGGTGAGAAGGCCAATGTGGGGAATAGAGGAGGGTGCGGAATTTTTGTTCACCAGAAGGAGAAATTGATATTCATGCCATCAGGTTGGAGGGTACCCAGGCAGAATATAAGGTATTGCTCCTCCACTCCGAGAGTGGCCTCATTTTGGTATAAGACGAGTCCATGGATCGACATGTCGGAAAGGGAATGGCAATCGGAATTAAAATGTTTGGCCTTCGGGAAGCTCTATTGGTGCAGAGGTGCTTGATGAAGCGGTCCCCCAATTTACGACATGCCTCACCAGTGTAGGGGAGGCTGCATCAGGAGCACCAGATACCATAGACAGCCTCAGCAGATTGGAAGGTGAAGTGTTGCCTCACCTGGAAGAACCAGTTATTTTATTGTCGCAGCTCATTAAGTAGAAAATGTTGGAATATTAGGCAGTAGTTTCAGAAGGGAAATGTTGAGGTCAATTGAAGAGTTGGTCCTTTGAATATAGGTTGATGCACGTTGAAAAGTGAGTCCTCATATCAAAGTTCAGTCCTGTTGTTGTTTGCCACACTCACTTTCTTGCTGCATCAAATGCATAGCCTGCAAGTGAATAAAATAGAAATAACCCTAAGGGAATATAATAAACTAGAACGAATTAAATGAAAATAAAAACCCAATTAAATGTGATTAACAGTAAAGAACAGTGAGTGCTTGAATTTCCATATGGGCAGGAATTTCTCCTTCTGTCAACATCACCAGATGAGCCACAGAAAGTCTGGAAAATGATGAAGCGATGGGCTAACTCCTACATGTATCTTCCATTTTATGTGCCCTGTACAGATCCTATTCGCCCACAATGTCCAGTCTCAGTAAGGGGCAGATTGACAGCAAATCTGTATAAAAATACACTTTCCCTATTTGTACTGCACGCCATGAGAACTCCAAGAGCTGGATAGTCCTCAGGATTAGTACCTGATTTGGGTTAATATGGCTGAGTAGTTAGAGCGTGAAGGCCTACAATGAAAACCTGAGGCCAAAGTTGTTGCTGATTATTCCCACTGCTCTGTCCTCCGTCCCTGCTCCATCTTTTTACTCCAGAGGGAAAAGTAAACCGGGAATTTGCATCTTCAGAATACCACATATCACAGGCATCCAAGGATTTTTGAAGAATGCAATGGGACACTAACAGATACACCACAGCGTTGGTTCAGGGTTGTGAAGAAGAAGGCTTGGCATAAGATTGAGAAAGAACTCTTTACGTTAAGGTGACTAACAGCTAGGATAGCTCACAGTAAAGGGCAGGTCACGGCCAGAATAAGGAACTCCTATGAAGTATCACAAAACAGTTATAGGGAGATGGAAGCAATAGCATTCTGGAAGGAGAAGTTAATAAGATCTGCCACTCTCTCAAGCTCATCTGGTGAAATACTAAGTTCTTAAATGTTATCAATATATTCATTAGTCATTTGGAAGAATTGCATGGGAATTTATTGAAGCTGGTAGAAGGATAATTAAATGGATATCTGGTTTTATATCTTTACTGTAAATCAATAAAACATACAGCACCACAGAAATGAGAAAAAAACATTTTTAAAAGGCTCTTGTTTCCACCGGTTTCTTTCAATATGATTCTTATCCACTTAAATTAAATCTTCACATTTGGATTCTGGACATATAATGCAATCACTATAAAACAAATGGCTTCAATGAATTATAGTCCATTGTCCCTTCAATGTGATTTACTTCATTGTTACATCTATACAAGTAGTATTATAAACACAGATGGCTTTTAGAAGAGATAATGCCCGAAGATTTTTAAAATTCATTTATGGGATGTGAAAAGGCATTAAAAAAAAGCAGCATATGAAATTCATTGTGAGTGATTGCAGAGCTTGGAGATGCAATGTGATTTGGCTGTCCTCATCCTTATTTTTTAAAGCCTAAAATATAGGTACAACAAGCATTTAGGAAAGCTAAAAGTTATCATTTATTGCTGGGGAACAGAACATGAAAAGAGGGAGATTATTATTAATACAGACAGTGTTGAAATCAAACTGGCTCAGCTGAGCACAGAACAGGTTTTCTGATTTAAGAATGGATATAAATGCACTGGAAGTTCAGGGGGGGGTGGTTTACGTGACTAACACGTGGAAAGGATGTGTTACCTTATAAGGAAAGCTTGGACATATTGGGCTTGCGTCTGACTCAGTGATGATAATACCATAGACTGAGTATAGTACTTTGTAAGAGAATCTTTTCTGGTGTGGTATGCTTGTTACTAAACAATAATCATGCAAAGCCTAAGCACTAACTAGACCTTTCAACATTAAGTCAAATATTTGGGAATGGAACTAAACTCTGTGGTATCATCCATTATCAAATCCTAGGATGGGAGGAAATGTATTGACCCTTATAGTTGGGCCTAGTTTATTTATCTGTTGAACTATTGCAGCACTATCCTTAATCTGAGGTAACTGATCTGCAATAAACACAACCATTGTCCTTTGCGCCAGATTCTGGAAAGGAGTAATAATAACAGGATTGTTGTGGTGGGAGATTTTAATTTCCCGAATATTGATTGGAATCTCCCCAGAGGAAAGGGTTTAGATGGGGTGGAGTTTGGTAGGTGTGTTCAGGAAAGTTTCTTGACACAATATGTAGATAAGCCTACAAGAGGAGAGGCTGTACTTGATCTGGTATTGGGAAATGAACCTGGTCAGGTGTCAGGTCTCTAGAGCATTTTGGAGATAGTGATCATAATTCTATCTCCTTTATCATAGCATTGGAGAGGGATAGGAATAGACAAGTCAGGGAAACGCTTAATTAGAGTAAGGGGAACTATGAGGCTATCAGGCAGGAACTTGGAAGCATAAGTTGGAAAGAGATGTTCTCAGGGAAGCGTATAGAAGAAATGTGGCAAATGTTCAGGGGATATTTGTGTGGAATTCTGCATAGGTATGTTCCAATGAGACAGGGAAATGATGGTAGTGTACAGGAACCGAGATGTACAAAGGCTGTTGTAAATCTAGTCAAGAAGAAAAGAAGAGCTTACGAAAGGTTCAAAAAATTAGGTAATGATAGAGATCTAGAAGATTATAAGGCTAGCAGGAAGGAGCTTAAGAATGAAATTAGGAGAACCAGAAGGGGCCATGAGAAGGCCTTGGCAGACAGGATTAAGGAAAACCCCAAGGTATTCTACAAGTATGTGAAGAGCAAGAGGATAAGATGTGAGAGAATAGGACCAATTAAGTGTGACAGTGGAAAAATGTGTATGGAACCAGAGGAGATGGCAGATGTACTTAATGAATACTTGACTTCAGTATTCAGTACGGAAAAGGATCTTGGCAATTGTAGGGATGACTTGCAGCATACTGAAAATCTTGAGCATGTAGATATTAAGGAAGAATATGTACTGGAGCTTTTGGAAAGCACCAAGTTGGATAAGTCACCGGGACCAAACTGGATGTACCCCAGGCTACTGTGGGAAGCGAGGGAAGAGATTGCAGAGCCTCTGGCGATGATCTTTGCATCATCAATGAGGATGGGAGAGGTTCCGAAGGATTGGAGGTTTGCGAATGTTGTTCCCTAATTCAAGAAAGGGAGTAGGGATAGCCCAGGAAATTATAGACCAGTGAGTCTTACTTCAGTGGTTGGTAAGTTGATGGAGAAGATCCTGAGAGGCAGGATTTATGAGCATTTGGAGAGGCATAACATGATTAGGAATAGTCAGCTTGGCTTTGTCAAAGGCAGGTTGTGCCTTACGAGCCTGATTGAAATTTTTGAGGATGCGACTAAACACATTGATGAAGGTAGAGTAGTAGATGTAGTGTATATAGATTTCAGCAAGGGATTTGATAAGATACCCCATGCAAGGCTTATTGAGAAAGTAAAGAGGCATGGGATCCAAGGGGACATTGCTTTGTGGATCTAGAACTGGCTTGCCCGCAGAGGGCAACAAGTGGTTGTAGACGGGTGATATTCTGCAAGGAGGCCAGTGACTAGTGGTGTGCCTCAGGGATCTGTTCTGGGACCCCTACTCTTTGTGACTTTTATAAATGAAATGGATGAGGAAGTGGAGGGATGGATTACTAAATTTGCTGATGACATAAATGTTGGGGATGTTGTGGATAGTGTTGAGGGCTGTCAGGGGTTACAGCGGGACATTGATAGGATGCAAAACTGGACTGAGAAGTGGCAGATGGAGTTCAACCCAGATAAGAGTGAGGTGGTTCATTTTGGTAGGTCAAATATGATGGCAGAATATAGCATTAATGGTAAGACTCTTGGCAGTGTGGAGGATCAGAGGGTTCTTGTGGTTTGAGTCCATAGGACCCTCAAAGGTGCTACGCAGGTTGACTCTGTGGTTAAGAAGGCATACGGTGTATTGGCCTTCATCAATCGTGGGATTGAGTTTAAAAGCTGAGAGGTAATGTTGCAGCTATATCGGATCCAGGTCAGACCCCACTTAGAGACTGTGCTTAATTCTGGTCACCTCATTACAGGAAGGACATGGAAACCATAGAAAGGGTGCAGAGGAGATTTACAAGGATGTTGCCTGGATTTGGGAGCATGCCTTATGAGAATAAATTGAGTGAACTCGGCCTTTTCTCGTTGGAGCGACGGAGGATGAGAGGTGACCTAATGGAGGTGTACAAGGTAATGAGAGGCATTGATCATGTGGATAGTCAGAGGCTTTTTCCTAGGGATGAAATGGCTAGCATGAGAGGGCATAGTTTTAAGTTGCTTGGAAGTAGGTACAGAGGAGATGTCAGGGGTAAGTTTTTTATGTAAAGAGTGTTGAGTGTGTGGAATGGTTTGCCGGTGGTGGTGGTGGAGGTAGAAATGATAAGGTCTTTTAAGAGACTCCTGGATAGGTGCATGGAACTTATAAAAATAGAGGGCTATGGGTAAGCCTAGGTCATTCTAAGGTAAGGACTTGTTTGGCACAGCTTTGTGGGCCTGTATTGTGCTGTAGGTTTTCTATGTTTCTATCTTTCTAGATGTGACTCCATTTTGTGGAGATCTTACCCCTTGATTCACGTTATTTTGGTTGTCCACAGGATTTCCACAAAATGGAGTCACATCTGGTGCAAAGGACAATGTTTATTTTGGTTTTTCTAAAGCTCATTAATGCCACACATGGTCAAATATTATCTTAATTCTTGTCAGCCATTGTCATCTTGCCTTTGGAACACTCTGTCCATATTTGGACAAAGGCTGCGAGGAGTTCTGTGAGGACACACCAGTCCTCATCGAGGGATCAGTAGTGGAAAGGGTGAGCAGTGTCAAGTTCCTTTGTGTCAGGATCTCTGAAGATCTATCCTGGGTCCAACATATTGATGCAATTACAAAAAAAGATGCAACTGCGGCTATACTTCATTAGGTGTTTGAGGAGAATTCCTATGTCACCAAAGGTTCTAGCAAATTTCTGCAGAAATACCATGGAGAGGATTCTAATGGGTTGCATCATTGTCTGGTGTTGGCAGTACCGGATTGGAAAAAGCTGCAGAAAGTTGCAAACTCAGCCAGGTCCATCATGGACACTAGCCTTCCCAACGCTGAATTGATCTTCAAAAGGTAATGCCTCAAAAAGGCTGCGTGCATCATTGAGGACATGTCCTCTTCTCATTGCTACCATCAGGGAGGACGTACAGGATCCTGACGACACATTCTCAACCCTCAACAGCTTCTTCCCATCTGCCATCAGATTTCTGATTGTACAATGAACCTACGTACACTACCTTCTATAAATAAATACAAATTGGACTTTATAGTTTTAAAATTATTTTGTATTACACTGTACTGCTGCCACAAAACAACAAATTTTATAAAATATGTCAATGATATTAAACCTGTTTCCGATTCTGAAGCCAAGTGGTCTTGTTGAAAAACTGGGCATCTCTGTGAATAGTTTATCAATGAGCAAGTCTGCAAGTTTGTACTGCTGATGGCATCAGTTTTGGATTTGTACCAACCTGTAGACTCGCTCATCGTTAATCTATTCATAGGGATGCCCAGTTTTTTTTAAAAAGAAGATACATATTGAGGCAAATGCCCACATGGTTGGGTGAAGCCTGGTGCTGTAACTGTACTGCAAAAACGTGACTAGAGGCACAGATAGTTCTGAAGCACTGGGCCTGTAGCCTGGTCCTATTATCCCTTCTGAATCTGGTACTGTCATCTGTTTCTTGATACCTGGTGGAGTGAATCAGATATACTGAAGAATGTCTTCTGTGGAGGATGCAGGAATGGATGATACATGGCATTTCTGGCTGGAGGTGTTTTTACATTCGTCAGTCTTGTTGGAGTTATAGAAACATAACGACAAAACAAGGCCCTTGGACCCACTGAATCCATGGCAACCATCAACTACTAATAAATCCCATATTAATCTCATTTTGTATTTTTCCAATATTCTCATCAACACCCTCAGAGTCTACCACATTCATCCATATGAAGAATAAGTGATAGTGGCAAAGTGATCTAACAACATGATCCTTTCCATCATCAAGGACATCGTTGAGAGGCAGTACCTCAAGAAGGCGGAATTCATCTTGACATATGGGTACTTTGATAATAAATTTACTTTGACTTTGACCTTTGATTCAAAGCCTGAAGGACCTGGAGGGAACTGAGGGAGGGACAAACAGTATTCTGTGTGTTGACTTGTGTGTCTGTGAGGCTGAGGGAATTTGGTGTCTGTTAGAAAGAAAGCCAAACAAAGTAAAGTGATTCTGTGAATGCTCTATGATCTCAGCAGGGTGGCTTAAACAGCATGTAGAAAGTCTCTTTTACTAGTCCTAGCAAAGAGTTCTCTCTTTTACACAACATTTCTACAACTAACATTTTACAGTATTCTCTGGTTAAGAGTGAGTTGATTTTTTTTAATCTACATTTTATCCACCTGGCTTCACAAAATAATAACAACTACCTGGGTGATGTTGATTAGAAGTGAGGGGGATGAAATGATCATAGCAATTAAGCTGGCTGTAAGCAGAATGGAAAAGATGCTTCACTGTTTGTTCCTTTCATGCAGAAATCTATGTTAAAGTCGATAGCCTGTTTGCTGTTGAGGATTCTATGTTCTCATCACTCTGCATCTTGCTTACGCTGCACTGCTTTGTGACCTCTGCCTTTCTCCAATGCTGATCTCTTGTTCACTCCAAGTTTCTTATACCATTCTTAGTGCTCATGCCATCAGCTGCCTGGTTCCTAACATCTAGAATTCTCATTCTGATTCCTTCGTCAACCATAGCTCTCAATCACATGCTTCTTTCCCCCAACCCCAGCTCCCAATCACATGATTCATTCCTTCAACTAGAAAGCCCTCAATCACATGATTCCTTCCCCAAACTCCTGGTTCCATTCACACGTTATGATCCCTGGGCCCTGAATGGATTCCCGAACTCACTGAAGTAATGTTTATTTCTTCGGTGATACAGAGCAGATTGGGCCCTCCCAGCCCTTCAAGCCGCACCTCCACCCAGCAACACCCCAACAAACTCGATTAACCCTAACCTAATCACAGGGCAGTTCACAATGACCAATTAACCTACGGGTACGTCTTTGGACTGCGGGAGGAAACGGGAGTACCTGGAGAAATTCCACCCATTCCACGGGGAGGACGTGCAGAGACTGCTTATAGAACAGCACCAGAATTGACTATGAATTCTGAAATGCACTGAGGAGTAACAGCATCATGCTAACGGCTACGCTACTGTGACACCCTCATCTGTCAGTTCAAAACACTGAACCTCCTTGCAATGAAGAGTCATCGACGTACACCAACAGCCATTGTGCTGAGGGAATGGAATTCTTTCTTAGTCTGTTGAGAGAACAGTAGTAATCCTATTTAACAAATACCCCACTACTGTCTCCCAATCTGCACCTATATTATCACAGACTCAATGTATCCAGTAACCAAATGTTCTGTTGCCATAATGAAAGTTGTATCTTCACTCATGGTACACAGGAAGAAGCGTTTGTCCTTACTGCTTTGTTTGTTTGTTTGGCCCATTTCCTTATTGAATTTCCATGTTTTATTCCCTTTGCCAGAGTTAAAACACAAGATATTGATCAAGTGCAGGAATGCCCGGATGCTCGGCGGCAGAGTCTCTAAAAAGTGGCAGCTGGAGGATGGGGAATTTGCAAAGTTCAAAGGAGAACTCGACCCTGAAGCAGAGTCTGAAGTCATGTATGTGCTACCAGCTGTGATGTGGGCACTCAGGGTAAAGAAGATAAAGCTCACGATGCTGTGACTTAGTCATCCCATGAACAATGGAGAGTCTGGCTGATGGGTGCATTGTCTCTACTCGCTTTGTAATTATAACTGCTCTACTCACTTTATACTTATGACTGTGAGGCTCAGTCCAGCTCCAATGCCATATTTAAGTTTGCTGACAACACCACTGTTGCTGGCCAAATCAAAGGTGATGATGAATTGGCTTATATGAGGGAGATTGGAAATCTGGGTGAATGGTACCGTACCAACAGCTTCTCACTCAACATTAGCAAAACCAAAGAGCTGAATGTTGACTACAGGAGGAAGAAGCAGGAGGCCCATGAGCTAGTCATGGTTTGGGGATCAGAGGTGGGGATATAATTCCTTGGCATTATCCTATCAGAGGATTTGTTCGGGGTCCAGCTCAGAAGTTCCATTACAAAGAAGGCACAGCAGCACCTTTACTTTCTTACGGTTTGCGCATAATCAGCATGTCATCTAAAACTTTGACAAACTTCTATAGTTGCACAGTGGAGAGTATCTGACTGGTTGCATTAAGGCCTAGTATGGAAAAACCTACAAAAGGTAATGGATACAGCCAAGTCCATCATAGGAAAGACACTCCCCACCATTGAGCACATCTACATGGTGCGCTACCACAAGAAAGCACCATCCATCATCAAGGACCCCCACCATCCTGGCCATGCTCTCCTCTCACTGCTGCCATTGGGAAGGAAGGCCAGGAGCTTTAGGTCCCACGCCATCAGGTTCAGGTACAGTTATTACCTTTTAGCCATCAGGCTCCTGAACCAGTGTGGATAATGTCACTCTTCTTAACACTGAACTGATTTGAGAACCCAAAGACTTATTTTCAAGAACTTTGCAATTCATGTTCTTGTTATTATTTATTTTTTATTCTTATTTGTTGTTTTTGTATTTGCATGGTTTGTCTTCTTTTGCACATTGTTTGTCAGTCTTTGTGTGTAATTTCTCATTGATTGTATTCTATTTCTTTGTTCTACTATGAATGTCTGCAAGAAAGCAAATCTCAGGATCGTATATGGTGAGGTATTTGTATTTTGATAATAAATTTATTTTGAACTTTGCCAAGAGAACAGTACTGAGGAGTGGCTGACCATTGGCAAATATTCCTCTGAGTGATTGGCAGTGAGGAGTTTGGAGAGTGAAGACTGGGAGAGGGAGAGCAGAAGGTGGGTGTGGTGGAAGAAGGTTGGGGTTTGAAGGGATGAATGATAAAGGTAGTGATAAAGAGAAGAGGAAGCAATGAAGAAGAAAGGGGGTAAAGCATATGGGAAGTACAGAAGAAGGGAATGGGGATGAGGTATGAGGTGCAGGAAGTGAGGGAAAAGGATGAAGGGAAGGGAGTGGGGGAACAGTAAAGAAGAAAGGGCAAGTGAGCAAGAGTCTAGTTGCTAAAGGAACAGAAAAGATTCATGAGGATATTACCAGGACTGGATGGATTAAGTTATAAGGTGAAGTTGGATAGACTGCTCTTCCTTTTCTTGGACCAAAGTAGATTGAGGTGTGACTTTATAGAGGCCTATAAAATCACGAGGGGTATAGATAAGGTGGATGGTTAAAGTCTTTCTCCCCGGTTATAGGAGTCTGAAACTAGAGTACCTGGATTCAAGATGATGAGGAAAAGACTTAGAAGGGACCCAAGTACAAATTTGCTCACACAGAGAATGGTGAATGTATGAAGTGACCAACCAGAGGAAGCTATGGATGTAGGTAAAATTACAATATATACAAGATGCTTAGACAGGTACATGGGTAGAAAATCTTCAGATGGCTAGAGGTCAAAAGCAGGCAAATACGACTTGCTCAGATAGACATTGTGGTCAACATGGATGAGTTCGGCTGAAGGGCTTGTTCCTGCTGTGTATAACTCTGTGACTCTAAAAATCAAAGAGGAGGCAGAGCGAGGGAAGGGGAGGGTGGATGAATGACATGAGTAGGTGTGAGAAAAGTGACAGGAAATGAAGAGTTGGAAGATGAAGGGGAAAAGCGGAAAGAGGGAAATGAAGAATGGCACAGGGAAGGGAGAAAGGGGAGGGTGGGCAGAAGTGTGTGTAATCAGAGTGTAGCTAGAGTGCAAGGAGACATCAGTGTGTGTGCATCCATGTATCTCTGATCTCCTTCTCACAGGCCAAGACCTCCCTCTGCCGCACAAACACACCACATTTTAAGAAAAATTAACCACGGTCATCTGCTTTCTTCAATTATGCAGGAAACATGTCACCCCTAACCAAAAGGGAAATCATTAAATGTGAAGAGTCAATATTAGAGAGTTTTAGGGATAGGCAGAGGGCTGGGAGTGACTAAATTGCTTGAGTAAAGAGCTAGGACAGAAAGATTTGGATAAATGGCCTTCTTTTTTGTTGAATGATTACCTTTGTGTGTGTGTGTGTATATCCAATATCTTTCATATTCTTGACAACATGAGTATTGATATTATCAGAGAGGAGCTACAGGAGCCTGAAGACACATACCTAACATTTTAGGAACAGTTTCTTCCCCTTCTCCATCAGATTTCTGAACGGACAATGAGCTATCCCATGAACACTACCTCACTATTTCTGCACTACTTAATTTTTTTATTGAGATACAGCGTGGAGTAGGGCTTTCTGGCCTTTTGACCAGCGCCTCCCAGCAATCTCCCGATTTTAATCCTAGCCTAATCACCTATTTAATTTACTTGTTATATATAGAGTTAATTGGGTCATTAGTTAATTGGCGTAGCCACTTATTTAGGACAACACTTAAAGAACAGAAACAAATCGAGAAAGTATCTGGGATTCCCTACGTTTATTTGGGACAATCTGCTGCTTAATTAGGACAGGAGACTGATGCTGAATCTGGTATCAGTTGCGTGCACTTGTGTGGCCGTTAGACACTACAGCGTATTTAGAATGAACAGTTTTTAAGTAGCATCAGTTGCATGTGCTTGTGTTCAAAAAGCAGTGATTTAATAAGCGAGAAATAAGCAGTAAGACAAGTCGGTACTGCTTTGCTCAGCTCGGTTCAAGCATCAGGATTTGAGATGCCAGAAGCGGTCAGGAGTGAAAATGAAACAATTCCATTACCTCAACAAGTTAGCAACTATGAAGAATTTGAAGGTATTGATAATCATTTTGAATGTTACAACGGAAATTAAGATTTTGAGGATGCATTTATCGAAAACATTGCATGAATGCAGTCCATTATCTGCACTAGATTTTGTTTATTTGGTGATGGTTGTCCATTGTGTCTGACAATGATGGAAAATCTGTGTGGGAGAGTTTTTAAAGTGGAGAAGTCATTGCACTGGGGCAGTTCCACTTTCTCGACCTTGGAGGTCTGCGTCCAGCGGTACAAGGACTCCATAACAACTGGAGTCTTCCTTCACTGCAGTAGATGACCATGACTTTCTCCAATGAGCAGTGCAGAACCGCATTCCTGGCCTTTGGATCTCACTCGCTCAGTCCACTGGAGCTGACTTCATTTGCAATCAATCCAAAGAACACGGCAGCGTACACTGGATGAATTCTTCTGCTTATAACTATTAGGAACTAATACGCAGTTCTGTAGTACTGTAGAGATATTGGTAGTGTTCTAATTTGATTTGTATTTCATCTAAGTACATAAACTGTTACTTAGTTAGATGGTAATCTCCCTTTTTTATATCTTTTTAACTAATTCCATGAAACGTCGGCTCATTGGGTCAGCTGCTTAATTGGACCAGAATGTACTGTTCTTGATGTGCCCCAATTAACCGGATCTACAGCATTTTTATTGTGTTTTTTAATGTATTGTACTGTACTGCTGCCACAAAACAACAAATTTCACAACATGCAACCTGATATTAAACCTGATTCTGATGTTGATACTTTCTACCTTTAATGCCCTAATCAGGTGACATCTACCACCATCGGACTATTTCTGCAGTTCCCACTGTTAACAAGTTGCTAAGGCTTGTTCAACATTTCCTCCGCCTGTAGCCTCAGGGCAGAAGGCATACAGAAACGACAGCATCTCCAAATCCCCTGGTGTGCTATACATAATCCTGACTTGGCCAATCATCATCATTCCCTTAACAACATTCCAACGAAACAACATGATGGAAGTCACACGTTACCTGAAATTTACTATTTAATCTTTTGTGTTTGGTTCACATTCCATATATTTTCATGATGTAGAAGACTATTTGGTACTTCAAGTTCATGTTGGTTCTCAAAGCAAACTCCTCCACTTGTGTCCCTGTCAACAATTCACTCTCACCTGCCCATCGTCTATTCTGTATCTCTTCCTACCCATCTACGGAAATTTACAGGAGCCAATTAACCTCAAACAAGAGAAAATCTGCAGATTCTGGAAATCCAAGCAGCACACACACACATGCTGGAGGAACTCAGCAGGCCAGGCAGCATCTATTGAAAAGAGTAGAGTCGACGTTTCAGGCTGCTATCCTTTGGCAGGACTGGAGAAAAAAAAGTGAGGAGTATATTTAAAAGGTGGGGGGAAGGGAGAAAGAAACACAAGGTCGTGGGTGAAACCTGAAGGGGGAGGGATGAAGTAAAGAGCTGGGAAATTCATTGGTGAAAGAGAAACAGGGCTGGAGGAGTCTGATAGGAGAGAATAGAAGGCCATGGAAGAAAGAAAAGGGGGGGAGGAGCACCAGAGGGAGGCGATGGGCAGGCAAGGAGATAAGGTGCGAGTGGGAAAAGGAGATGGGGAATGGTGAAAGGTGGGGGGGGCATTACTGAAAGTTTGAGAAATCAGTGCTCATGCCATCAGAGGCTACCCAGACAGAAGATAAGGTGTTGTTCCTCCAATTTGAGTTCCTTCCAGCTTGTCTTCAGGATGTGGGAGAAAATCAGAGTACTTAGAGACACCCTACAATTCGCTTACCGACACAACCGACCAACAGATGATGCAATAGCCACAGCTCTACACACCGTCCTTAAACATCTGGAGAAGAAGGATGCTTATGTGAGAATGCTGTTCTTAGACTACAGTTCAGCATTCAACTCCATAATTCTCTCCCGATTTTACAAGAAGCTCAGAGACCTCAGCCTTCAGCCTGCCTTGTGCAGCTGGATCCTGGACTTCCTGTCAGATCGCCGGCAGGTGGTAAGAGTGAGCTCCCTCACCTCTGCCCCTCTGACCCTCAACACAAGTGCCCCTCAGGGCTATGTCCTAAGCCCCCTCCTTTCTGTATACCCATGACTGTGTCGCCACCCACAGCTCCAATCTGCTCACTAAATTTGCTGACAATATCACATTGATTGACCTTATCTCAAATAGTAATGAGACAGTTTGCAGAGAAGACGTCATCACCCTGAGGTCAAGAAAAAAACCTCTTTCTCAATGTTGCAAAAACAAAGGAGCTTGTTGTGGACTACAGGAGGAATGGAGACAGGCTAACCCCTATTGACATCAATGGATCTGTGGTTGAGAAGGTGAACGGCTTTGAGTTCCTCAGCATACACATCACCAAGAATCTCACATGGTCTGTGCCTACAGGCTGTGTGGTGAAAAAAGAACAAAGTGCCTCTTTCACCTCAGATTGTTGAAGAAGTTTGGTATGAGTCCCCATATCCTAAGAACTTTCTACAGGGGCACAATTGAGAGCATCCTGACTGGCTGCATCACTGCCTGGTATGGGAACTGTACTTCCCTCAATCGAAGGACTCTGCGGAGAGTGGTGCAGACAGCCCAGTACATCTGTAGATGTGAACTTCCCACTATTCAGGACATTTACAAAGAAAGGTGTGTAAAAAGGGCCCGAAGGATCATTGGGGACCCAAGTCATCCCAACTACAAACTGTTCCAGCTGCTACCATCCGGGAAACGGTACCGCAGCAAAAAAAGGCAGGACCAACAGGCTCCAGGACAGCTTCTTCCACCAGGCCATCAGACTGATTAATTCACACTAATATAATTGTATTTCTGTACTATATTGACTGTCCTGTTGTACATACTATTTATTAAAAATTACTATAAATGGCACATTGCATGTTTAGACGGAGACGTAACGTGAAGATTTTTACTCCTCATGTATGTGAAGGATGTAAGAAATAAAGTCAATTCAATTCAATTCACTTACGTGACAATAATAAGTGTGAACTGACTCTATCGGCAGCAGAGGACAGGATTGAATCTTGGCTGCTGAAGCCATGAGGCCGCAGAAGTAGCTGCTGTCCCACCTTGCTGCCCTTGTATTAGATAGGGATTCATCTGTATACTTCATCTGCCTTATGTCTATTACCTTCCAAAGATGCATCAGGCTCAATTTGATGATTTCATTTGATACCTCCGTTTTGTTTTTTTTCAGGAAGTGAAACCTGTTGAAGATTATGCTTCCTCGTTCTGGGCACCTTCACTATTGTAAACATTTTCCACCCATCTTCCCATCAAGTTCTTTGGCCATCTTAATTTTCTCAGTGAGATCCCCCTTTATTTATTTTATATATACTCTGGGGAATACCACCTCTTGTCTGTTTTCATATTTCACTTCTAAGGAAGACTTGCCTGGTACAGTTCTCAAGAATATTTTCTCTTTTAAGTGTTTGTTTCAATACTTACTTTTCCCAGTGAATGTAATTTTCCACATGAGGTGTTTAGCAATAAGCGAAAAAAAGATGAAAAATATGCCAAGGAGATATGTATGAGGACTATAATCTGAAATTAACTCCAGGGCAAAAGCTTCAATGATCAATCTGATTGGTTCATTAACATTCCATCACTGATTCTGATTGGTTCATTAACATTCCATCACTGATTCTGATTGGTTCATTAATATTCCATCAATCAAAGTCATTGTATTTGCTTTTTCTTTTAACTTCAGTATACGATAAGCCTTATTAATCAGAACACAGCAATGGAAACTTCTCGTACGTTTAGGACCATAACTTGAGTTCTGGTATAAGGGTGCAATGGTGTGAATGAAACACTAGCTCAGAGATAGTTACACAATCATTTCAGGCAACAACCACTTCATAAAATATTTTAATCTGTCCATGTTACACAGATGAGTCTGTAGCACTGGAGTCTGTAGAAACATCACAGCTAATGTGTATCACCACGACACTTTGAGTGGTTAGTTGGGAAAATGTTATTTTTTCCAGAGATTAAACACCAATCCAAAACTAAAATAATTATAATAGATAAAGCAAAATGCTATGGTGCAAAAAAAATCCCAAAACCAAGTGAAGTCTGCATAGTGGGAGCAGGGGTAAGGGGTAAGGAGAGATGAGTTGCAGGTTTATACCATGTCAGTCTGTGGACCAGTTCAGAATAACCAATTATCAGGATAAGTAGACAGTGGGATGATTTTACAATGTTAAGTCCACACAACATCATTTCATCAGAGACTGAAGTAAAAGACTTTATTTTTTTAAAGAAGCTTCCTGCCATTTGTAGTTAACAGAATAAGTACAATTTTCCTGGCAGACATGCAGCGAGTTTGGTAAATGCACCTTAACCTGACCTCTTCTGAGCATGGCTTTCACTGGTGAATCTGTATGTGTCATTGCCACAGACAGCAAGTAAAATTACTTTATGGTCCAAGTGATAATCATTGGATCCAAATGTGTAAATACTATAAGACTGTCCTACCTACGCCTAAAAGAAAATAGGATGGAGGTGGGGCAAACTTCAAGCAGTAAAATGGCATTTAAAGTAACTACTACTCTTCACTGGGCAGGGAAGGCTAAAGTCACGGCATAGTATTGAAGTTTTCTCATTTGTAACAATTTGTTTTCCAAACTTCTGCTCTGATTTATGTCCTTCTGGTGTGATAAATAGTGTTCATTTCCCTGTGCAGTTTCATTGACACCCAACGAAATCCCCTCTCCACTTGTCTGCCAATATCTCAAGGATATCCAACATCATCGCAGCTACTTTACATCTGTAGTTTTCGGAGCCAAGGCAGTGAAGCCAGGGACTTGGATGTACTTCATTTGCACCCTTCAGCCAGCAGCGCGAAGAAGTGTTAGAATTTAAGTCCTGATAGATCTGTTATGATATAAATTCTTATATTCTGGGAGAGAAAGTTAATTTAAAAAAAGGAAAGAGTAAGAAATGTGGGAAGATGCTAAGCTCAAGATTCAGTGGTTCAGATAAACAAGAAAGACAAATGAAGAGAAAAGGTAATAAGGAGTAGAGAGAAGGCAGGACTGTCCTGTTTTATGACTCTGTGAAAGAATTGGGATTAAATTAGGAATGCTGATTAAAACTGGGTTGGGATGTGGGAATGGTCAGGATGTTTTGTGTATTTTGTCACGTGCCATCCATGGACGTCTGTCAAAATGTATGAAGGGAGGAAGCCACCTGATGATGTAATATTTCCCTGAGGAACAGGAAGTTCATGATGTGCCATTGCATAATCTTCATTAAAGAGGAACATCAACACAACTCCCGTGTCAGTATTTTCTATTTCATTGCACTCTGTGTGGAGTTTGCACGCAGGCCCAGCGACTGAGAGACTTTCTACATCCTAGGGACATTATGATTGGAAGATTAGTTGGCCATTGTAAATAAAAAAATGATTAGTGTAAATGAGTACATGATGGCTTGCACAGATTTGATGAGCTGAAGGGCCTGTTTTACTTCTGTAAATTTTATCATACACTATTGGGGGAATGGAGGATTAATGTAAATATGTGTGAAAGAACCAGCACAGGCTAATGGACTGAAGGGCCAGTTTTGTTCTTATAACTGTAATTACATGAATACTATTTGAACTTATAAGCAAAAATATCTTGGATGCAACAACAGTTAGAGAAAAAGTGACCCATGCCTGATGTTCTTTAGATTATTGCTCTAAAGAAAAGGCCATATCTCTGACATGTCTGATATCACTCTATTCTGAGTTCTATCATAGGAAGTCATTACTGGCAGATAGAGATAAAGATTCAAGGATTTGCTTAATGAAGAAATGCAAAGTTCTCACTAATTCCAGGGAGTCTCTGACCCATGTCTGCTTAAGGTGAAGGAAGGTTTGCGATGGTATTGAGAAGATCTACTCTGTACATTCAGAATGCTCAGTGAATCTATAAGTCTGGAAGGAGTGTACCACCTCAAAAACCTCATGGGCGGATGTGTCAGTCTCCTTCTGACCTACAAGGGGTGATTGATAAGTTCGTGGCCTAAGGTAGAAGGAGTCAATTTTAGAAAACCTAGCACATTTATTTTTCAACATAGTCCCCTCCTACATTTACACACTCACTCCAGTGGTCATGGAGCATACGGATCTTGGACCTCCAGAAAGTGTCAACAGCAGGGGTGATTGATAAGTTTGTGGCCTATGGTAGAAGGAGATGAGCTATTAACTTCAAACTTTCTGCATTATCACTCAAAGAGTTGAATTGCACATGCATGTAACGAGAGCGCCTGGGACCTCCAGGTCGTCCACAGCAGAGGTGATTGATAAATTCGTGGCCTAAGGTAGAAGGCGATGAATTATACAGCTCTCGTAATTATACAGACTCTCATGAGTCTTCGCTCTCCAGGGCGCAGGCCCGGGCAAGGTTGTATGGAAGACCAGCAGTTGCCCATGCTGTAAGTCTCCCCTCTCCACGACACCAATGTTGTCCAAGGGAAGGGCATTAGGACCCATACAGCTTGGCACCGGTGTTGTCGCAGAGTGATGTGTGGTTAGGTGTCTTGCTCAAGGACACAAGTTGCCTCGGTTGGGGCGCGAACTCACGACCTTCAGGTCGCTAGTCCAATGCCTTAATCACTTGGCCGCGTGCCCACAACCCCTGAGGGACTACCTTAGAGGAAAGTGCTATGGGCTTTCTTTCCCATGTGGTTGACCAGTAAGTGCTTCTGTCAGATGCGTCACACTATTTGAAAACAATGGTATTATATTTGCTTGCTCCCAAGACCTCACTGCTGATGTTCTCACTTCATTTCAAGCCAAAATATGCCTTTATTGCAGCTCGGAGTTTACGTAATCTGTATCACAGTAATTACAAAAGAGAAATCAACAAAATGTGCCATAATAGTGTGAATGCTGGATAATCAAATTTTATTTATCCTGTTTGGGAAGTGTCATACGTGCAGTAGGATGGATCTGGAGTTAGGATAAATTGCAAATATTAATTTCACCAGCAGCTAATCTTCAGATTTGAATATAGACTGCAGATTGGATTTAAAAAGCAGCTCAGAACAATTAGACCTCCGACACCTGCATATGCATGAATGCAGCCTAGAGTTAGTGGAAATTAACACTCATTTTGGGTGTCTGGAGCGTGGGTGCAAAGAAGGAAGTGTGAAAAAACTATCTGTAATTCAAAGGAAGCATTGTAGATACATTGTAACTCTAGAATTGTCCTGCGCTTACCTTTAATCTTTAGCATTAAAAAACTGTCAAGTAATATTGAGTCGGGAGGTCAGTCTTACTAGAGTGTCTCAATATGATGCCTGTATTTGTTGAGTAAAACATTCTATATCTATTAGCTTCAGTGTCCCTCCTGTGTTCACGTCATAACAATAACCATAATGTGTGTTACATTAGCAGTTCAAGTTTGATCTGAGGTTTACATTTTGGCATTGACATCTTAAAATTTATGGTATATACAGTATATCTAGCCAGTCAAATTTAAAGACTTCAAGCATTCGTGAGAGAATCAACTGTAGTAATTCATTTTCAGTCAACGTTTCCATGAAGTTAGTAAAGCAATCGGGTAAATGCGTGTAAAGATCAATATTTTTTCATTTCCCTTGAAGTTTATACAGAGCTAATAAAAATAGATCATGCAATGCTTTCAATTTCTTCCTCATCTTATCATAGAGAACCAGCTTTTACTTACTCTGTTTATTTTAAAATACTTTGGGATGGTGGTGAACTCAAGTTTGAGAAACATTACCATAATGCACCAGATGAGTCAACTTTCTTTGTAATCAACCCTACCATAGGCAAATTAATACAGGCTGCTTCCTGAAGGTGAACATGTTCAAAACCATGCAGAAATGGGATGGAAAACTCGGAGGAGGATTATGCATTTGACACATACTTTTGGACTGAAGTGATGTGTGACAGTGCTCTGGGGGGAAAAGTGGCGGTGCAGGCAGTGTCGTTGATTCACACTGTAGCAGTGTAGGTTCGACCCTGTGTGAATTCTGGCTACTTCCCCTATGATTATGAGTTCTTTGGTTTCCTCACACCTCCCAAGTATCTCAAGTCAATTCAAGTCAAGTCAAGTCAATTTTTATTGTCATTTCAACCATAACTGCTGGTACAGTACATAGTAAAACGAGACAACGTTTTTCAGGACCATGGTGCTACATGAAACAATACAAAAATTACACTGAACTATGTAAAAAACAACACAAAACTACGCTAGACTACAGACCTATCCAGGACTGCATAAAGTGCACAAAACAGTGCAGGCATTACAATAAATAATAAACAAGACAATAGGCACAGTAGAGGGCAGTAGGTTGGTGTCAGTCCAGGCTCTGGGTATTGAGGAGTCTGATGGCTTGGGGGAAGAAACTGTTACATAGTCTGGTCATGAAAGCCCAAATGTTTCGGTGCCTTTTGCCAGATGGCAGGAGGGAGAAGAGTTTGCACGAGGGGTGCGTGGGGTCCTTCATAATGCTGTTTGCTTTACGGATGCAGCGTGTGGTGTAAATGTCTGTAATGGCGGGAAGAGAGACCCCAATGATCTTCTCAGCTGACCTCACTATCTGCTGCAGGGTCTTGCGATCCGAGATGGTGCAATTTCCGAACCAGGCAGTGATGCAGCTGCTCAGGATGCTCTCAATACAACCTCTGTAGAATGTGGTGAGGATGGGGGGTGGGAATGGACTTTTCTCAGCCTTCGCAGAAAGTAGAGTCGCTGCTGGGCTTTCTTTGCTATGGAGCTGGTGTTGAGGGACCAGGTGAGATTCTCCACCAGGTGAACACCAAGAAATTTGGTGCTCTTAACGATCTCGAGGTTGTCGATGTTCAGCGGAGAGTGGTCGCTCCGTGCTCTCCTGAAGTCAACAACCATCGCTTCTGTTTTGTTCACATTCAGAGACAGGTTGTTGGCTCTGCACCAGTCCGTTAGCCGCTGCACCTCCTCTCTGTATGCTGACTCATCATTCTTGCTGATGAGACCCACCACGGTCGTGTCATCGGCGAACTTGATGATGTGGTTCGAGCTGTGTGTTGCAGCGCAGTCGTAGGTCAGCAGAGTGAACAGCAGTGGACTGAGCACACAGCCCTGGGGGGCCCCCGTGCTTAGTGTGATGGTGTTAGAGATGCTGCTTCCAATCCGGACTGACTGAGGTCTCCCAGTCAGGAAGTCTCGGATCCAGTTACAGAGGGAGGTGTTCAGGCCCAGTACGCTCAGCTTTCCAATCAGTTTCTGAGGAATGATTGTGTTGGATGCTGAACAGCATTCAAACGTACGTGTCTTTTTTGTCCAGGTGGGTTAGGGCCAGGTGAAGGGTGATGGCAATGGCATTGTCTGTTGAATGGTTGGGACGGTACGTGAACTGCAGGGGGTCCAGTGAGGGGGGCAGCAGGGTCTTGACAGTAGTCGTTGAGGCAGGACACTGAAGACTTCTTCGGCACGGGGACGATGGTGGCGGCCTTGAAGCATGTAGGAATGACAGCGCTGCTCAGGGAGATTTGAAGGTGTCAGTGAGAATCTCTGCTAGCTGGTCTGCACATCCTCTAAGCTCTCTGCCAGGAGCCTTCCGTGGGTTGACCCTGCACAGGGTTCTCCTCACATTGGCCCGGTAAGACACAGCACCTGGTCATTTGGAGGAGGGGTGGTCTTCCTCGTCGCCATGTCATTTTCTGCCTCAAAACGAGCGTAGAAGTTGTTCAGCGCATCTGGGAGGGAGGCATCACCAGCACAGGCAGGTGATGTTGTCTTGTAGTTGGTGATGTCTGATCTGATATTTGATAGGTCGATTGGTTGCTGTTAGTTATCTCTAGTGCAAGTATCAGGTGAGGGAACTCAGGAGAGTGGTTATGCAATGGAATAGGGATATAAATGGGAAATTAATAGGATTAATAGGTTCTCAGTGCACTGTGGCTTCCTTCTAGTTCATAAGGCAATAAAAACTGGATCAATTGTGAATTAGTTGACTTCTCAGCTTCAATGGATTATTGGAGAAGTTGTGAATATTGAAATAAGCCTGATTTATGCCTATCATGGTTCCTTAAGGTTGTTATAGTTGGGGGTGGGTTGGATGGTTGTGGGGACGAGCTCCCACTACCTAGTTAGTTCTCCCCATGGTGTGCGCCTCAAATAACCTCTGACAGCCACGTCCAGCTCCCGGCCTTCACATGTGACTTAGCTACTAAGCCCAGCAGAACTGTTTCTACTGATAGGAGAAGGGGCAAAAGTGGGTTACTGGTGCCTTAAAACCAGTCGCTTCAGGCAGAATTGGCTTATCAGCCGTGGAAGGCAGCTCATCTTGGAGAAGGGAAATTCTGATCTCAAACCTCTGCTGCCTTGTGGCTGTACCCGGTCATGGAAGTGTTCCAGGAGTAAACCTTGAGGGAAGATTTGGAGCCGGAGTCCCTAAAGCAGTCCTATGTTGAGTTCAACACTGACTGGAATCTCCAATGACACCACTGGTGCCAAACTGTATGGGTCTCTGCTGTTCCTTTGGATTCATCAGCTGCATGGAGAGGCGGTGCCTGAGAGTGGGCAACAGCTTGCTTTCCATATCATCGTGTACTAGCTTGCATATCGACTGACCCTGTCCAACAGAGGGCCTCAACCCGATCACCTTTCAACCTTCCAAAGAGCAGTAGCATCAGAGGTCTGCCTAGAGGTTCCTTGTCTGTCCAGAAGCAAAATGGAGATAGCATTAAATAAAAAGAAAATCAGATGCATTTTTACAAAAAGAATGCATTTCATTGCTGGTATTTAAATTTTTCTTCATTCTTTCTTTGAAATAATGTTATTTTAAAGAAAAGATGGTGCCAGAGGCTTTTGTAGACCCAAACGACTTCTTCTGGTTCATCCACGAAACAGCTTATTCTTCATTTCTCATGTCTTCTTTTCAAGGTGGCTGGAGTCCTGCTGGAGTCCGTGATCTACAGCTGCAGTTCTCTGGGTTTTCATACTGGCATTTCAATATCTCCAACTGCATTAGAGGACGTGTACATTCGGGGTGTGGCCCGGCAGTTCCTCGCCCATGTTGCCGACTGCAGTGTTGTTGGAGAACTGAACCATCGAGACAGCGGGCGCTGTGAGCTGCTGTCAGAAGAAATGTGTGAGCGATCCTCTCTCTCTTTTCGATGGTGAGTGAGACAGCCTCTCAGTCCTCGAGTCAGGGGATTCAGGGAAGTGGCCCAGAAGATTGTAACATCGAAACAGTTGTTGCAGGAGAGTGCCTGTCTGAGATACCAAAGTGTTGGGTGATGGTCGGGAGGTTTTTTGATCAAGGTCTCTTTGAGGGCTTTTGCTAATGCTTGCTTGCTGGTGGGGGGAGTCAGTGCTTTTGCTATTACAAGTGAGGGAGGGGGAGGAAGGGTCATTGCTTCTGCTGCTGATTGTGTGTCGGGGGCTTTTGGGTTCTGATGTTTCTGTCATTCATTCTTTGGGTTTTTTTCTGTTTCATGGATGTCTGCAAAGAGCAAGAATTTCAGGCTGTATACTGTATACATTCTCTGATACTAAATTGAACCATTTGCAGTATTTGAGTATCTTTTCATTCAGTATGTGAATTTGTAGCACACAATTCAAAATTCCTGTCAAGGATTTACTCTGCAGGCATCAGAAGGAGTCATTCCAACTACAAACTACATGAATTCTGGAACGTTGGCTGTCATATGGGTAAGATTCAGCTTCCATTTCCTCTTCCATCAATTACTTGTGAACAGTTTGCATTGTCCATAAATATTAAGGTCTTCCTAAAGTAGAAGGTAACTTGGCGAGTTCTGGCAGTTTATCACAACGCTCAACTGATTTTTGTCTTTCCTTCTCAGAAATATGGATGAGAATGATCCTCCATTCTTTCACTTTCTATAACAATGTTGAAGTGCAGTGCACATTTCAATCCTTGTGCGCTTTTGTCTCACAATGGGATCATGACCAACCCGTGACCTCACTTCAGAAACTTTTTTTTTCTCGTTTCCTCATTAACTTCGGTTCAGTAGATCAAAACTACTTTCAAAAGGAGTCCAACATTACTACCACTTAACTTTGGTTCTGACAGACCTGCCTCATATTGAGATGAATGTCCCTGATAATCAGTGGCAATTGGGTAGATAAAGGGCAATTAGCTGTTTCCCTAATTGGAAATCTATCAAGTCATATAATACATTCTCTGTTTGTTTAATCTCACATTGCAACTGAGCCTTGTCTGGGGTCCTGTTTTTGCACATGTGTAGATTAGAACCTTTAGTTTCCGGATAGGCCCCTTTAAAAGTCTGACACAAAGAAGTTGCTTTGAGACCACTTCCTTGTCAACCGCCATCTAAAGTTCTTATTATGGGTTAACTTGTCTTGCCCAAGTAATGCAGATACCAAGTTTGCAAATGAATCTCAGCGTCAGTAAGATGTAAGAGCTGATTGTGGACTTCAGGAAGGGTAAGACGAAGGAACACATACCAATCGTCATAGAGGGATCAGAACTGGAGAGAGTGAGCAGTTTCAAGTTCCTGGCTGTCAAGATCTCTGAGGAGCTAACCTGGTCCCAACATATCAATGCAGTTATAAAGAAGGCAAGACAGCAACTATACTTCATTAGGAGTTCAAAGAGATTTGGTATGTCAACAAATACACTCAAAAACTCATCATCATGGATCGATGTACCATGGAGAGCATTCTGATAGGCTGCATCACTGTCTGGTATGGCGGGGGGAGGGGCGTGGTTGCTATGGCACAGGACTGGAAGAAGCTGCAGAGGGATGTAAATTTAGTCAGTTCCATCTTGGGTGCTAGCCTACAAAGTATCCAGGACATCTTCAAGGAGCGGTGTCTAAGAAAGGCAGCATCAATTATTAAGGACCCCTAGCACCCAGGGCATGCCCTTTTCTTACTGTTACCATCAGGTAGGAGGTACAGAAGCTTGAAGGCACACACTCAGCGATTCAGGAACAGCTTCTTCCCCTCTGCCATCCAATTACTAAATGAACATTGAACCCGCGAACACTACCTCACTTTTTAAATATATATTATTTGTTTTTTGCATGACGTTTAATCTATTCAATATACATATACTATAATTGATTGTTTGATTTATTATTATTTTATTATTTTTCTTCTTCTTCTTCTATATTATGTATTTCACTGAAATGCTGCTGCTAAGTTAACAAATTTCAAGACACATGCTGATGATAATAGACCTGATTCTGATTCTGAAAGGCAATCTAAGTGACTTTGACCATGGAATGATTGTTGGTGCCAGACAGGGTAGTTTGAGTATCGCAGAAACTCCTGATCTCCTGAGGTTTTTCATGCACAACAGTCCCTAGAGTTCGCAGGGAATGCTGCAATAAGCAAAAAAAAATCTAGTGGGTGACAGTTCTGTGGGCGAAAATGCATGTTAATGAGAAAGGTGAAAGGAGAATGGCCAGAATGGTTCAATCTGACAGGAAGGCGACACTTATAACAGTTAAGCATTACAACAGTGGTGTGCAGAAGAGCATCTCTGAACACACAACACATCAAACTTTGAAGCAGATGGGCTACAGCAGCAGAAGGTCCCAAACCTACGGTCAGTGGCCACATTATTAGGCACCCTTTAAGGTGGCCACTGAGTGAAAGCACCATCAGTATTTGTTGAGAAACATGGTGCCTTTTTCTTCTAATTTTGTCACTACTTGCTTAGAACTGTAAGGAGACAGGTTGTTATTATAGATGAGATAAAAGAATGACGTCTTTTCGTTCCTTTTGCATTTCAATGTGTTTGATGAACTGGTGACAACCCTAATGATATTTTGTTATGTGGTGACAATCTATTCATAATGAAATACCATTCAAAGTTCAGAAAATTCATTCAATGAAGCAACAGATGAGCAATGTGTAAACAGACTGTTTATCTCATCTATCAATGACTGACTACATAGGATTGTTTTTCTCAGGCATTGTAGAAGCAAAGTAACTAAGCCCTTTCTAACCAGATTCTGTATTATCTATATGTTTACCAACAGAGAAGTAATTTCTGTAAATGATCTCTCACGATATATTATCCAAGAAGAAGTGTATTGCACAGACACAAAAAACAAAGGAAGTTACTCTGGTTTATGCAACCGGGATACAAAATGACGCTATTTACCTTCAGAATCCGAATCAGGTTTACTATCAATAGCAGCAGTAGATTGCAATATATATAATAATAAACTACAAATTACAACAAAGCAACAAAATATGAATTTTAATTAAATAAGTGGTGCAAAAAGAGAGAAAAAATAATGAGGTAGTATACCTCATAATAATGAGCTCATTGTTCATTCAGAAATCTGATGGCCGAGGGAAAAATCTGTTCCTAAAATGCTGAGTATGTGTCTTTAGGCTTCTGTACCTCCTCCTTGATAGTAGCAATGAGAGGAGGTGATGTTCTAGGTGATAGGAGTCCTTTTGAAGATGTTTTTGATGCTGGGGAGGCTAGTACCCATGATACCCGTGATTACTGATGTTTTATTTCTGACTGGCCCATGAGTTATTGACCCCTTTAAAGAATTCTGGTTTATTTTTTCCACTGAATTCATGTAATATGTGTAATGAAGCATGATGCTTTGGTCTGAACCTGCAGACCAATTGTGTTATTGATTGATTGGTTGTCTATCATGTTCGAAGACGACAGAGGAACCTATCTGGGAGAGTTTTTAAAGTGAAAAAGCCGTTGCACTGGGAAGTGTAATTCCCTCTACCTCGGAAATCCAGGTCTAGTAGTATGAGTAGTTGTCACAACTGGAGTCTTCCTTGGTTGCAATGGATGACCATGTCTTCTTCTGTGCCTTGGCATGCCCTTCACGAAGCATTGTAGAGCCACCTTCTTGCCTGTTGGATCTCACTGTTGATCTCATCTGCCTGGTTCGCCAGAGCTGACTTTGCGTGCTAGAACATTAATGTTCCTATCTCACTAGAGTATGATGCTTGCCAGCTTCACTCACTTGGTTTCGCCCACCTATTGAAGCAGTGTACGGGGACGTGTTTGCAGTTATATGCAAACAGCTACTTAAATGCATCATGGTTTTTAGCATGAACTTCCCCTCATCCACTCCCCACTTCTATAAATCCCGTATACCTTCCCCACCCAAAACCACTGTCCATATGACCGTTGGAACATAGGATCAGAATTAGGCGATTTGGCCCATCAAATCTGCTTTGCCTTTCCATCACGGCTGATTTATTATTCCTCTCAACTCTGTTCTCCTGCCTTTTCCCTGTAATCTTTGACACCCTGATTAATCAAGAACCTATCAACCTTTGCCTTAAATGTACTCAATGACTTGGCCTGCACAGCTGTCCGTGGCAAAGAATTCCACAGATTCACCAACCTCTGGCGAAAGAAATTTTTCCTCTTTTATGTTCTAAGTTGATATTCCTAAATTCTGAGGCTGTGCCCTCTGGTCCTAGACTTCCCCATCATAGGAAACATCTATTCCACATCCACTTTATTCAGATGTTTCAATATTTGATAGATTGCAATGAGATCTTCCCTCATTCTTCTAAACTCCAGTGAGCAGAGGCTCAGAGCTATCAAATACTCTTCATGTATTAATCCTTTCATTTCTGGGATCATTCTCTGAACCTTCTCCAGACCCTCTTCAATGCCAGCACATCTGTTATTAGATAAAGAGACCAAAGCTGCTCACAATACCCTAGGTGCGGCCTGACTAATGCCTTATAAAGCCTCAACATTTCACCCTTGACTTTTGTATTCTAGTACTCTCAAAATGACAACTAACATTTCACTTTCCCTCCCTACTACCTGCACATCTGCAAGTTATCCTTTAGGAATCCTGCACGAGGACTACCAAGTCCCTTTGCACATCTGATTTTTGAATTTTCTCCTCATTTACAAAATAGTCCACATCTTTATTCCTTCTGCCAACGTGCGTGACCATGCACTTCCCTGCATTATATTCCATCTGTCACTTCTTTGCTCATTCTCCAAATCTGTCTAAGTTCTTCTGCAGACACCCTGCTTCCTCAACACTACCCGCCCTTTCACCAGTCTTTGTATTGTCCGCAAACTTGGCCACAAAGCCATCAATTCCTTTATCCTAATCATTGATATACAACATGAAAATAAGCAGTCCCAACACCGACCCCTGTGGAACACCACTAATCAGTGGCAGCCAACCAGAAAAGCTCCTTTTATTCCCACTCTTTGCCTCCTGCCTGTCAGCCAATCTTCTATTCACAATTAAGAACTTAGCAGGCCAGGCAGCATCTATAGAAAAGAGTACAGTAGACGTTTTGGGCTGAGGCCTTTCATTAGATCTGGAAAACAAGATGAGGAGTCACAGTAAGAAAGTGGGGGGAGGGGAGGGAAAACCACAAGGTGATAGGTGAAACCAGGAGTGAGGGTGGAAGGGTGAGGTAAAGAGCTGGGAAGTTGATAGGTGTAAGAGATACAGGGCTGGAAAGGGGGGAATCTGATAGGAGAGGACAGAAGGCATGAAAGAAAGAAAAGGGGAGGAGAACCAGAGGGAGGTGATAGGCAGATAAGGAGATAAGATGAGAGGGAAATGGTGAAGGAGAGGAGAAGGGCATTACCAGAAGTTTGAGAAGTCTGTGTTCGTGCCACCAGGTTGGAGCCTGCCCTAATGGAATATAAGGTGTTGCTCCACCAACCTGAGTGTGGCCTCATTGCACCACTAGAAGAGGCCATGGACTGACATTTCAGAATGGGAATGGGAGCATCTGGTGCAGCCTCTTGTATATCAGTGAGATTAGATACAGATTGGGAGACTGCTTTGCCTAGCACCTACGCTCCATCCGCAAGTAGAAGTGGGATCTCCTGGTGGTCACCCATTTTAATTCCACTTCCAGTTCCCATTCTGACATGTCAGTCCATGGCCTCCTCTACTGTCACAATGAAGCCACACTCAGGTTGGAGGAGCAACACTTTATTTTTTTCTGGGTAGCCTCCAAACTGATGGCATAAACATCAGTTTATGGAACTTATGGTTTTAATGCCCCTCATTATCATTCCCCATTCTCATTTCCCCCTCTCACCTTATCTCCTTATCTGCCTATCACCTTCCTCTGGTCATTCTCCCTCTTCTCTTTCTTCTGTGGCCTTCTGTCCTCCCCTATCAGATTCCCGCTTCTCCAGCCCTGCATCTCTTTCACCAATCAACTTCCCAGTTCTTTACTTCAGGGGTTTCCAACCTTTTTTACACTGCGGACCAGTTTATTATTGACAATATTCTTGTGGACTGGCCGACCCGGGGGGGGGGGGCGTGGGGGGGGGGTGGCGGCCAAGACTAGCAGTCAAATACGTTGTGTTTACTCCGAGAAAGACTACAATGACCATGAAGCCTTGCACGGGCACCAGTGCGCATGCGTGTACGTGCCGATTTTTTTTTCTACAAATCGTTTTTGCTGATTCTGTTCGGGGGGCGGGGTGTTAATCATGACCGGAATATAGGTGATACACTCAATTTCGTTTCTAAAAGGGTTAATCTAATGAATTTAATATTAAACACACAGCGCACATTTACCTCGCATGAAGATAGTGATAAGTCAATTATCAGGGGAGGACAGGGGAGCTTGAAGTAAGTGTTGAACATACTTTCAGTAGAAGTGGTAGAGGCAGGTTCAATATTATCACTTAAAGAAAAACTTGATAGCTGTATGGACAGGAAAGGAATGGAGGGTTACGGGCTGAGTGCAGGTCGGTGGAACTAGCTGAGAGTAAGCATTCGGCATGGACGAAAGGGCCAAGATCACCTGTTTCTGTGCTGTAATTGTTATATGGTTATACAAGTCACTTATAAGTCAATAACATCATAACATTTTAAGTAACATTTGGATATTAAACACACAGAACATACTCTCCCCGTATGAACCTATAAAATCATTGCAACACACAAATATCGCTGAATCAGTGGGAGCCGTGGGCTGAATACTTGTTCCCTGCAACAAGATGGTGCTGTCGAGGGGTGATGGGAGACAGTGATTCTCGAAGGGGGTTCCTTATGTCCAGTCTATTCCGCAGTTTAGTTTTCATTGCATTCCTTGCAGAGATATGTTGGAAATGGAAGTAACGTTTTCAGTGATTTCGTGGCTACCTCAGGATATTTAGCCTTGACTTTGATCCGGAATGCCAGCAGAGATGTTATGTCAAACATACTTTTCAGCCCATCGTCATTTGCAAGCTCGAGGAGTTGATCTTCTTCCCGCTCTGACATGGATGATGTGCGGATAATGACCTTGCGTGCATTCAAGCTCAACAGTGGGCGTGACAGGAAATGAGGAAAGGTGCAGCTGACTCATATCGCCAAATCATATCATTTCCTCGCGGCCTGGTAGCACATGCTTTGCTACCAGGTTGGGGACCGCTGCTTTACTTCACCCCCCCCCACCACGGTTTCACCTATCTCCTTTGGTTATTCCTCGTCTCCTCCCACTTTCTTACTCTGACTCTTCATCGTCTTCTCCAGTCCTGATAAAGGATCTCAGCCCGAAATGTTGACTGTACTCTTTCCCATAGATGTTGTCTGGCCTGCTGAGTTCCTCCAGCATTGTGTGCGTGTTGCTTGGATTTCAAGCATCTGAAGATTTTCTCTTGTTTCTATTCATGCTTATACCTTTCCTGTAATACCATATGCTATTATCTTGTTAAGCGATCTCATGTACAGCACCTTGACAAAGGCCTTCTGAAATCCACATTAACAACGTCTACCGACTCTTTGTCTATCCTGCCTGTTAATTCCTCAAAGAATTTTAACAGATTTGTCAGGCAAGATTTCCCCTTTAGGAAACCATGATGACTTAGGTCTCTTTTATCATATGCCTCCAAGTACCCTGAAACCTCATCCTTAGTAATAGACTCTAACATCTTTCCAACCACTGAAGGCAGGCTAACTGGCCTTTAATTTTCTTTCTTCTGCCTCACTCCCTTCTTAAAGAGCGAAATGACATTTGCAATTTTCCAGTCCTCTGGAACCATTCCAGAATCTAGTGATTCTTGAAAGATTACTCTTGTGATGATTCTTGTTATTGGAAACTGCAATATTCAGAGATCTGTAAGCCTGGTATTGACTCCAGATGTGAATAACTCTAAACGGAAGGCTGAAAGACATAACTCGAAGCTGAGAATGGTTTCGGCAGCTAATCTGAACAATCAGGTGGAAGGTTTTAAAATAGTGAAAGCTCTTATAGGGTGGGTGTAGAAGTGCTTCCATTTGCGAAGAAGGACAAAAACATGGCTGATAATGGTTACTAATAAAATCCAATTGGGAATTCAGTAAAAGCAGCCCAAGGATGATTAAAAGTTGGACTTTCTACCTCAAGTTGATGTTGAGGTGACTACTACAGTAAACATATGAGGGCTAAAAAGAAAGTTAGATATGCTGCAACATACATCAAAGTTGCTGGTGAACGCAGCAGGCCAAGCAGCATGTATAGGAAGAGGCGCAGTCGACGTTTCAGGCCGAGACCCTTCGTCAGGACTAACTGAAGGAAGAGTGAGTAAGGGATTTGAAAGCTGGAGGGGGAGGGGGAGATGCAAAATGATAGGAGAAGACAGGAGGGGGAGGGATAGAGCCGAGATCTGGACAGGTGATAGGCAAAAGGGGATACGAGAGGATCATGGGACAGGAGGCCTAGGGAGAAAGACGGGGGGGGGGTGACCCAGAGGATGGGCAAGAGGTATATTCAGAGGGACAGAGGGAGAAAAAGGAGAGTCAGAGAAAGAATGTGTGCATTAAAAAGAGTAACAGGTGGGGTACGAGGGGGAGGTGGGGCCTAGCGGAAGTTAGAGAAGTCAATGTTCATGCCATCAGGTTGGAGGCTACCCAGACGGAATATAAGGTGTTTCTCCTCAGATTCCTTTTAAAACTCTCCCCTCTCACCTTAGACCTTTAACTTATATATCCCTTTTGTATGTGATGTGTGTGTGTTTGCATGAGGGTGTTGGTATATGCATATCGCATTTATGTATGTGGTACTTGTGTGTGTGTTTGCACCGTGTGTGTGTATAACCCAATGTTTGGACAGTGATTTAGGTGCCAGACCAGATTGAAAAGGTCAGGGTATCAGTGCTTGAGGTGAAGGATGGGCTGGTTTGGCTTTCTCCAATGAAGCAATGAGTGAGCGGTCTGGAGACAGGCTCTTTGTGGACCAGCTGAGAATGCTTTCTGATTATGTTTCTTATTTGCATGATTTGATTTTTTCTCTCTGCATGTTCTCATCTCCTTCTACCTTAAGCCACGAACTTATCAATCACCCCTGATGCGTTATTAACTGATAAGTTATTAACTTCAAACTTTCTTCATAATCACTCAAAGAGTTGACCTGCATGTGCATGTAACCGGACGCAGTATATCACCCCAGTCGACTCACAGGTGAAGTGATGCCTCACCTGGAAGGACTGTTTGGGGCCCTGAATGGTGGTAAGGGAGGAAGTGTAAGGGCATGTGTAGCACTTGTTCCGCTTACACGGATAAGTGCCAGGAGGGAGATCAGTGGGGAGGGATGGGGGGGACGAATGGACAAGGGAGTTGTGTAGGGAGCGATCCCTGCGGAATGCAGAGAGAGGGGGGGAGGGAAAGATGTACGTGAAATGGAGGAGATGCGTTTAAGAGCAGAGTTGATAGTGGAGGAAGGGAAGATTCCCATTCTGACATGTCTATCCACGGCCTCCTCTACTGTAAAGATGAAGCCACACTCAGGTTGGAGGAACAACACCTTATATTCCGTCTGGGTAGCCTCCAACCTGATGGCATGAACATTGACTTCTCTAACTTCCGCTAGGCCCCACCTCCCCCTCGTACCCCAGCTGTTACTCCTTTTTATGCACACATTCTTTCTCTCACTCTCCTTTTTCTCCCTCTGTCCCTCTGAATATACCTCTTGCCCATCCTCTGGGTCACCCCCCCCCCCGTCTTTCTCCCTAGGCCTCCTGTTCCATGATCCTCTCGTATCCCCTTTTGCCTATCACCTGTCCAGCTCTCGGCTCTATCCCTCCCCCTCCTGTCATCTCCTATCATTTTGCATCTCCCCCTCCCCCTCCAGCTTTCAAATCCCTTACTCACTCTTCCTTCAGTTAGTCCTGACGAAGGGTCTCGGCCTGAAACGTCGACTGCGCCTCTTCCTATAGATGCTGCTTGGCCTGCTGCGTTCACCAGCAACTTTGATGTATGTTGCTTGAATTTCCAGCATCTGCAGAATTCCTGTTGTTTACAGTTAGATATGCTGATTTGAATTGATGAATAAGGATGAAGGTAGGTTTGTGTGGAGAATAAATGTCAACATGAATCAGAGGGAAACATGAACCCCTGAAAACAACCCTACCAGTCCTCTTTTACACTTTTTATTTATTTTTTGTAATATATCATCACTTTTATGTATTGCTGCCACTGAACAGATTTCATGACATATAACAGTGATAATAAACCCGATTCTGATTCTGATTCAATAGTCATTTCTCTCTAATACTCTATGGTACAGCTAATCAACAACTAAATATTAGTTGTGCAGTATTGCGTGAAGAATTTATGAGGAATAATGCAGACAAAATGCGGGAGGAACTCAGTAGGTCAGGCAGCATCCATGGAAATGAATAAACAGTCAACATTTCAGGCTGAGTCCCTTCATCAGGACTGGAAAGGAAGGGGGAAGATGCCAGGATAAGGAGGTGGGAGGAGGGAAGGAGCAACAGGGTGATAAGTGAAGCTAGGTAAATGGGGGAGGGGGGATGAAGTGAGAAGCTGGGAGGTGATCGGTGGAAAATGTAAAGGGCTGGAGAAGAAGGAAACTGATAGGAGAGGAGAATAGACATGGGAGACACAGAAGGAGAAAGGGCACCAGCAGAAGGATAAGCAGGTGAGGAGAAGAGATAAGAGGCAAAAGTGGGGAATTGAAGAAGAGGGAAGGTGGAAGGGGGGGAACAAATTACCAGAAGTGTGAGAAACTAATGTTAATGCCATCAGGTTGGATCCTACCTAGACAGAATTCAGACATCCCACCTCTCCTGGAACTTCCGGGAGTCTCCCACATATTAATAGTGGCTCCCTGATGCCTACAAATTATATACAATGTCCTGGAAATTGATCTTTTTTGAGAGCGAGCGTGAGAGAACGCGCAAGAAACAGCGAGAGAGCGAGTGCAAGAACAAGAAAGCAAGCGCGAGTGAGAGTGACCGCGAGAGAGAGAGCGAGAGCAAGAGCGAAAGAGCGAGTGCGAGTGAGAGCGACCGCGAGAGAGCAAGAACAAGAGCAAGAGTGATAGAGCGAGGGCGAGTGAGAGTGATCACGAACGAGAGAGAGAGCGAGAGACTTCCAAAAAAAGAAAATATAAAACGTACGTCACCCCAGACTACCCTAAAGTGTACCCCTGCCTAATAGGGCTCAAAATAATGACAGTGTTGCTCGCTGCACTGTTTGCAACAGTGACTTTTCTATTGCTCATGGTGGGTTAAGACTGTAAAAGACATGTTGAGGTGAGTTTAACAGGTGTTATTCGTTCATTAGCATAGCAAACGTTATTTAAACTAGCTGGCTGGCTGCTAAGGAACTACTCTGTTGCAGACATCCCACCTCTCCCAGAAGTCTCCTGCAAATTGATGGTGCTACCTCTCTGAAATGAGTTTTTGCAGGGTGGGATGTCTGAGAATATGAAGTATTGCTCCTCCAACCTGAGAGTTCCCTCATTACGGCAGAAAAGGACACCATGGACCTATCATGTCAGATTGGGAATGGGGATAGGAATTGAAATGGTTGGCCACTGTGAATCCCACTTTGCGGATGGAGTGGAGGTGCTTGACAAAGCAGTTCCTAATCAATGTCGCTGCATCGGGAGTGCCAGATACAGCAGACGACCCCAACAGGTTCACAGGTGTAGTGTTCACTCACCTGGAAGGATCGCTTGGGGCTCTGAACTGAGGTGAAGGAGGAGGTGAATGGGTAGGTTTAGCACTTCTGCCTCTTTCAGGGATATATGCCAGGAGAGAGATTAGTGGGGAGGGATGAAGAGACAAAGAAACCACAGGCGGAGAAATCCCAGTGGAAAGTGGAGAGTGGGGAGGGATGGAGGTAAAGATATGTTTGGTGGTTGGGTTCCATTGAAGATGGCTGAAGAGAATGATGTGTTGGATGTGGAGGTTCATGGGGTCGTGGTCAGTGAGGACAACTGGAACTCCATCCTGATTAAGAGGTATAGAAGGTGAGTAACATTAAATTCCTGGGTGGCACTATCTCAGATGAACTGTCCTGGACCCATATAAATACAATTGTGAATGAAGTATGATAGTGCCCATACTTTCTCAGGAGTCTGCAGAGATTTGGTATGTCATCAAAAACCTTGGGAAACTTCTGTAGATGTGTGGTGGAAAGTGTGCTGACTGGCTGCATCATGGCCTGGTATGCCTTTGAGCGAAAACCCTACAAAAGATAGTGGATTCAGCCCAGTACATCATGGGTAAAACCCTCTCAACCATTGAGCACATCTACATGAAATGTTGCTGTGGAAAAGCAGCATCCTTCATCAAAGATCCTCACTACCCATCCATGCTCTTTTCTTGCTGTTGCCAAAAGGTAGAAGGTGCCTCAGGACTTGTACCACCAGGTTCAAGAACAGTTACTATCCCTCAACCATCAGGTTCTTGAACAAAAGGGAATAACTACACTCATTTAAGGACACTTTTATCTTGTTATTTCATGCTCATTATTTATTGCTGGTATTTATTATTTGCACAGTTTGTTTACATTCTACAGTTCCTGTTACAGTCTATAGATTTGCAAAGTATGCTTGCGGAAGAAGAAACAGTGTTGTATGTGGTGACATGCACGTACTCTGATAATAAGTTTTACTTTGAACTTTGAAGTTTGTATATTGAAGGCAGCGGGAGATGGGATGTGCATAGTTGTCCAGGGAATGGATGAAATGCCAGTGATAGAGGATAAGAGACTCTGTTCTTCGAAGAAGGAGGACATCTCTGATTGGACCTCTCTGATATTCTGGAAAGGACCTCATCCTGGGAACAAATGTGACAGAGGTGAAGGAACTGAGAAAAGGGAATGACATTTTTACAGGAGACAGCGAGAAGAGGTATAGTCAAGATAGCTGTGGCAGTCGGTAGGTTTATAAATGATATCAGTAGACAGATTGTCTCCAGAGATGGACACAGATAGATTGTGAAAGAGGAGAGACGTGTCTGAAAAATTGACAGACTCAGCATGAGTAAATGAAGCTGTCGTAGTGCAGAAAATTTGGGGAGCATTATCAGGGATGGCTTGGAACATAAACTCCCGATGGGGCCTCATCTACATTGTTGAGACATGACATACGTTGGGGGAGTGCTTTGTCATTCACCTCCAGACCATCCACAAAGAGTAGGATATCCCAGTGGCCAACCATTTACAAATGTAAATTCCTATCCTCATTCTTACCATATGCTAATACGAGGGGGCATAATTTGAAGGTGATTGGAGGAATACTGGGGGAATGTCAGAGGTATTTTTTTCACAGAGAATGGTGAGTGCATGAGATACCCTCCCAGAAGTGGAGGTAGAGGCCGGTACATTAGGGGCATCTTAGATAGGCATATGGGAAATAGTAAAATGGAAGGCTATGTAGGAGGAAAGGGTTAGATTGATCTGAGAGTAGGTTAAAATGTTGGCACAACATGATGAACTGAAGAACATTTACTGTGCTGTAATGTTCTATGTTCTATATAATTCTAATTCTGCCATTCCTTTGGTAAAGTTGTTTGTTTGACAAGAGCAGAGAGAAAACATAGAGTGGTTGTAGATATGTATTAATCCCCTGGACTAATGCTTTTGGGGATTGGAGGATGGTGTGTGGAATGGTTGATTAACCTGTTAGAAAATATGATATTTATGATACTGAAAGCACTATACGGCTGTTTGATCAATATTCTCTTTGCATAGATCATTAGTGGTCACCTCCCACCAGCCTAAAGAGCACAGAGTAAAATATCAATTGATCCCTGTGCGGGGTGGAAATTGATGGTATACTTACACTGTGCAATGCAGCAAACCAAGGTCATAATCTAAGCAGGTGAGGGAGTTAAAATGTGTGCATGTGGTGTAAGCAACATTGCCATGTTACTGCATAAATCATTAGGGTAATTATTTCCAAAAACAGCAAAGATGCAAATTAACCCTTCACAATAAAAACATATGGATTCAGAGCACGAAGGCTGCGAGTGAATGGCTGATTTTTCGGAGCGAAGGGAGTTTTTTTACTACTCGGGTAAAAGAGAGGTGAGACTGCACAGGTGTGTGACGTCAGCCAGTAGAGCAAGAAAGGTTTAAAAAGAAGACCGCCATATCCAGTGGGCAGCATTTGGAGCGGGCAGCGGAGTGAGAGGCAGCAGAGTGATAGGGCTGTGACTCAACGGGCTTAGGTGGTAACGGGAGGAGGCGAGGTAGGTTTACCTGTGTTAATTGCGGAAAGGAAGTAGTATGAGAGTGAGGCCAGTTTTCTGTACTCAGTGCCCGATGTGGGAGGTCCTGGAGTCTCCCAGCCTCCCGGACAGTCATATCTGCACCAGGTGTGTCGAGCTGCAGTTCCTAAGGGACTGAGTTAGGGAACTGAAGATGCAGCTTGATGACCTTCGCTTGGTCAGGGAGAGTGAGGTGTTGATAGAAAGGAGTTATATGCAGGTGGTCACACTGGGGCCATGGGAGACAGACAAGTGGGTCACAGTCAGGAGGGGGATGGGGAAGAGTCAGGTATTAGAGAGTACCCCTGTGGCTGTACCCCTTGACAATAAGTACTCCTGTTTGAGCACTGTTGGGGGGGTGGGAGACAGTGGCCGTGCCTCTGGCACAGAGTTTGGCCCTGTGGCTCAGAAGGGTAGGGAAGGGAAGAGGATGGCAGCTGTGATAGGGGACTCTATGGTTAGGAGGTCAAACAGGTGATTGTGTGGATGCAGGAAAGAAACTCGGATGGAAATTTGCCTCCCAGGTTCCAGGGTCTGGGATGTTTCAGATCGTGTCCAAGATATCCTGCAGTGAGAGGGAGAACAGCCAGAGGTCGTGGTACATATTGGTACCAATGACATAGGTAGGAAAAGGGAAGAGGTCCTGAAAAAAGACTCCAGGCAGTTAGGAAGGAAGTTGAGAAACAGGACCGCAAAGGTAGTAATCTCGGAATTACTGCCTGTGCCACGCGACAGTGAGAATAGGAATGGAATGAGGTGGAGGATAAATGCGTGGCTGAGGGATTGGAGCAGGGGGCAGGGATTCAGATTTCTGGATCATTGGGACCTCTTTTGGGGCAGGTGTGACCTGTACAAAAAGGATGGATTGCACTTGAATCCAAGGGGGACCAATATCCTGGCGGGGAGGTTTGCTAAGGCTACTGGGGAGAATTTAAACTAGAATTGTTGGGAGGTGGGAACTGAACTGAAGAGACTGGGGAAGATGAGGTTGGCTCACAAACAGAGAAAGCTTGTAGGCAGTGCGAGAGGGAGGATAGGCAGGTGACAGGGAAGGGTCGTGCTCAGACCGAAGGTTTGAGATGTGTCTATTTTAACGCAAGGTGTGTTGTGAACAAAGCTGTTGAGCTTAGAGCATGGATCAGTACTTGGAGCTATGTTGTGGTGGCCATCACAGAGACTTGGATGGCTCAGGGACAGGAATGGTTACTTCAAGTGCGAGGTTTTAGATGTTTCAGAAAGGACAGGGAGGGAGGCAAAGGAAGTGGGGGCGTGGCACTGTTGATCAGAGATAGTGCTACAGCTGCAGAAAAGATGGACGCCATGGTGGGATTGTCTATGGAGTCTCTGTGGGTGGAGGTTAGGAACAAGAAGTAGTCAATAACTTTACTGGGTTCTTTTTATAGGCCACCCAATAGTAACAGGGATATTGAGGAGCAGATAGGGAAACAGATCCTGGAAAGGTGTAATAATAACAGAGTTGTTGTGATGGGAGATTATAATTTGTCAAATATCGATTGGAATCTCCCTAGAGCAAGGGGTTTAGATGGGGTGGAGTTTGTTAGGTGTGTTCAGGAAGGTTTCTTGACACAATATGTAGATAAGCCTACAAGAGGAGAGGCTGTATTTGATTTGGTATTGGGAAATGAACCTGGTCAGGTGTCAGATTTCCCAGTGGGAGAGCATTTTGGAGATAGTGATCATAATTCTATCTCCTTTAGCAATAGCATTGGAGAGAGATAGGAACAGACAAGTGTTTAATTGGAGTAAAGGGAATTATGAGGCTATCAGGCAGGACATTGGAGGCTTAATTTGGAAACAGACGTTCTCAGGGAAAAGTACGGAAGAAATTTGGCAAATATTCAGGGGATATTTCTGTGGAGTTCTGCATAGGTACGTTCCAATGAGACAGGGAAGTTATGGTAGGGTACAGGAACCGTGGTGTACAAAGGCTGTAATAAATCTAGTTAAGAAGAAAAGAAAAGCTTACAAAAGGTTCAGAGAGCTAGGTAATGTTAGAGTTCTAGAAGATTATAAGGTTAATAGGAAGGAGCTTAAGAAGGAAATTAGGAAAGCTAGAAGGGGCCATGAGAAGGCCTTGGGGGGCAGGATTAAGGGAAACCCCAAGGCATTCTACAAGTATGTGAAGAGAAATAGGATAAGACATGAAAGAATAGGACGTATCAAGTGTGACTGTGGGAAAGTATGTATGGAACCGGAGGAAATAGCAGAGGTACTTAGTGAATACTTTACTTCAGCATTCACTATGGAGAAGGATCTTGGTGATTGTAATGATGACTTGCAGCAGACTGAAAAGCCTGAGCATGTAGATATTAAGAAGGAGGATGTGCTGGAGCTTTTGGAAAACATCAAGTTGGATAAGTCGCCAGGACCGGATGAGATGTACCCCAGGCTACTGTGGGAGGCGAGGGAGGAGATTGCTGAGCCTCTGGTGATGATCTTTGTATCATCAATGGGGACGGGAGAGGTTCTGGAAGATTGGAGGGTTGTGGATATTGTTCCTTTATTCAAGAAATAGAGTAGAGATAGCCCAGGAAATTATAGACCAGTGAGTCTTACCTCAGTGGTTGGTAAGTTGTTGGAGTAGATCCTGAGAGGCAGGATTTATGAACATTCGGAGAGGTATAATATGATTAGGAATAGTCAGCATGGCTTTGTCCAGGGCAGGTCATGCCTTGCGAGCCTGATTGAATTTTTTGAGGATGTGACTAAACACATTGATGAAGGTAGAGCAGTAGATGTAGTCTATATGGATTTCAGCAAGGTATTTGATAAGGTACCCCATGCAAGGCTTATTGAGAAAGTAAGGAGGCATGGGATCCAACAGGACATTGTTTTGTGGATCCAGAACTGGCTTGCCCACAGAAGGCAAAGAATGGTTGTAGATGGGTCATATTCTGCATGGAGGTCAGTCACCGGTGGAGTGACTCAGGGATCTGTCCTGGGACCTTTACTCTGTGATTTTTATAAATGACCTGGATGAGGAAGTGGAGGGATGGGTTAGTAAGTTTGCTGATGATACAAAGGTTGTGGATAGTGTGGAGGGCCATCAGAAGTTACAGCGGGACATTGATAGGATGCAAAACTAGGCTGAGAAGTGGCAGATGGAGTTCAACCCAGATAAGTGTGAAGTGATTCATCTTTGTAGGTCAAATATGATGGCAGAACATAGTATTAATGGTAAGACTCTTGGCAGTGTGGAGGATCAGAGGGATCTTGGGGTCTGAGTCCACAGGACACTCAAAGCAGCTGCGCAGGTTGACTCTGTGGTTAAGAAGGCATACGGTGGACTGGATTTCATCAATCGTGGAATTGAATTTAGGAGCCAAGAGGTAATGTTGCAGCTATATAGGACCCTGGTCAGACACCACTTGGACGACTGTGCTCATTTCTGGTCGCCTCACTACAGGAAGGATGTGGAAGCCATAGAAAGGTTGCAGAGGAGATTTACAAGGATGTTGTCTAGATTGGGGAACATGCCTTATGAGAATAGGTTGAGTGAACTCAGCCTTTTCTCCTTGGAGTGACGGAGGATGAGAGGTGAGCTGATAGAGGTGTATAAGATGATGAGAGGCATTGATCGTGTGGATAGTTGGAGGCTTTTTCCCAGGGCTGAAATAGTTGCCACAAGAGAACACAGGTTTAAGGTGCTCAGGAGTAGGTACAGAGGAGATGTCAGGGGTAAGCTTTTTACTAGAGAGCGGTGAGTGCGTGGAATGGGCTGCCGGCAACGGTGGTGGAGGCCGATACGATAGGGTCTTTTAAGAGACTTTTAGATAGGTACATGGAGCTTAGTAAAATAGAGGGCCATAGGTAAGCCTAGTAATTTCTAAGGTAGGGACATGTTCGGCACAATTCTGTGGGCCGAAGGGCCTGTATTGTTTTGTAGGTTTTCTATGTTTCTAAGTTTCTATGTTAAAAATATAAAATCTCTCATTTTATCATTTTATCAAAGTGCATCATTTTCATCACTTCCTTTATGCTCTTATTCCAAGTTACTCATTATGACCTATATGAAGTAGGCTTGGATGCGTTACAGCTCCCATTTTTAAATCAAAGGCGTTAAACCTACAGACTGAGGTCCTTTGCTCTGACGTGTTGCACTGTTGTGTTTTGCTGGAGCAAGGCAGAATTAATCTCCTTGCCCCCCTCTTTCCAAAGATCTGTGTCTTCATATTAAAAGGGTGAAATAGATTCTGTCTCAGATCTCTCTGTTGTAAAACACATTATATGATGCACAATTCTATGAGAATTCATATTCCAACACATAGTACATGCTTATTTGAATAATAGTTTAAACTAATGATTAATTTTCCATGGTGTCCTTAATCACTAAACCGCCTGATGTGTCTAAAACTTAAAACAAAATGCTGTCCTTTTTGATTTTCCATTCTGCTGTGAATATGTTACCAATACATATTGGAGCATGTACATATTTATGGTTGCGTCAAGCTCCATTAAATATCTTAAACTCTCGCTGGCTAAGCATTTGGGATTGTGGAGGACTTAATGATTAGTTCCTACAGATATCCGTATCAATCCTTTCTGAGAATGGAAATTGTTTACAAAACCTCTGGTGCCCAATACATAGTTCCATTATACAGATATCAATGCATTAATTGATATCACTGTAAGTCTTCTCAATGACAATGTCACAGTGACAGTAAGGAAATTAATGCTCTCTCATTAATGAACATATTTTTGAAGTAGTGATTCCCCTCTGAAAGTAGTAGTATGTAAAATGTGCTGAATTTAAGAAAAACAGCAGTGAAATTCAGGTAAATTTGCTCTAATCAAGATAATAGAACTGGAACCAGCAATTAGAAACCATTCTTGTTTGTCCCTGCAGCTTGGCAGTCAGACATGCTGATACACTTCATTGCTGGTGACACATGAAAGCAATTGCTTAGATAGAAAGACTCTAGAGGCATTAAACAGTCTTAATACAGGATTCATCACCATGGGTCAGACCTCGAAGTAAGCAATAGCTGTAGAAAGCTAAGTAGGTGTTATTTATAGCTCTCTTAAGTGGACCCTTTTGCTCTCATCACACAGACTCTGGTAGAATCAGACTGAACTGTTCCTTTTGTTTCTTTACGATGCTCCCTGGATGGAGTGATTGTTTGGTCCTTTATGCCCAAGTTCTAGAGCTTGCACTTGTACGAATTACAGTACAAGACATGAATCTGCTCAGTCAGAATGATTCCCTTGGTCAGTGCACATTGTTGTTTATTTATTTAGCAATACAGCCCTTCTGGCCCTCTGAGCCACACTGTCCCAGCGACCCCCGACAAACCCTAACCTAATCACAGCGCAGCTTACAATGACTAATTACCTATCCAGTACGTCTTTGGACTATGGGAGGAAACCAGAGGACCCAGACCCAAGGAAAACCCACACACTTCACAGGGGAAGACGTGCAGAGGCTCCTTACAGAACGGCATCGGAACTGAGCTCCGAACTGCGGAATAACATCCTGCTAACTGCTATGCTGCCGCGATGGGAAAGGTAAAGTTGTCATGTGGTTTCCTGGCAGTATTCTTGCTACAAAATCTGACAGCTCTTGAAAATTCATCAAGGATCAAGATGCAGACTTCTTCAAATATCTGCCAACGGCCTCCTCTTTCTCAACCACAAACTGTCCCTATCTTCCATAGAACACTGGCGATACTCAGTTCAATTTCTGTGATATTTTTCCTTCCCTTCTGTATCCAACTGCTTGTATTTGATCCTTCAGATCAAGGACCTGTTAGTGGAAAAATGAAACAAACTCCTCAACTTGAAAATCATTATTGCAGAATGTAATCACTGCCATAGAGTTCATGTATGGACAATTATGTCAGGTGTGCTCACCACAGGGTGCAATGGGATGAGCAGTATATAGGATCAAACAAAATTCAATATCAGCTTCCACTTAAGATTGAAAGCATCTTAAAGAGCTTGATGGAAGAAATGAAACATAGAAAGATCAAAGTCTTGGTCAGGGAGGCGAGATTTAAGGAAGAATCAGTGAGGGAGTTACTACTTATCTTTAGAGGAGGATTGCAAGCTGGAAGGCTACAGGGAAAATGAAAGGGAACCATCAGTTCCAGAAATGAAAGGATGAAGAGTTCAGGGTTGGTTTTCACTCAGGGGAGGTTATAGAAATGATGTGGGGGTGGTCATACATTGATACAAACCCAGCGCTGGATCTTTTCATCTCGAATTGCCGATAAGTCATAAACCGACTAGACTTCAGCACTCGTTTCTCCTCCTCAAACCTTACCCCTTCTGAACACATTTCCCTCCACTCTCTCTGAAGAAATTCAATTATTACTATCAAACCTGCAGGCAAAGGGGGTGCGGTCGTAGTGTGGCGGACTGACCTCTACCTTGATGAGGCCAGGTGACATCTCCTCTCACTTGTCCCCAGGCCCCACTCTGGACCATTAGGCTACTGTTTGCCAGAGCTGTTGGGAGTGGTTTAAACTAATATGTCAGGGGATGGGAACCAGTATGATAGAGCTGAGGATGGGCCAGCAGGTTTACAAGTAGATGGTGTAATATGTAATATGAATGTAAGGAAGGACAAGCCAATGATTGGGTACAACTGCAGGCTGAGCAAAGAGTTGAGTTGTACCACAGAGGCAAAATTCATAAGGATGAAGAATGCAGAACTGAAGGTGGTGTATTTAAATGCGCGTAGCATTCAAAATAAGGTGGCTGTACTCGTGGCACAATTAGAGATTGGTCGGTCTGATGTTGTGGGCATCACTGTGTCGTGGCTGAATGAAGGCTATAGTTGGGAGTTTAACATCAAATGATATACTTTGTATCAAAAAGGAGAGGCAGGAAGGCATAGACGGTGGTCTGGCTCTATCAGTAAGAGGTGGAATTACATCTTTAGAAAGAGGTGACAGAGGGTCAGAGAATGTTGAATCTTCGTGGGTGGAGTTAAAAAACTGCAGGGGTAAAACAAAATATTCTGGGAATTATATATGGGCCTCCAAATAGTAGCCAAGATGTGTGGTTGAGATTGCAAACTGAGCTGGAAAGAGCGTGTAATAAGGGTAATGTCACAATTGTAATGGGGGACTTTAAAATGCAAGGGGATGAGGAAAATCAGGTTGGTGTTGGATCGTAAGAAAAGGAATTTGAATGCCTATGAGATGGCTTTTTGGAGCAGCTTGATCTCAAACCTACAAGGAGAAAGGTTATCTTAGATTGGGTGTTGTGTAGTAACCCAGATTTTATTAGGGAGCTTAATGTAAAGAAACCCTCAGGAGACAGTGACCATAATATGATTGTATACATGCTGCAGTTTGAGAGGGACAAGCATAAGTATCATTAGTATCACGATGGAATAAAGGGAATTACAGAGGCATGAGAGAGGGGCTTGCCCAGGTGATTGGAAGAGGATACTGCAGAGGGATTATGGCAGAGCAGAGGTGGCTGAAGTTTCTGGGAATAGTTCACAAGGCGCAAGATAGATATGTCCCACAGAAGAAGTTCTCAGGCAACAGGGCTAGGCAATCATGGCTGACAAGCGAAGCTAAGGACTGTATAAAATCCAAGGAAAAGGCATGTAAGGACTAAGGGTCTCGGCCCGAAACATCGACTGTACCTCTTCCTAGAGATGCTCCCTGGCCTGCTGCGTCCACCAGCAACTTTGATGTGTGTTGCGTAGATTAATTTAATGGGTACTTTGCATCAGTCTTCACTGTGGAGACTGTGTGCCAGAGGTCTATGAGTATCAGGGAGCAAGAGTAAGTGCCATTACTATTACAGAGGAAATAGTGCCAGGCAAACTCAAAGTTCATAAGGTGGATGAGTAACCAGGTGGACTATATCCCACAGTACTGAAAGAGGTTGCTGAAGAGGTAATGGATGCATTGGTCATGATCTTTCAAGAATCCCTTGAAGCTGGCATGGTTGTGGAGGACTGGAAAACTGAAAATGTCACTCCACTCTTCAAGAAGGGAGGAAGTCAAAAGAGATGAAATTATAGGCCTGTTAGCCTAAATCTCAGTGATTTAGAAAGTGTTGGAGTCTATTATTAAGGATGAAGTTTCAAGGTACTTGGAGTCTAATGATAAAATAAGTCAAAGTCAGCATTGTGTAGGGCTCTCAGTAATATTAGACAGACTGTTAACTGTTAATCGCTTATTACCAAAATGGCTTCTCTGAAGTGTTATAATAAAATAGCTTCTCATACTGTTAACTGCTGAGCAAGGGGTTCTCTGTAACAGCAATGTCTGGATTATACAATGTGATAATGGAAACTGTATTCATTTGTTAGCCAATGGAAGTCATGTGTGCTGAGTTGAGGAGCACGGGCTTTTTCGGGAGGCAAGCAGAGAGGACGGACGTGTGAGGAATGGACAGTGGTTCCAGGGCGGCGGATAACAGACCTGGGGGGTCCAGGGGGTGGCCCGAGTCTCGGAAGGACGTTGTGGATGGAATTGGAGGCGTCAGCTCCAATGTATTTAAATATTATGCGCACAAGACTGAAAGTTACTTATGTGGCGCCTTTTCTTTTAGTTGTTGCTACTAACCCATCACCAAAATTTGCTATAAAGTATAATTTTTTACTCACACTTTGTATATTGTTTCATATTTGTGTCGTGGCTGATCATTGGGCAACTCACACCTTATCTGCACCAAAGCATTTGCACTGTTTGGTGGGGTCGACGGCTATTCACCCTAGGCAACGGGAGTCAGTGGGGGCTCGTCTCGCAGATTTGAATTCTGTCAGGATAAGGGGTAAGTCACCTGGGTTAAATTAGAAGGGATGGACATGGATAAGATTGAATTTTGGTGTGAGATCGAGGATGTCCTGGTTACTTGTGCCTGCGTGTTAAGTGGTTGGGTACATGTACCCCGGACGACGTGTTAATTCAATGTTTGAATACGGTCGGAGCTATCAGTAAGGTTGAGATTGTAAGCAGAAAGATTGGTAAATCGGGGGACTCGGCCTTTGTGCTGATACAGACGGGTGCTGACGTCAAGGAATTGGGACTGCCCCAGTCTATCGGTGACGTAGGTGAGGCGGGGCCATGGGGCGTGCACGCTGTCATGGAGGAAGGGTTTGAAGAGACACCAAAGGGGTTGCCCGAAGCTCGGGCGCAGATCTTAGAGAGCGGGTCCAATCGTTTTTGAGGGATGAAGGAAGAGAGTGGTCAGATTTGGAGAATGTAATTAGTTCTCATTCCCCACTGGAGAGGGAGGGCTCTGAGTTGGCCTCAGCCATTAACTCTTTGGTGAACTGGGCAGTGGGTCCGCGACAGAAGTTAAGAATTTTCTCAGGGAGGGTACCCATTCCCGATGGGGAGGATGATTATGAGTCCTGGGTAAAACATACCTCTCAGTTGCTGGGTGAGTGGCAGTGTTCTGAGGAGGAGAAGCGGCAAAGATTGGGGGACAGCTTGGGAGGGGCGGCAGCTGAGGTGGTAAAAGGGGTGAGAGTTAACCAGCCCCTGCCTTCTTGGAAGGAGGGTCTAGTCACCCTAGAGGAGGCGTTTCGGCTGACGGGAAGCCTGGTGGAGCTTTTAGGGGGGATTTAGAATCTGTGTCAGGAGCACTACTGCATGGGAGGTCACATTTAAGCGAGGAATGCCTCTGGCACATTTGTTCCTGGTGATGGTGATGCTTTGTGCCCCCGTGAGGCCAGTTGGGGGAGAGCAGTCGGGAAAAAGGCCTAAGTTGACCGCAGAAGCTTATAACTTTGGGACATCACCTGTACCGGAGGGTTGGAAGTGGAGGCTGGTGGAGAAGATGTTGATGATGACAGATGTTTTTTCCCTTCGAGTCTGATGTGGGTTGTTCTAGGAGCACGCGCCACACCATACGGGTGACTGAGGATACTCCGTTTAGAGAACGATCACGGCGACTGGCCCCTGCAGATGTGGAAGACGTGCGGCAGCATTTGGGCAAGTTCAAGGAGGCTGGGATCATCACGGAGTCCCGAAGCCCTTATGCGTCTGCTATCGGAGTGGCTCGGAAGAAGAATGGGAAGGTTCGTATGTGTGTGGACTATGAAACACTGAACAGGCGCACGGTCCCAGATCGGTACACAGTCCCCGGGGCGGAAGATGCGCTGGCCTGTCTGAGTGGGGTGAAGTGGTTTAGCGTGCTGGATTTGAGGAGTGGGTATTACCAGATCCCGATGAGTGAGGCCGATAGGAGAAGATGGCCTTCATTTGCCCTTTGGGCTCTTACCAGTTTGAACGGATGCCCCAGGGCATATTGGGGGCCCCTGCCACCTTCCAGAGGGTCATGGAGAAGACAGTGGGGGATATGAACCTGTTCGAAGTGCTGGTATATTTGGATGACCTCATAGTATTTGGATCCACCTTGGAAGAACATGAAGCGAGGCTAATGAAGGCGCTCAACTGACTGAAGCAGGAAGGGTTGAAACTTTCCCTGGACAAGTGCCAGTTTTTCCAGACGTCTGTTAGCTATGTTGGGCACATTGTCTCGGGGGGAGGGTTCGCCTCGTCGTTTCAAAGGGTCGCCTGCAGTGCCCGAGGCAGAAGGGGTAGACAAGGGGGTACATAGGCCTCAGAGGAGTTGGAAACCCCCAGTGGGGTTGGTCTATGTAGAACCTAGGGAACAAGGTGTGATCTCTACTGTTTTGGGGAGTCAGATCACTGCTTTCTGCACTTGGATTGGATTGTGTGTTCTGCAGGAAGGGGTGGCGAATTATCTGAACATCATGAGGGCATGACTTATTTCGGCGGGGGGAGAATGTAGGGCTGTCAGTAATACTAGATGGACTGTTAACTGTTAATCGTTTGTTATTAAAATGGCTTCTCTGAAGTGTTATATTAAAATGGCTTCTCGTACTGTTAATTGTTCATCGCTTATTATCAAAATGGCTTCTCTGAGGCGTTACATTAAAATGGCTACTCGTACTGTTAACTGCTGAGCAAGGGGTTCTCTGTAACTGCAATGTTTGGGTTATACAATGTGATAAGGGAAACTGTGTTCATTTGTTAGTCAATGGAAGTCATGTTCTGTTATCTTGTATATGTGTGCTGAGTTGAGGAGCGCGGGCTTTTTCGGGAGGCGAACAGAGAGGACGGACGTGTGATGAACGGACCACGGTACCCGGGTGGCAGACACCGGACCTCGGGGGTTCGGAGGGTGGCCGGAGTCTCGGAAGGACGTTGTGGATGGAATCGGAGGTGTGAGCTCCAACATATTAAAATATTATGTGCGCAAGAGTGATAAATTACTTATCAGGGCCTTTTCTTTTAGTTGTTGCTACTAACCCATCACCAAGATTTGCTGTAAAGTATAATTCTTTACTCGCACTTTGTATATTGTTTCATATTTGTGTCGTGGCTGATCACTGGGCGACTGACTCCTTATCTGCACCAAAGCGTTTGCACTGTTTGGTGGGGTTGACGACTATTCACCCTAGGCAACGGGAGTCAGTGGGGCAAAGGTCATTACATTGGTTTCTGTAAAGGGAAATCAGTGTGAACAAAGGAGAGACAGTGGATGTCTTTTATTTAGATTCTTAGAAGGCATTTGATGAGGCTGCTTAACAAGATAAAATCCTACTGCATTACAGGAAATATACGGGCATGAATAGCAGAATGGCTGACAGCCAGGAGACAGTGAGTGGGAATAAAGGGGGCCTTTTCTGGTTGGCTACCAGTGACTAGTGGTGTTCCTCAGGGCTCAATATTGGGACTGCTACTTTTCACATTGTTTGTCCATGATTTAGATAATGGAATTGATGGCTTTGTGGCAAAGCTTGCAGATGATGAAGATAGGTGGAGGGGTAGGTAGTGCTGAGGAAGCAGTGTGATTGCAGCAGGACTTACACTAATTGCAAGAATGGGCAAAAAGTGCAGATGGAATACAATGTTGGGAAATGCATGATAAAGCATTTTGGTTAAATGAACAATAGTATGGACTATTACCTAAATGTGGAGAAAACTCAAGCACCAGAGGTGCAGAGGGACTTTGGAGTCCTTATGCAAGACTCCCAGAAGGTTGATTTACAGGTTGAGTCTGTGGTAAAGAAGGCAAATGCAATGTTGGCATTCATTTCAAGATGAATAGAATATAAAAACAAGGAGATAATGCTGAAGCTTTATAAGATTTGAGTCAGGCCACGCTTGAAGTATTGTCAACAGTTTTGGGCTCCTTATCTCAGAAAGGATGTATTGTCCTTGGAGAGAATCCAGAAGTGTCATTTCGGGGGGACGCATTGGGGGCAGACCCAAATGCAAGACACAGACACTGAAGTACTAGGAACAGGAACGGACAAAACTAACTGATGAGACAGGAACACAGACTAGGCTAGGGAAGCAGGACCAGGATGAGGGACTGGGAACAAGGAGCCTGGGCATGGACTCCGAGTCAGAGACTGGAAAAGAACCCAGAAACTGGGTCTTGACTTGGGCTCGGACCCCAAAACCAGGTGAAGACATGGTGAGGCTTGGGTTCCTGGAGGCTGGGATCTCGTGGCTTAAAGCTGGAGGCTCAAGGCTGATAACTCAGAGGCTGGAGCTCAGAGACAGACTGGGAACTGTACATCAACATAGAGCTGGGACTCATCTTTAACACGTCACTAACATGAGACTGGACAGTACATAGACATAGAGCCAGGACTTATCCTTAGGCAAGCCGGGACTCAGGGACTCAATTTTATCTCCACATCAAGGTGGGACAGGTCCATCCGTTGGTTAACAGCAGAACGGCCTGACTTACCCCACACAGGTGAGAAGAGGGGACAGATCCAACACACAGGGTAACGGCAAACAGCCTGGCTTACCCGACGGAGGCAAGGGACAGGAAGGGGCCGAACCAACCGCAGGGTAACAGCAATCAGCCTGGCTTACCCGACGGAGGCAAGGGACAGGAAGGGAGCTAGGTCTGGGGTGGCTCCAAGACTCGAGACGGCCAGTAATCTCAGCGGGCTACAGAACAGCCAAATCCATATCCCAATGACTGCACTAGCTTTCCACCAGTGGGTTGCTCCAAGGGGAGACTGACAAGACAACCCAGCAACCACACTCAATCCCAGGGCCTCTTATATTCCCAGTCCCAAGATGAGCATCAGATGCTTATGGTTAAGTCCAACTGAAACCAGGGACAGCCGGAAGACCCGGAGTCTGGAGTCCGAGGACCGGACCATGAACCAGAATGCAGACTTCAGACCAGACCATGACAAAAAGAGGTTCATAAGGATGATTCCAGGAATGAAGGTGTTAACATATGAGGAGTGCTTGGCAGCTTTGGGCCTGCACTCACTGGAATTTAGAAGATCTCATTGAAACCTGTCTAATGTTGAAAGGACTAGTTAAGGTGGATATGGAGGATGGTTCCTTTGGTGGGGGCATCCAGAACTAGAGGGCACAGCCTCGAAATTGAGGGGCGACCTTTTGAAACAGAAGCAAGGTGGAATTGTTATTAGCCAAAGAGTGGTGAATCTGAGAAATGCTCTGCACAGACAACAGTGGAGGCCAAGACCATGGATATATTCAAAGCGGAAGTTGATAGATTCCTGATTGGTTGGGGCATCAAGGGATATGGTGAGAGGGCAGGTTTATGGGGTTAAATCGGATCCGGGATCAGACATGATGAAATAGCAGAGTGGACTCGATGGGCTGAATGGCCTACCTATGTCTTATAGTCTTATGGTCTACACCATCACTAATGCCATCATAACTGGAGATATCCCACCCACTGCTACCAAACTCATATTTCCCCATTAGTTTTAATTTCCAACCCAATATCCACATACCTGAGTGTCTGAGTATGCCCATTGTCTCTGCCTGCTCTGTTCCACTGAACCCATGTCCTCATACCTTAACTTCGGTCTATCCCCCTAGGTTCAGTCTCAACACACCTGCATCCATGACACTTCACATGTTCTCCATCTTCTCTGCAACTTTCAATTCCCTGGCTCTGAACACCTCGTTTTCAGCATTAATGTCCAGTTCTATCCCCCATCAAGAAGTCCTTAAAGAGCTCCACTTCTTTCTCAAGAAAAGACCCAACCAGTTCCCCTCCACCACCACCCTCCTCCATCTGGCAGAACTGGTCCTTACCTTTAACAATATCTCCTTCAGCTCCTCCCGCTTTCCCCAAAGTCAAGTGGTAGCCATGGGCACCTGCATGTGCCTCAGCTATGCCTGACTTTTCGTTGGCTATGTGGAAAAATCCAGGTTCCAATCCTTCCCTGGTAATGCTACCCAAATCTTTCTGTGCTTTGCTGAAGACTGCATTGCTACTGCTTCCTGCACCCATGCTAAGCTTGTCAATTTCTCCAACTTCCATCCTGTCCTTAAACTCAATTGGTCTATTTCTGACACTTCTCTCCCCTATCTTGATCTCTCTGTCTCCAACTCTGGAGACAAACTGTCAACTGCCATCTTTTATAAGCCTACTGATTCCTACTGCTATCTTGGCTAAACCCCATCACGCCCTGTCTCCCGTAAAAATGCTATTCCCTTTTCTCAGTTCCTTCATCTCTGCCACATCTCTTCCCAGGATGAGGCTTTCCTTAAAAGGATATTAGAAATATACACCTTCTTCGAAGTACGGTGTTTCCCTTCCTCCGCCATTGATGGTGCCCTTATCCACACCTCTTCCATTCCTGGACATCTGCACTCACCCCATCTTCCTGCCACCTTAACAGGGATAGAGTTTCTGTTGTCCTCATCTATCACTTGATGAGCCTTCATATCCAAGACATTATTCTCCACAACTTCTGCCATCTTCAATGGGATCCTACCACCAACCACATCTTTATCTTCTCCCAACACTATCTTTTCTGCAGGGATCACTCCCACTGTGATTCCCTTGTCCATTCATCCCTCCCCATCAATCTCCTTCCTGGCACATATTCATATAAGCGACAGAAATGCTACACCTGCATATTCAGGGCCCCAATTGACCCTTTCAGGCGTGGCAACATTTGTCCTATAAATTGGTTGGGGATTGCCTATTGTATCCAGTGCTCCCAATGGGACCTCCTCAACCTGAGTGAGACCCAACGTAAATTTGGAGGACTGCTTTGTTAAGCATCTCCCCTCCAACCATGAAAAGGGAAATTTCCCAGTGGTTGACCACTTTAATTCCCACCCCCATCCCCTTTCTGGCATGTTGAACCATGGCCTCCCCTTCTGCCACGATGAGGCCACCCTCCAGAGGAGCTGATGTCATGAACATCGAATTCTCCTTCCGGTAATTATTTTCTTTCTTTTTTTCTTTTCCCCTCCCCCTTCCCTCTTTTTCTATTCCTTCTCTGGCCTCTTAGCCTCTTCTCCTCACCTGCCTATCACCTTCCCATGGTGCCCCTCCTCTTCCCTTTCTCACATGGTCCCCTCCCCTCTCCTATCAGATTCCTTCTTCTCCAGCCATTTAACTTCCTCACCCACCTGGCTTCTCCATCACCGTCTAGCTTGTCCTCCTTTCCCTCCCCCATCTTTTTTATTGTGGTGCCTTCCCCTTCCTATCCATTCCCGATGAAGAGTCTCGGCCCGAAACTTGGACTGTTTATCCATTTTCATAGATGCTGCCTGACCTGCTGAATTCCTCCGGCATTTTGTGCATGTTGATATAAATGGCTTGGTGAATTTTATGTGTTAGGACAACTCAATGCGAACGTAAATGAGCAAAGACAAAGTTGGACGAGGAGGGTAATGTGGGAAAGGATTGTGTGCTGATGCAGCAGAACTTCAGAAGAGCTAGTTTACACAGGCTGGAGAGTGGAGGCTGGACAATAAAGTTTTGAAGTAGATAATTCTCACAGTGACAAGGGAATAGACAGTCTTAGATGCCAATGAGGGCCAGTTGTAGCAAATGCGATAGAGGTGGTTGTAGAATGGAGGGTGTAACTGATCAGAAATGAGACCAAGCAGGATGCCAAGATTATGAATGGTCTAGATAGTGGTTAGACTGAGTGAAATGGATAGCAGTGGCTGAAGGGAATGTGTGCAGTTATTAACTGGTGATAAAGAATCTGTCATTCATTGAAGACTACATGTTGGTCAAGCAATTGGATAGAGAAGGGAAGGAGAAATAGCAGAAAAATAAAATCGCGGTGGAAAGTAAGGACAGATTGTGAATGAGAAATGAGCAAATACTTGAAGTCTGGAGATCACAGGGAACACAGTAATAATGGCAGTGGTTAGCGATCTTCTGAGTTCAACAGGAGATGTAAGACTGGAAATAAAGATTTGTTACTATTATATAAATGGAGAATGCTGGAAATATTCAGCAGGTAAAAGGACTGAAGCTTAAACTTAGTTTCTCTTCCTACATGCGAGGTCTGACTTTCTGAACATTTCCAATATTCTCTGGTTTTATTTTAGATTTCTAGCACCTACAGTTTCTTTTCTCTTTCACTTGGTGATCGCAGTCTGCTGTCAGTAGTATCACTTTCTGTAGGGAGGTCAAGAAAGATGCAAGATAAGTATGCTTGGTCATAGTGACAGAGGACAATTGCAGAGTGATTTCTAATTTTAGTTCAGGTCACTGTTGTGGCAGAGCTAGGGGTCTAAGAAGACAACTTCAAACAATAAGGGAAAGCAAAAGATATCTTTGAGAAGGAGCCAGACTTTCAAAGAGTTACGAGGGTCAGGAACGGGTGTATGTGGTTAACATCTCTGCAGAACAAGGATGCTTGTGTATTCCTGTTCTACAGGATACCTCATAACAGTGCGGCCATTGTCCCTTTCCCTACTTCCCAGCACACTACCTCACACATGCTTATAAGTTTCCCTTTGACTCTTTTTGCCATTCATCTGTACAAGGAGCCAACCTCAGTCACCAGCTAACTTAACACTAAATCATTGGGATGTGAGGGTAAACTAAAGTACCTAGAGGACATGCACAGAGTCACAGAAGGAGCTTGCAATCTCCACATAAACAGCTCCAGAGGTGAGATTTGAACCCAGATTGTTGGAGCAGTGAAGTAGCCACATTGATTTCTCCAACATCATCCTGCCTGACGTTTTTGTCCAATTGATTCCAACAATTATCAAAATCACCAACTTTAATAGTTAAAGTATGGGTAAAAAGAAAAAGTAGTAATTGGAGTTTAAAATTAGAACACAGAAGCAATCTCTTCAGTATTGTCAGTCAAAACAGTGGAGAGCTTTTCAAATGTCAAAGAAAATTAAGAAGTTAATTATGGATCTTTTTTGTTAATGGTGGATTCAGTGCTAAGAATCAATATGGGTTTACTCTTTGCTGAATAGCGTGCCAGCAGCATACACTCCAAGTGAAGCAAAGTTTGGTAGTCAGAGAGGCACAGGAAAATACGTAAACAGACCTTTCAACCCAGAGTTCACGCTGACCACCAAACAACCAATTACAGTTCTGTGCAAAAGTCTTAGGTACCCCTAGATTTTCTATATGGTTTTATATGGTATGGAGTCCAAGATCTCGACATCTTTGAGGATGTCTGGGATTACCTGGAGAGACAGAAGCAAATGGGATAGCCAAAGTCTGAAGAAGAACTGTGGCAAATTCTCCAAGATGCTTGGAACAACCTACCAGCTGATTTTCTTACAAAATTGCACAACAGTGAACCTAAGAAAATTGATGCAGTTTTAAAGGCAAAGGGTGGTCAACCCAAATATTGATTTGATTTAGTTTTCCGTGTTTATTGCTCTATTTAGTTATTTTTTGATATTTAGAAAATTTCATTTCATTACTTTTGAAAGCACCTTCGTTTTACAGATCTTTTTACACGTGCCTATGACTTTTGCACAATACTGTACAATGACCCTACCCTAATCTATGTGACTCTTCCGAAATTCCCATCAACTGCCCTCAGATTCTACCATTCACACACACCAGCTTATAGGAATGTGGGAAGGATTAACCGACAAATCAGCAAATTATTGAGATGTGGGAGGAAACCAGAGCACCCTGGGGAAATCTACAGAATCACTGGGAAAAACATGCAAACTCCGCATCAATAGCACTAGAGGTCGGGATTGAACCTGGGTCATTGGTACTACAAAAGAGCAAATCTATGAGTTGTACCAGCATGCCACAAAGGCCAATTGCACTGTAACTTAGTCCAAACAATTTCTCTGTTGTCATTCTCAGAATAACTTTTATCAGTAAGCCTGATATGTAGAGTCACAGAGCGATAGTAAGATATAACATGGGAACAGGCCCTTCAGCCCAACTGGTCCATGCTAACCAAGATGCCCTTCCAAGCTCATCCCAATTTCCGGAGTATGGCCCATAACTTTCTAAACCTTTCCTATCCATGTCCCTGTTCAACTGTTTTTTACGGTGCTAATATTCCTACTTCAACTACCTATAGCTTCTATTAATTGCTACACCTTTCACCAAGTAGGCTTATATCTACATTAAGCTAAATTACACTCAGTGGACATCTTAATAGGTAGCTCCTGTACCTATTCTAGAGGCCACTGAGTGAATACTCATGACATTTTGCTGTTGTAGCCCATCCACTTTAACATTTGGCGTGTTGTGCGTTCAGAGATGCTCTTCTGCACACTTCTGTTGTAACGTGTGGTTATTTGGTTTCCTTCTGCCTTCCGGTCAGCTTGAACCAGTCTGACCATTCTCCTCTAACCTCTCTCATTAACAAGGTGTTTTTGCCCACAGAGCTGTCACTCACTGGATGTGTTTTGTTTTTCGCACCGTTCTCTGTGAACTCAAAAGGATGTCATATGTGAAAATCCCAGGAGATCAGCAATTACTGAGATACTCGAACCACCCCGTCTGGCACCAATAATCATTCCATGGTCAAAGTCAGTCCGATCACATTTCTTCCCCATTCTAATCTTTGGTCTGAATAACAACTGAACCTTTGACCATGTCTACATGCTCTTATGTATTAAATTGTTGTCCATGATTGGCTGATTAGGTATTTACAAGCAGGTTTACAATAAAGGAGCCAATGCGTGTGCAAACAGTTAATGCTAAGAGTTTTGGTTCTTTGGCGCTGATTTGAGAGAAAAATTTAAGTATGAATTCGGAGAACTTCAGAACAGTACTACGGTCATAGTGGGTCATGAATATTGGCAAATGAATAATGAGCTGAATGTGCAAAGCCGGGGTAGTTTAATTCCAAATTCTCTTTAAGATTTCTTTCTTTTTTCGTCATTCACGGTTCAGTACTTTGGTTCAGATCTTTTTCCATCTGGACCCCTTTGAAACTAGTTTTAATTATCTTTTGTTGTTCTTGGTCTGCAGTAGAATAAAAGATTTATAGTGGCTTGCAGGTTGGGTTGTTCTGTGAAGATCTTGGCACAATGCCTGCTTTATATTATCGTTTTTGTGACAGCGGTAAGAAAGGAGCGCAGAAGAATGGAGGTAGTTCCAACAATTCATGATGCTGTTAGAGGTTATATAAGACATAATTCAATTTCTGCATTCATCATAATTTGTACCATTAAACTCAGTTTAATATTGCAATAAATTAATCTCAAGGTAGTATATGGTGACATACGTTCAGTGGCTACTTTATTAGCTGGTACCTCCTTTACCTAATAAAGTAGCCACTGAGTGTATGCTCACAGACTTCTGCTGCCGTAGCCCATCCACTTCAAGGTTAGACATGTTGTACATTCAGAGATGCTCTTCTGCACACCACTGTCGTCATGCGTTATTATTTGAGTTTCTATCGCTTTCCTGTCAGTTTATCATTCTCCCCTGACCTTTGTCATTAACAAGGCACTCTTGCCCACAGAACTGCTGCTCACTGGATGTTTTTATGTTTTTGAAACCATCCTCTGTAAACTCTAGAGACTGTGGTGCTTGAAAATCCCAGGACATCGGCAGCTTTTAAGATGTTCAAACCACCCCTTCTGACAGCAACAAGCTTAAAGCTACTTCAATCACATTTCTTCCCCATTCTGAAGTTTGGTCTGGTGGGGGGGGGGTGGGAGGGGTGATTGACTCCATGGCCTGAGGATCACAAACAGCACAGAGCTAGATTGAATTTAGCTGAATATTCCTGGATTGGTTTGATGATTTGTGGCTTTGTGTTTTATTTTTTGTGTTTTTCGCTTGATTTTTTTGTTTTTGTTTTTTGCTGCTCGTGTGATTTGCTCTTTTTTGGCATATTTAGAGGTTTGATGTTTTTCTTTGAACGGGATCAGGTTTTCTTTCTTTGTTTTGGGGCTGTCTTTGGGAAGACGAATCTCAGGGCTATAAATTGCATGCATACTTTGATAGCAAATGTACTTTGAATCTGTGAATCTTTGAATTTTTGAACTGAACCTCTTGACCATGTCTGCATGCTTTTATGCATTGAGTTGCTGCCACATGATTGGCTGATTAAATATTTGTATTAACAAGCAGGCGTACAAGTGTACCTAATACAGTGGCCACAAGTGTAACATACCTTGATAGTAAATTTACTTCGACTTTGACTTTCAGTTTGATCCTCAGTGAAGCAAGGGACGCTTTAGTGAGGGAAATTTATGCATAATATTTCACATTAAACAAGTTGGAGAAAAATAACCCTCAACACAGAAAATAAGATTGAACTTACTGGAACATAGAACATAAAACATAGTACAGCACATTACAGGCCCTTCGGCCCACGAAGTTGTGCCGACCCTCAAACCCTGCCTCCCATATAACCCCCCACCTTAAATTCCTGCATATACCTGTCTAGTAGTCTCTTAAACTTCACTAGTGTATCTGCCTCCACCACTGACTCAGGCAGTGCATTCCATGCACCAACCACTCTCTGAGTAAAAAACCTTCCTATAATATCCCCTTTGAACTTCTCACCCCTTACCTTAAAGCCGTGTCCTCTTGTATTGAACAGTGGTGCCCTGGGGAAGAGGTGCTGGCTATCCACTCTATCTATTCCTCTTATTATCTTGTACACCTCTATCATGTGTCCTCTCATCCTCCTTCTCTCTTTTTCTTTTTAAATCTTTTTATTGAGTAAGTATACAAAAAAGGTAAGCCATATAAACATTAATACAATGTTAAAGTATAATAAAATTCCAAAAGGTATCAATACCAAAAAAAATACTACAAACAATGTAATTTAAACATAAGAAACCAAGATAACATAATAGTATACTAAATTTTATATATATCAATGGAAAAAAAGAATCCTTCTCTCCAAAGAGTAAAGCCTTAGCTCCCTTAATCTCTGATCATAATACATACTCTCTAAACCAGGCAGCATCCTGGTAAATCTCCTCTGTACCCTTTCCAACGAACAACAAAATATTTCTCAGCGTTTCCATTCATTTTGTTGCCCGCACAGGAAGCCGTGCTTGCTGCAGTTCAGTGAATCCCCAGATTACTTTACTGGCAAGTTTTGAGGAGTGGAGCAGCAGGAGTGGGTCTCCCAGACTCTCAAGCCTGCCCTGTCCTAAATGAGGTCAGGGTGGATCTGAGTGTGATCCCAACTCCGCATTCCCATCTACCTACAGCAACCTTACACCCTTGTCTCTCTACCTCTGCCTGCAAAATTATTGAAGAATATTGCTGGGTCTTGAGGCCCAGAGTCACAGAGCTAGGTCGAATAGATTAAGACTTTATTCCCTGGAGAGCAGAAAAATAAGGGGAGATCTTATTTTGTATTGACATACAGCTTGGAGTAGGCCCTTCCGGCGCTTCATGCCATGACGACCAGCCACCCCTGACTTAACCCTAGCCTAATCATGGGACAACTTACAACGACTATTAACCTACCAATTGGGTACATCTTTTGGGAGGAAATCGGAGAACCTGGAGGAAACCTGCGCAGTCACGGGAAGAACGTACAAACCCCTTACAGGCAGCTGCCGGAATTGAACCTGGGTCACTGGAACTGCAAAGTGTTGAGCTAACCACTTTGCTACCATGCCACCCCCTCTTATTGAGGTATACAAAGGTATGGGGGGCACGGATGGGGCAGGCGGGCTTCCCCCCCCCTCCATTTCGGAAAGAGTAGACACAAAGGGTCATTGGTTTAGGCTGAAAGGTGAAATAATTAAGGGGAAACTGAGGGGTAACTATTTCACCGAGGGAGTGGTGCAAGTGAGGAATGAGCTGCCAGTGGAAATGGTAGATGTGGGTTCAGTTGTAACACTTTTAGAGAAGTTTGGACAGGTAGATGTGGGTTCAGTTGTAACACTTAAGAGAAGTTTAGACAGGGACATGGAGGATAGCAGTATAGAGGGCTATGGTCCAGGTGTAGGTAAATGGGACTAGACAGGAAACCAGGCCAGCATGGACTGGACGAGTCAAGGGGCCTGTTTCTATGCTGCCATTCTCTATGACTCTATGATTCTAGGGCTGGGTTTCACAACATCTTTTATGTCATGGACTCCCTACCATGAACCGATGGATCAGTGGACCCCAGGCTGGGAACACTGGCTCTACAGCATGTGCTGAATATGCCATATATTAGCTTCTGGGGCATTTGTTTCCAGTCCTTGACTTTAGACCAGAGAGTCCCGGTGCTGAAACAGCAATTAGACTTATTGAAATAGGGCATTGAAATGACTGATTTTTTTAAACTTTATCTTGTTTCTGGGTGTCAACATCTCTGAAGATCTATCCTTGTCCAATATATTTATGTACTTATGAAGAAGACACAGCAGCAGCTATATTTCATTAGGAGTTTGAGCAGAATTAGGCATATCACCAAAGACACCTGAAAATTTCTACAGATATAGCGTGGAGAGTATTCTAACTGGCTACATTACTGCCTGGTATGGGGTGGGAGGGGGGGCTACTGCACAGGATTGAAATAAACTGAAGAATGTTGTGAACTCAATCACCTCCTTCATGCGCACTAAGCTCCCAAGCATCCAGGACATCTTCAAGGATTGATGCCTCAAACAGGCAGCATCCATCATTCAGGACCCCCATCACCTAGGTCATGCCCTCTTCTCTTCGCTACCATCAGGGAGGAGGTACAGGAGCCCGAAGGCTCACACTCAGTGATTCTTCCCCTTCTTCCCCTCTGCCATCAGATTTCTGAATGGCCATTGAATTCATGAACACTACCTCATTACTCTTTATGCATTACTTACTGTGACTTTACAGTTTTATTATTTTGTATTGCAATATACTGCTGCCACATAACAATACATTTCACAACATATGCCAGTGATATTAAACTTTATCCTGATTATGATTCTGATTTGATGGATTGAAATGGCTGCTTTCTGTCTTGTAAAAATATATGGAAATTTGGGTTTGTAAACATAAAAACCAACATCGTATGATTTCTCCATAAAAATTAGGAAAAAAATATAAATTTGACTCTTTCATCGAATGAAACTTTTCGGCACGGTAAAACTTGGATTGAAGCCTGTTTAAAAAAAAGCATGAAGGAATTATTGTCTAATTCTTTATTTAAATATGAAATACAATGGATCCCTTAATAATCTGTGTGTTGTTTTGTCAAGTGGAATTCACTATGACAGTCAAATCAAGTTAACAGAAATTCATTAATTAACTTCACCAGTTGAATTCCTAGAGAACATCTGTGAGTACATTTTTCAAGGTATAAGTTTCACTGTATTTTTATTTGACCCAGTATTCAAACTGAAAACATTGGCATTTTTGAATGATGCACAGAATAAATACGACAATTGTAGCACATTAGTTGGCATGACGGGAATTGCAAGTATGTGGCTAGAAAGTAAAAATAAAATGTGGTGATTTAATTTTCTGTAAGAGGCTGTCAGAATAGATTTATAAATTGTATTGATGATGCAGCCACAATATTTGCATGACAATTCATTCTTGTTGGGTATTGAAGATGTACAATAATCAAAGGATCCAAGCTTTGATAGTCTGAAGAAGACATTAATCTAGGTTAATTTGCCCCATTATCTGACAAGCGTTACATTACCTTGACAAGTTATTATAGCAGTAATGGTGTAAATGTAATTGGCACTATGATAAAACTCAGAAAGGTGGATAAATTGGCGGAATGCATAATGACGAAAGAGGTATTCAACTGTGACAAATAGGGGTCTCAGTAGATCACTCAGGAAGCCTGGAGGACTGTTAATAAACAGAGTTGCCATTTTTGATTATGACCTGAGGCCGTGAAATCTCGACAATACAGCTCTGCAGTAGGAAACTTCTTTTGAACAGGCAGCTTTCAAGACTCTTGTCTTTCATTCAGGAGGTAGCGTGCATTAATGGTAATGGATCAAGTCTTTCCCTGCACCACCTCCAATTTTTTTTTACTCTCTCAAGAAGAACAGAAATGTTTGAAGGGAATATTTAAGGAGGGATTTATTGAGGCAGTATGACAAAGTGTTGGATGGTTTCAGTTTCAATGCATTTACTTCCCTGTATCATTCTTAACATCTCTTAGTTGTATGGAGGAGCCTGCTTTTTACTATAGGATGTGAGGGTGTCTTCTTGCTTCGCTTTGATTGGGGGGAGGGTATTCAGTGAAGATACACCATCGATGTGTGGGCCAAGTTTGAAGGAGCCATAATCTTGACCAAGCTGCTTCATTTATATGCTTATTGAACACAGTTTATCTAATTCTACCTTGATGGTTACATCTGCCAATAGGGAAAGTGCTGACCTACAAGATTTCAAAACATGGATTTAAGTGTATTACTATGTGACTTTCTTTTCACCAATTATGTCAATGCAAATTTTAACCGCTGCTCAACGCTTTACTCTCAGATTATCGTTTTGACCTGCTGTTCAGTTCCAATGGTTTAAGCCTATCTCCAGTGATTCTGATTGTGTATGTTCGGTTTGTGTAGAAGTTTGTGATCACCTTTATTTCTCAATTGTGCATCCTATTTTCAGATTTTGTATCAAAATACAGTTCACAACCCCATCCTTGTTTTTTTTTGCAAAGATCAGAAATCATGTTAAATTAGCATAACTGCTGTTAGGAGTGAACATATTCTATGTAGACAGCTGTACAGTTAACTGGAACACCACTGCAAGTGCTTTGGGATGTTACTGCATGACCAAGCCTAACAAGGGCTGATTGGGTGAGAGGCAAACAAACAACTTGATCCAGTCCAGAGCAGAGACGAGGTAGCTCAGGCTTAATCACATTCTGTACTTACTTGGAAAATTCAGTTATTTCTGTATGGTACTTCCTCCACCAGTCAGAATAAACTGAACATTTATCAGTTTTGAACACATCACCAAACTGTGGAGAAAGATCCAGTGAGGGAACAATCAATATCAATCCTGACAAATTATAATATTAAAAAACCAGGAGCAGGATTCAGATGTTTGGCCATTATGGTATTCAGTAAAATCACAGATGATCTACTCAAGTCTACTTCCTGTGATGTCCCCACATTTCATGATTCCCCTAGCACCTCTGAACTGCAAATGTTCAACTGTTGCATCTGTGAATAATTTTAGTGATCTATTGCTCTGCATAAGTAAATAGTTGCTTTCCTTTTTGCCACACCCAATGTATTTGCACACTTAGAATTCTACACGGCCTGAAAGAGGAAATACATGCTTAGAAATTGAAGAGCTCTTTACACTTGATTTACATATGAAGCCATTTTGCTCAAGTTAAATTGCACTGGTAATCACATCTCAGTTGATCAGTGACAATTGCTAAACCGGTCCAGGCACCTCTGGATTAATTAAGAATACCATGGCTGATGTTTACCTGGCAAGAAGTGTGTGTCTGATAGTGACAATCTGCACATGGCAGCCTCTTACCTGTTTATCAACAGAACCTACTGTGAAAGGTGTGACCCAGGAGCTTAACCCCTTCCACCCCCACAGAAAAGTCAAAACACATTAAAGTGTCCTGATTGCAACATCGATGGTTTATCGACGGCCATTTGCAAACATCTTTCTGTGCTTCACATTTATCTATAAGCATCATTGAAAGAGATTTTATTGTTCAGTCATTTAGTCAAGTCTGACTCTTCATGCTCTCATGGACGGTAGGGTTTTCAGAAGTAGATTGCCAGGCTTTTCTTCCACACAGATACTGCTGCTGCCCAGGTTGGGACCCTGCTGGGTTTGAACTTGGAAAGTGATTACCATCCTGTATTATGTACCACAGAGCTACTGGCTCTTTGATGAGGTGGAACTTGCAGTGGATCAGGGACACCTGTGGTACAGGTCCGGCTCAACACAGGGTTCCAGATATACGTGACAGCATTGGGTTCCCCATCCCTGCTGCCAATGATATTGTGCTGGGGCTGCCTTGAACACTGCCCTTTAAGTGCTGACACCCCTCCCAGACATTGGCACTGCAGGAACGCACCAACTGTGTGAGATCTGGGGCTGCTGCAGTGGGGGGAAACAGGCAAAATTGTGCAAATTGCAAAATTTTAACTGGCTTTTTCACCAACTTGGTGACTTTTTTCTACAGGCCATTAAACTAAGCAGATGTCTGACATGGAGCAACACAAAAAATCTGAAGGACTCAGTGAATGGAGCAGCACCTGTGGGGAGGGGTGTGGGTGGGAAGAAATGGCTCAGTTCCTCCAGAAGATTGTTGGTTGTTCCAGATTCCAGCATCTCTAGTCTCTTGTGTCTCCATCTCTATAGTCACCACCCATTTGTTCCCTACCAAAAAAGATGGAGTCCAATTTTTTTTAGCAACAGTGTCCTTAA